>NC_138772.1:278285512-278778012 GCF_965119305.1 Pelophylax lessonae
AGGTTGACCAGTTCTTTTGAGTTTTCAAAAAAAAAATAATAATAAAATAGGCTGTTATATAGTTCTGCATTACTAACCTTAAATTCTTGCTGTTAAACAGAATGAACAGGCAGTGTTCTTTTTTTTTTTTTTTTTTATACATAAACATTACTGAAATGGAAAGTTCGCTACAAATAGAAACATGCTTTCCATCCACAGCAGATACGTTACTGTTCTGTGATGGGCAGGAGAGGACGTCAGCTGGAGCTTGGCTGCGGCTGGTTCACGTCAGGTTACCAGCCTTTCAGCTTGCTGTTCGGGAGCGCGCTCTGCACATGCGCAATACGCCACGTAGAGCGGCGGTGACGCGCACCTAGGCACGCTGGCAGGATGCTTTGAACACCATACCGGAAATGGACAGTGCTGCTCTGGCAAAGGACTGAAACGTGCAAAGAAAGGAGCTTTGCGTGTGGTGTGGACGGAAGAGTGCACTGTGACTCCCAGTACAGGCAAGCTTACGTACGGAGAGTGTGCGGTTCTCTAACATTGAAGTATATTGCACACTATACAGTGCAATCCAGCTTCCGGCAAGGCATGCTGGGAGTTGTAGTAAAAAGTTATGAATGACATGTGATGGGTAGGAAATGTATTGTGCAGTTTCATTGGTATTGAATAATTGGACGTTTTAAAAGAAGGCATTTGGGAGGGAGGCATTGTTGCTGCTAATCCAAAACTTCAGAGCACTTAATGGACTGGTGGACAGTTCCAGAAACCAGGACAATGCCAGGATCAGAACTTAGCAGTGATAATTGGCTACTATTCCATTGGTCATTCACAGTTCTAGGTGGAAGTATAAAGTACTAGATGTGAAGTTGTTCTAGGGAGCATTTATTAACAAAATTGTGCCTCGTCAGCAAATTTTCTAAGGCTGTCCCATACATTGTAGAAAAATATATACGTAGATCAGGGAAGTGACAGGGTTAGGAGCGGACATGATTTCATGTTGCAGCAGAGATGTGAGCTCTGAGCATGCGCACTGCTAAGCTCCTCAGCTGTTCCATCACGTATCCGGAGCTGTGAGCATGCGCAGTGGTAAGCTGTTCCATCACGTATCCGGAGCTGTGAGCATGCGCAGTGGTAAGCTGTTCCATCACGTATCCGGAGCTGTGTGCATGCGCAGTGGTAAGCTGTTCCATCACGTATCCGGAGCTGTGTGCATGCGCAGTGGTAAGCTGTTCCATCATGTATCCGGAGCTGTGTGCATGCGCAGTGTTAAGCTGTTCCATCACGTATCTGGACCTGTGAGCATGCGCAGTGGTAAGCTGTTCTATCACGTATCCGGAGCTGTGAGCATGCGCAGTGGTAAGCTGTTCCATCACGTATCCGGAGCTGTGAGCATGCGCAGTGGTAAGCTGTTCCATCATGTATCCGGAGCTGTGTGCATGCGCAGTGGTAAGCTGTTCCATCACGTATCCGGAGCTGTGAGCATGCGCAGTGGTAAGCTGTTCCATCACGTATCCGGAGCTGTGAGCATGCGCAGTGGTAAGCTGTTCCATCACGTATCTGGACCTGTGAGCATGCGCAGTGGTAAGCTGCTCAGCTGTTCCATGACGTATGTGACAGGAAGTGACGATGGTAGGGAATTTTCACGAGGTATGGTTTTTTAACGTTGCACCGTGCTCTGCTCATTCAGAGCTGTCAAAACGAAAAAGGCAAATGTTTATCAACATTGCCAAGGCTGAGCGATAACTGTAAACACAATGCTTTACAATATATCTTTTCGTTCAAAAGAATGAACTTCCGTCTGTAAGTGCCGTTCACATTTGTGCGATGCGGGAACGCTGCGAATATACAGCGTGTTCCCGCATTGCATCCGCACCCCTGGCAGTTCACACTGCCATATGTGATACGCTGGGGTTGTCAATTAAAAGTTAACGTCACCCCAGATCAGATTGCATATTGCAGTGCGATCTGAAAGTTTGCATAGAATCGGATCGCACTAGTGTGAACCACCATGCAATCCGATTCTGCTGCGGACCAAAAAAAGGGTCCTGTGCGTCTTTAGTTAGTGCGATTTAGGTGCGAATTCAGCCATACAAACTGTATGGCTGAATTTGCACCGCACAGAGATCGCATGTAATTTTAGGAGCAGTGCGCTCTGAATTACATGCGATCTCTGTGATGGCACTAAGTGAGGGCAGCTTGGCTACCTTAAAGAATAAACCTTTTTTCTGACACTTGTTGCTTACAAGTTAAAATCCACATTTTTTGCTAGAAAATTACTTAGAACTCCAAACCATATATATATATATATATATATATATATATATATATATATATATATACATATTATAATATAATTTTTTTTTTGTTTAGTGGAGACCCTAGGGAATAAAATGGGGATCGTTGCAATATTTTTTGTCACACCGTATTTGTGCAGCAGTTTTTTTTTTTTTTTTTAAACACAAATTTTTGGGAAAAATACACTTTACTGAATTTAGAAAAACGAAACCATAAAGTAAGCCCAATTTTTTAATATAGTGTGAAAGATGTTATGGTGAGAATTGTGATCTTTGTTCTAAGCAAAAAAAAAAAAAAAAAATCATGATTCTCATTTTATCCAGAATCGTGCAGCTCTACTATGTAACTCAAAACACCTGTTAAGATTTCCTTAGCCTTTCAAAGGTCCATATAAGGCCCCTTTCACACATACGGTCCGTTTTTCAGTTTTTCATCCATCCGTTGACGGATGAAAAACAGACATCAATGCATCTCTATGTAAAAACAGATGCCAATGGATGATCATCCGTTAACATCCGTTTTCATCCGCTTCCGTCAATGTCCGTTTTTTGGAACGGATGAATGCCCTATTTTTCATCCATCAAAAAAACGGATCGTATGAAAAACGGATGTAAACGGACAAACGGTCCGTTTTTCATCCGTTTTTCATCCGTTTTTCATCCGTTTTTCATCCGTTTTTCATCCGTTTTTCATCCGTTTTTCATCCGTTTTTCATCCGTTTTTCATCCGTTTTTTTGCATTGGTAGTGGATGTACAAAAGCGGATGAAAAACTGATACATTTTGACGTGACTGAATTGATGAACTGAACCATTCGTGTGAAAGGGGCCTAAAAAAATATAAAAAAGTGTGAAAAATAAATTCCCACAAGCTGCGCAAAAACACTTCAAAGAAATAGGTGTTCAAATAAATATGTGCAAAAAATAGAATATTGTAAAACAATAACTTATTTTCCGCGCTGTGATGTATATTTTGGTGAAAAAATAAAATATAAACAATGTATAAAACCTGAAGCTGCTGCTCACTAGGTGAAATACCAGAAAAAACTAAAAGCATAAATAGACAGCGCTAACAGGTGACAAAATGTAAATGAATTATAAATATATATAAATGTGCTACAATAATTAATTGGTGCCCTAAAACATTGATGCTCTAAAAAATTGGTACAACCAAAAAGTGTATATATAAACAATACATATATAATAAATACTAAAGTGCTAAGATTAAGTGTCCATAATATAACCATTAAAGTGCAAAGTGATTTGTTAAGGTGCAGTCCAAAAAATGCTTCTTCAACACAAAACTAAAGTGCCAAACAGGTGCTCGAATCCATAAAAGTGCCCAAGTGCTCTTCAGGAAAAAGGCCCCCAATGGGGATGCACTCACCAGATTTTGGGTAAAAATGAGCCTTGAACATGTATAATGTTCCTTGATCGGATCACAGGATCAATGCAGCTACCCTAGCATATGAGATATCCCTCAAACGGATGGATGGATGACAAGCACCTCATAGACTGGCTCCTTAATAATTCGTCTCCTCTCTCTCTCCCATGTGTGTTTCAAATATAAAGAGAGAAGCCGTACATAGTGAAGCCCGTAATATTTATTTAAAACAGAATGGTAAGAATAGTACTCACAATGTATCTTTAAAAAATCGGCAATGAACAGCATTAAACAGCCTAGCACAGTCAATCCTCCAATTTCCGTGTCGCTGCCGGCGTGCGTTCCACGGTGGTTAACAGGAAATGACGCTGCAAAAGCTCCGCTGCCCGGAAGTGCGTCGACGCGTTTCGCCCGCCTTAATGGGCGTTATCAAAGACATCACTTCCGGTAAGGCGGCTTGTGTTTTTATACTTAATTGACTCTACTCGCAGCCAATCGAAGGAGAAAAGGGGGGTGGCATATACTCTATCTATCAACTTCCTGTTGACAGTCTACTAATAAGCGTGTCCCCACGGTGCAAATAGCAACTCGATCCGCAATATTTATTTGGGTGAATAAAATAAATTGATGAATATATGCAAATCTATCGAATATTAAAATCACCACCTCATTTCCTGTTGCCGATAACTTATTATATTGTTAAAAAACTTTAAAATTTATTACACTTCATAAAATTCATAAATACAAATCATACATATCAGCGTTATTCAAACAATCTTATTTGTTAAATAAAACAATTCAAATGAGAAGGTCGATATTTGTAACAAGAATATATATTAATATCTATTATTTACAAAATCCCGAGAAAGAATAAAAAACGAAAAAAATATATAAAAAATATAAAAAATATATAAATTATATATTAAAAAAATGTAAAAAAATTATAGAAATGAAAATAATAATAAATAAAAATTTAATAAAAAATAATAAATATAAATGAAAATAAAAATAAAAATAAAAATAAAAATAAAAATAAAAATAGAAATAAATATAAATATGATAATAAGAAAAAATAATAAAAAATAAAATAAAATAAAATAAAATAAAAATAAAAATAAATAAAAATAAAAATAAAAATAAATAAAAATAAAGATAAAAATAAAGATAAAAATAAAAATGAAAATAAAAATAAAAATAAAAATAAAAATAAAAATAAATATAAATAATAAAAATAAAAATAAAAATAAAAATAAAAAATTTTTACTTCAACAATATGGGATTCAAAATAATCAAAATTATGCCTCAGCCTTAGAAGAAAAAAACAGAGAAGGGGGAAGGGGAGGAAAAGTTTTTTTACCAATTAGACAGAAAACAGTTCAGATCCAATTCTATATTGAGACCCCGGGGCTGTAAGGTCCCGAGGCGATGAATCCATTGAGTTTCATTTTTTGAGATTGCTCTCTTTAGATTACCCCCCCTCCAATGTGGTTCAACCCTATCTATACCACAAAATGCTAGCCCTCTGGGATCACTATTGTGGACCAATCTGAAATGATTGGATACGCTGTGGTGACGAAATCCCTTTTTGATGTTAGTCACATGCTCCCGTAATCTTACTCTGAGTTCTCTCGTTGTTCTACCCACGTACTGTAGCCCACATGGGCACGTCAACAGATACGTTACATGGGTAGATGAACACGTGATAAACTTGTCTATGGTATACTGTTTCCCATCGACAAGGGACCTAAATTCAGAGGTTTTGCGTTTCCTATGCCTCGAAGTTTTACATATTGCACATCTTCCACAGCTAAAATAACCGACTTGATCTAAAAATGTACATGTTTTAACTGGAGGGTTTACCACATTATGCGCCAGTTTCAATCTTAAAGTGCTTGGTTTAGTATAGACGAATTTAGGCCTTGAAGGTAAAATCGTTTTTAAAATGTCGTCCTTTAAAAGCAATGGCCAATGTTTTTTTATAATGTGTTCTACTTGTTTATATTGCCTAGTGAAACCTGTCATAAAAGCCAAACCATAGTTGTTAGAATGATTTGAATCTTTTGTTTTATCCTTCAACAGCTCTTTCCTATCAATCCTCCTGATGCTTTCTTTGGTGTTGATAAGTTCCTTGGAGTTGTAACCTTTTTCTTCAAATCTTTTTATTAACAAATTGGCTTGCTGATCGTAGTCTTCTTCCCGGTCACAGTTCCGTCTTACTCTGAGCAGTTGGCTCTTAGGCACAGAGCTAAGCCACTTGGGGTGATGGCAACTCCCCGTTGGAATATAACCATTTCTATCAACATCTTTGAAATAGGTCCGTGTAAAAAGTTTTCCTTCAAATTTAAAAATCTCCAGATCTAAAAAGTGGATGGATTGGTTTCCTATATTTTCAGAGAAGGAAATGCCATATTTATTTCTTCCCATGGACTCCAAGAAAGCCCTGAGAGAGTCATGGTTCCCATTCCACACCATAATTATATCGTCTATATATCTGTAGTAGAGTTTCAGATGAGCTGATTGACTTTTAAGGATGGTCTCTTCTTCCCACTTCCTCATAAAGATGTTGGCTATGGATGGCGCATACTTTGCCCCCATAGCCACACCCCTTTTTTGCCTGTAGAATTTCTTATTGTGCCAGAAGAAGTTGTGGCTCATGGCTAAATCAAGGGCCTGAAGCAAGAATTCTTTCTGTTTTTTCTTTATCTGGGTTGTATCAAGGACCCATTTAGCAGCCTCCAATGCATGTGTTTGCTGTATATTCGTGTACAGTGAGTTCACGTCTACACTCACAAGCAAATCATCTTCTTCAATTTCCAACCCATTAAGGATCCCCATTAGGTGTTTGCTGTCCCTCAAGTAGGCCTTCCCTTGCTGGGCCAACGGTTGGAAAAAACAATCCAGATATTCACCTACCCGGGAGAACAAGGAGTCAACTCCGCTTACTATAGGTCTCCCAGGGGGTTTTTTGTTGTTTTTGTGAATTTTTGGGAGCTGGTAAATAACCGGAACCCTCGGTGCATCTGGTATTAAATATCTACTTTCTCTCTTGTTTAAAATCTCATCTTTAGTGGCTTTCTTGATCAGTTTTGTTAATTTGGCTTTGTAGAGGTTACTAGGATTCCTTCTTAACTCTTCATATGTTTCTGTATCATTAACCAACCTATCTAGTTCGTCTAGATAATCTTGTTTATTTAAAACCACCAAACCTCCTCCTTTGTCAGCAGGCCTGATTACTATATTTTTCTTGTTCTCAAGTAATTTCAGGCCTTTCTCTACATCTCTCTTTCTTCTGGAGGGGCGGGCTTTTAATTTATCCAAGTCGTTTTCTACTAAAACTTTAAAAACATCTAAAAACTGATTATTTTTGGGCTTGGGGTTAAAAACAGAATTATTTCTTAATTGCGTGTGCGCATATTCTTCCGATCTTGTGTCTCCCTTAGGAGGATTCTTTGCATAATGCTTTTTAATGTTGATCTTACGAATAAATTTTTGGAGGTCTATAATTTTTTTACATTTTTTTAATATATAATTTATATATTTTTTATATTTTTTATATATTTTTTTCGTTTTTTATTCTTTCTCGGGATTTTGTAAATAATAGATATTAATATATATTCTTGTTACAAATATCGACCTTCTCATTTGAATTGTTTTATTTAACAAATAAGATTGTTTGAATAACGCTGATATGTATGATTTGTATTTATGAATTTTATGAAGTGTAATAAATTTTAAAGTTTTTTAACAATATAATAAGTTATCGGCAACAGGAAATGAGGTGGTGATTTTAATATTCGATAGATTTGCATATATTCATCAATTTATTTTATTCACCCAAATAAATATTGCGGATCGAGTTGCTATTTGCACCGTGGGGACACGCTTAATAGTAGACTGTCAACAGGAAGTTGATAGATAGAGTATATGCCACCCCCCTTTTCTCCTTCGATTGGCTGCGAGTAGAGTCAATTAAGTATAAAAACACAAGCCGCCTTACCGGAAGTGATGTCTTTGATAACGCCCATTAAGGCGGGCGAAACGCGTCGACGCACTTCCGGGCAGCGGAGCTTTTGCAGCGTCATTTCCTGTTAACCACCGTGGAACGCACGCCGGCAGCGACACGGAAATTGGAGGATTGACTGTGCTAGGCTGTTTAATGCTGTTCATTGCCGATTTTTTAAAGATACATTGTGAGTACTATTCTTACCATTCTGTTTTAAATAAATATTACGGGCTTCACTATGTACGGCTTCTCTCTTTATATTTGAAACACACATGGGAGAGAGAGAGGAGACGAATTATTAAGGAGCCAGTCTATGAGGTGCTTGTCATCCATCCATCCGTTTGAGGGATATCTCATATGCTAGGGTAGCTGCATTGATCCTGTGATCCGATCAAGGAACATTATACATGTTCAAGGCTCATTTTTACCCAAAATCTGGTGAGTGCATCCCCATTGGGGGCCTTTTTCCTGAAGAGCACTTGGGCACTTTTATGGATTCGAGCACCTGTTTGGCACTTTAGTTTTGTGTTGAAGAAGCATTTTTTGGACTGCACCTTAACAAATCACTTTGCACTTTAATGGTTATATTATGGACACTTAATCTTAGCACTTTAGTATTTATTATATATGTATTGTTTATATATACACTTTTTGGTTGTACCAATTTTTTAGAGCATCAATGTTTTAGGGCACCAATTAATTATTGTAGCACATTTATATATATTTATAATTCATTTACATTTTGTCACCTGTTAGCGCTGTCTATTTATGCTTTTAGTTAAAAAATAGAATATTGCAACAAATAATCATAAAAAATAAACACATATAACGGGGAATTGTGCACAAAATAAATAACATAAAGTCCATTAATCAAATGTGCTAAAGTAGTGACAGGTGTGAAGACAGGAGCTCCGTGCTGAATGTTGGACACCACTTAAATCCACCTGCGTGATCCATCTCCCATCAGCTGGTAACTCGCCCCATTTGCATGGTCAGGGCTACAAGCGCAATGACAAAACACTGTTCAGTGTAGGGGTCCTCCTTAAATGATATCTCCTCTTGCATGTACATATAGGGAAAGACAAAGGGGAATCCACTAGCGCAATACAGTTTTAAAACTCCAATTTTTATTGTTAAAACATATTGGCTGCACTCACATAAACCAAAATCAACAGCGCATGTAAAATATGGGGCTTGGGGTGTTCACCCACATCCTCACTAACTCACGAACTGCCACCACTTCACCCATTCTTCTCCGGCCTGCCGTGTAGCCACGCCCTATGTTTCGCCATTCCGACTTTGTCAAAGGGGTGTGATTTAGCACGAGAGCTATCCTATTCTCATTTTCAATGGTCTCTGTCTGGTTCAGTAGGTTACACAATTATGGGGAAGACTGCTGACTTGAAAATTGCCCAGAAGACAGTCATTGACACCCTCCGCAAGCAGGGTAAATCACAAACGCTCATTGATAAAGAAGCTGGCTGTTCAGAGTGCTGTATCCAAGCATATCAATGGAAAGTTGAGTGGAAGGAAAAAGTGTGGTAGAAAAAAGGTGCACAGGCAACAGGGACAACCGCAGAGAGGATTGTGAAGCAAAGGCTTTTCAAGAATTCAGGGGGAGGGGCGATTCACAAGGAGTGGACTACGGCTGGTGTCAGTGCTTCAAGAGCCACCACACACAGATGTATCCAGGACATGGGGTACAACTGTCGCATTCCTTGGGTCAAGCCACTCCTGAACCAGAGACATTGTCAGAAGCGTCTTACCTGGGCTAAGGAGAAAAAGGACTAGACTGTTGCTCAGTGGTCCGGAGTCCTCTCTTCTAATGAAAATACATTATGCATTTTCACTTGAAAATCAAGGTCCCAGAGTGTGGAGAAAGAGTGGAGAGGCACAGAATCCAAGTTGAATGAGTTCCAGTGTAAAGTTTATACAGTTAGTGATGATTTAGGGAGCCATGTCATCTGCTGGTATTGGTCCACTGTGTTTTATTAAGTTATTTATTGAAGTCACCACAGGTCTCTACCAGGAAATTCTAGAGCTCTTCATGCGTTCACCTGCTGACCAGCTTTATGGAAATGCTAAATTCATTTTTCAGCAGGACTTGGCACCTGTCCACAATACAATACCTGGTTTAATGATCATGGTATCACTGTGCTTGATTGGCCAGCAAATTTGCCTGACCTAAACCCCATAGAGAATCTGTGGGGTATTGTCAACAGAAAGATGAGACACCTGACCCAGCAATGCAAATTAGCTGAAGGCCGCTATCAAAGCAACCTGGGCTTCCATAACACCTCAGCAGTGCCACAGGCTGATTGACTCCATGCCACATTGATGCAGTAAGGAATGCAAAAGGAGCCCCGACCAAGTATTGAGTGCATACTATACTGTACATAGATAAACTTTTCAGTAAGTCAACATTGCTGTATTAAAAAATCCTTTTATTTTATTGGTCTTATGTAATTTAATTTTCTGAGATACTGAATTTTGTGTTTTCACTGTAAGCCATAATCATCAAAAATAAAATAAGGAAATGCTTGAAATATATCACTGTGTGTGTAATGAATCTATATGATGCGAGTTTCACTTTTTTAAGTTTAATAACTGAAATACATTTAACTTTTTAGAGATATTCTAAAATGTTGAGTTGCACCTGTACTTACCTATTTTCAGGCCACTCCAGTCCAGTGATGTGATTGGGTTCTCTGTGTTAACCAGTGGCAGCTGGAGAGAAGAGTGTGCATCAACAACGGTGAGTAAACCCTGGAGTGGAGACGTCATCCATAGACCTCTTCAATGGTCTATCTGTTGTTGACACTCCCTCATCTTCTCTGTAGCTGGTGCTGGCTGATACAGGGGAGCGGGATCATGTGACCAGAGGCGTCTGAAAACAGGTAGGAACATACATCTTTCTTATACAGAATAATAAACATAGGTTTAAGGAGGGGGGAGGGGACACTTTTAAAAGTAGTTAGGATCAAGCTGGAATTCCACTTTAAAATCTAAATATTGTATTTTTTTTTTTTTTTTATCAGTCGGCACAAAGAATTTTACTTTTACTGTGAAGTTTCTTTTGTGCTGATGCCAGCTGTCATAGTAGACATCTTCAGTCCTCTGCCACCCACCTGGATGTTGGTGCCAATTGCTCCTGCTGCTGTCAAATGCTGTAAGGAGGGACTGGGTGGTGGCACCGAACTGCGCTGTATGTGTCAGTAGACACACACAGCCCCACTCAGAAACAAGCCCCTAAGTGTTCCACCATAGGAAGCGGGCTCCTATTGGGGAGGGGGGCGCACTGAGAAGAGTAGCTAAGAGCACCAGCAGGATACCCCAGAAGGAGAGTTTAGTGGGCATTCTAAGGAATGCTATTTATAGAACACTATCGGGCCTATTTATATCACCCGTATTTTCTCCAATACAGTGACGGCTGCCCCAGGAGGCTCCTTTTCGCTTGCAGTGTCCTATGGAGCTGTCTTTGTATGCTCCGACTATAGCGGTGTCTCCCCACAGTACTTACACCGAGAGAAACCTAAAGCCCTGTAGCCTAGGATGGCAACGCATTCCCCTGCTTCCTTTTCCAAGATAACAAACTTGTTGGATACTGCACTGATAACTCTTTCCTGTGAAGACTAGAAATTCCGAAAAGCAGCCCCGAGAGAGTAGGAGCCGGCAGCATTGATAGTTGTAAATTGCAAGTGCTGGTGTAAGAATTTTAACAAATCATTTACTGGGGAATGTTTATTTTAAACACTGAGGGTACTTTAAATATATGTATATATTTTCGCAATGAATTGTAAGGGACTTTACATTGTCCTGTTAGACTGTACAGTCAGCCAGATGCCCCCTGCTGTGGTTAAAGAAGATCTAACACCTAACTTGGATGTCTTCTTTTTAGATTGTTAAAGGACTTTGTAATATAATATAAACAGTTATGTTTTATTTTCATGAAATGCAGTTTTCTCCCTTTTTATTTATTTATTTATTTTTATTTTTTGGTGCTGCAGATCTTTTCCAGCTATTTTTTTAGCCACTTTTTGTACACATTGCCTTAGGCTGGCCATAGACTAATCAAAATCCGGCCAGTTCCTGTTGATTTTCAATCCATCCTATGAGCAGGCTGGTTATACTGAAGTCGATCTATTGATCACTGTCAGAATACAATAGTGCAGCAGGAGGGATTTCCCTAACAGTCAGTGTTGATGTGGAAATCAAACAATTTTCTTTCCTTCAACCTGTGATTAAAGGAAAGAAAATTGCTTCATGTGTGACTTACTTTACTCTAGTGATGGCTATATAGAAACATATAGAAACATAGAATGTGTCGGCAGATAAGAACCATTTGGCCCATCTAGTCTGCCCAATATATCTGAATCCTATGAATAGTCCCTGGCCCTATCTTGTATGAAGGATAGCCTTATGCCTATCCCATGCATGCTTAAACTCCTTCACTGTATTTGCAGCTACCACTTCTGCAGGAAGGTTATTCCATGCATCCACTACTCTCTCAGTAAAGTAATACTTCCTCATATTACTTTTAAACCTTTGCCCCTCTAATTTAAAACTGTGTCCTCTTGTGGTAGTATATAACCTTGCTCTGGGCCACCAGATTTCTGACAGTGACAAAAGACCATGCCTGTGCAGTCTTTGCGTTAGCTTGTCTTGTTTTTCCGATCTGGGATGCATGTTGTAGGTGACAACACAGTATCGCAATAGGGAGGCAGTTGTTGCCCCATAACAGGAAGTGCATTAACAAAGATCTCCATGGCAGGTTGGTTTTAGTTTAATTTAAAGCTGGATATTTTAAAGATGAAAAACAACCTTAAAGCGGAGTTCCGGGCACAGATGTCATTTTTCAATAAGCATACCCCTGGGACAGTCAGGGCTAGCACATTCCACAATGGCTAGCCTCTGATCTGTCCCGGTTCGCACTTACCTTTTAGAAGAAATACTTACTTATAAAATTTCTTCCACAGCGTTTCCATCTCTCTTGTGGGCAGCTGAAGCCGGCGCGGTCCTCTTCTGCGTCTTCTTCTGCGTCTTCTTCTCCCAGAATGCGCCGCACCGGCCCCTCTAGTCACTTCCGGTGCGGCGGCGCATTCCTAAACAGCTTCTGGGCATGCCCAGAAGCTGTTTAGCAGGGGAATGCGGCGTCGCCCGGAAATGACGTGGGGGGCCGGTGCCGTCGCATTGATTCCTGGGAGCTATGATGTTCAGCTCCCAGGAATCATCGCGAGGCAGGAAGTGACGGGGTGAGCCGCGGCTCCGAGGGAGGAAGTACCCTGAGGTGAGTATTTACGATCTACAATTACAAGGTGAGTTTTAAAAAAAACAAAAAACATAACTATCCAATTCCTTTTCAGGTTATCCAGAACTAGCGGATGGGCACAAAAAAAAAACATCGATTTTGTGCCCGGAACTCCGCTTTAAACATCACATTGAAATGTTAAACTTTTATACGATTTTATTTAATTATAGAGGATTGATGTAGAACCAGCAGTTTGCACAGTACTTTACAAAATAGAAACAGTAGAGTTGAAAAAGAAGAGGGTTAGGAGGACCCTCCTTTTGAGAGCGTATGATCTTAGTTATTGGCTCTTGATTTATTTTAAAACAAAAAAGCTTTGTCATCTCCCCACCCAAAGCCTGTGATTGGATAGTGATGAACAGCAGCAGTTCACTCCGTTATTCACTTTCTTTTGAACTGTCAGCATGTTTTTGTCTTCACATATGTATGCAGTACAGTGGGTTTCGAGGAAAGATACCAGGTCAAATTTGGGTACATGCATTCAAAATGACATTTTAATGACTATATTCACGTGAAGTTCTGCTTTAAACATGTGGAAAGAAGCCTTAAGCTGCATTGCTGGTTGAATAGAAGACTATATAATAATCATATGCAAAGACTCATAATGTTACAAAATACAAAACCACTATTCATTCTCCTTAAGTGTATTTCTTTTTGTCTTTAGACTTGGGAAAAGGAACTGCTGCTGAATTGTCTTTTGCCTTTACATGGCTGAAGGATCTCGAGATTTTCCTTCTGTTGTGGACCGTTATTTTACACGGTGGTACAAAGCAGGTAAGGCTTAAATGATGATCTTAGAATGACACTTTTTCCCCGCTGCTGATGTTTCCTTAAAGTGACTGTAAACCTCAGACATGAAATCTGAACAAACCATATATTTCTAGTGTTTACTTGCCCCTTTAGAAAACACTGAGTGTCTTTTTTTCTCTCTAATGCCTTGTTCCTTTATCAGCATGAGTCACTTCTGACAAATGTTCCTGATACAATAAATTGAAAGGTGATGGGGGAGTAGAGCTGCAGCACACAGCCTGTGATCCTTGGCTCGGCATTGATTCTGTGTAGTGTATGAAGAGATGTGTGTTCCTCCAATCAGGGCTTAGAGCCCTTCTTCCATAGCTGTGAAGTGTGTGAATTCAGATCCCCGCCCCCTGCTTTGTGCTGCTGAGAGATGCTAACAGATTCTGTGTCATTTCTGTTTCTTAGAAGACTGTAGAGAAGATATGGCTGCAGATAAACATGTACAACTTATGTAGGAGGATTTTTTTCTCTCTGTATCATCTGAGGCTAGTCACTTCACTGGGTATATGTGAGGGTTTTCAACCACTTGCCATTTGGCCATTGTATAAAAGTAGGCAGACGACTCAATCCTTAGGGCCGGAGTTCATTTTAAAGTGGCTGCCGCTCGTACACACCCTCTAGAGTCAGCATATCAGAACAGGGTACAGGGCCAAATAGGTCCTACATGTAAACAAAGGCTGCATGTTCCACAGTGGTCAGCTGTGAGTGGAAACAGTATATCTTACAGTATTCAGAGCAGCCAGCCTGTGCATCCCGTGTCCTTGATCGCTGGCCACTCAAATAGTGTCATCATGCCAACGCAGCCAGCCAGTGTTCCTGAAAGCCACCACACCAGTGCAGTATCCCTGATCACCAGCACACCAGTCACAGTATCTCCATACCAGCAATAGTATTCCTGATTGCTACCACACCAGTGACAGTGCAGCCATCAACAGGGCCCTGATCGCTACCACATCAATGCAGTGTCCCCAGAGCCAGTGCAGCCAGTTACCGTGATCATGACCACCACCACACTAGTGCTGTGTTACCTCTGCCTGTGCTGCACCTGGTCTGTTAACTGACCACATCTCTGCCTTACATCTAATCTGACCAATCTCAATGTCCGACTGACTACTTTCCTGCAAATACACTAGTCCCAGCCAATCCCTGTGGACAACTTGCATTCTGGGAACCACTGGAACTGTTTTTTCACTCTTTGTTCATCTTCCCGTACTTCCTGTACCCCCAAGCATTCCTGGGGCAGTCAGTAGGCCAGCCTTGCTTGGCCTATAGGATGGGGACTGCTATACAGTACAGACCAAAAGTTTGGACACACCTTCTCATTCAGAGTTTTCTTTATTTTCATGACTATGAAAATTGTAGAGTCACACTTCAAGAGGTAGTTACCTGAAATGGTTTTCACTTCACAGGTGTGCCCTGTCAGGTTTAATAAGTGTGATTTCTTGCCTTACATGGGGTTGGGACCATCAGTTGTGTTGTGCAGAAGTCAGGTGGATACACAGCTGATAGTCCTACTGAATAGACTGTTAGAATTTGTATTATGGCAAGAAAATAGCAGCTAAGTACAGGAAAACGAGTGGCCATCATTACTTTACTTTAAGAAATGAAGGTCAGTCAGTCCGAAAAATTGGGAAAACTTTGAAAGTGTCCCCAAGTGCAGTCACAAAAACCATCAAGCGCTACAAAGAAACTGGCTCACATGCGGACCGCCCCAGGAAAAGAAGACCAAGAGTCACCTCTGCTGCAAAGGATAAGTTCATCCCAGTCACCAGCCTCAGAAATCGCAGGTTAACAGCAGCTCAGATTAGAGACCAGGTCAATGGCACACGGAGTTCTAGCAGCAGACACATCTCTAGAACAACTGTTAAGAGGAGACTGTGTGAATCAGGCCTTCATGTCCATGACCGTCCACAAACGGTCAACATCAAATTTAACCCGAACTTGAGCCTTTCTGCAAAGAAGAGTGGGCAAATATTGCAAAGCCTAGATGTGCAAAGTTAGCAGACATATCTCAACAGACTAAAGGCTGTAATTAAAGCAAAGGGTGGTTCAACAAAATACTGACACAAGGGGGTGATCCTCCTTCAGTGATTTCTGTTTTTATTTATTTTCTATATATTTTTTGTGACATGTTGGTGTTATATCTTAAGCCCCATACACACGCACAGATTGTTGGCCAACCGATCGGCCGTCTTTTGTCCAGTGTTTGTTGGTTGAAATGTGCTCTAGACTTGCACTGGACTTTTGTTGGCCAACAAAAACCAACTTCAGAAGTGATGTCATGTGATGGTTGACTTTCCGTGTGTTTTTTCTTCTCTGAGCATGCCCAGTCTTGCTCATCTGATTTTTGTCTGCCAAAATCTGTACTGACTGAGGAACAATCGGCCGTTCTGTTGTTGGCCAACAAAAATTTTATAGCATGCACACCAGATTTTTTTTGGCTGAAAATTCGCAGTTGGTTGTCGGAAGCATTATACTAACAAGCCTACAATCGGCCGATCGGACGCTGGCCGACAATTTACGGGCAACAATCTGTGCGTGTGTACGGGGCTTAATACTTTGATGTTATAGGTTCCAATGACTAAATACAGCTAGATAAAACAAAAACTGTGTCGGCCTTCATTTCAGGCTGCAAAACAACAAAATGCAATTTTTTTTTTCCCATACCTTCTGTATGTACCATCGTTTTTAGACTGTAGAACTAAATATACACTTATTTGGTGGTGTTTATATATATATATATATATATATATATATATATATATATAGCAAAGACGTCTATCAGAATATATATTGTGTATATATTTTTGTATATAATATATATTTTATTGCCAGTTGCAGCCTGTGTCACACCCCTCCAGCCTGTGTCTTAGACTAGGAGGGGGGTGAAGTCTCCATCTATTAAGATGTGATATCCCACCCCATTGTGTATAGCAATGTTTCTCAAGCTTTTTTCAGTCAAGGCACCCTTTAAAATCTTGCATAATCTTGAGGCACCATATTCTAAAATGTAAAAAACGAAACTAATAATTTTGCATAGCACAGCAACATGCACCCAACATTAGAGGTGATTTATTTTTCCAAAGCAAACCCACCTTTGCACACCGGTACTGACTAATCCGGGTTCTCTTCCTCCGCTAAAGTGACCCCAATAGTGATGAACAAGGGTGTCATGCAGGCACCTGACATCCTCCCTCATTGATTGTTAGGACACTGGAGGCTGGAATGGCACAGGGAAAAAGTATTGAAAACATGAAGAAAGGGAGGTGTAAAAGGCATGGCAAGTCAAGACACCAGCTGAAATCTATCAGTATATGGAAAGTAATCCTGCCCCAGAATTCATATCAGCTGGTTCAGTCTCAACTGATGGCCTATAAAAAGGTGTCTCATTACCAAGGTATCACACAAGAAACATCTCATGATGAGTAAAAGCAAAGAGCTTAGCAACCCTATTGTTGCAAAGCATACTGATGACATTGGTTACAGAAGGATTGCTAAACTTCTGAATGTTTTAGTGAGCAATGTTGGGGCCATAATCTGGAAGTGGAAAGAACATAATTTCACCATAAACCGCTCCTCACAAGATTTTTGACAGAGCATTGAAAATTATCAGAAGAGTTGTCCAAGAGCCAATGACCACTTGTGGAGAGCTTCAGAAAGACCTGGAATTAGCAGGTACAATTGTTTCAAAGAAAACAATAAGTAATGCACTTAGCCGCCATGGCCTGTATGCACACTCACCACGCAAGACTTCATTGCTGAAGAAAAAGCATGTTGAAGCTCGTTTAAAGTTTGCTGCACAGCATTTAGACCAGTGTTTCTTGACCTTATTTTTTAGTCAAGGCACCCTTTAAAATTATGGACAGTCTTGAGGCACCCTCCAAAATTATGGACAGTCTTGAGGCGCCCTATTCCAAAATGTAATAACTATTATGATAGATTTACATAATGCAGCAACATCAATACACATAGGAGACCCAGCATTAGAGGGGATTTATTCTTCCAAAGCAAATACGGTTTTGCAAACTGGTACTGACCAGTATTCCAATGTTTACCTTCTTTCTGTTTTTCTCACTATCACTCAGCTAATGAGCCCCAAAGCTAATGGAGAGGGTCAAGTCAAGCAAAGATGATATGCAGGCAACTGACATCCTCCTTATCAATTAATTAATTGTTCAATAGGAGGTTGGCAGCTAGAATGCTGTGATGGAGTACAATGAAAACCTGTGGCTTTGTGCAACTAAAAGGCAGGTTTCATCCACCCACCGGCTTGTATAAAATTTTGTGGCCTTTTGCCAAGGCACCCTTGAAGAAACCTCAAGGCACCCTGCTTGAAAAAGGCTTGTGTAAAGCTTGTTAGTGGGCATGGAGGAGAAAGGAGGTAGTGGGCTGTCATTTACTGCTGTATATATGCCAACACGTTTGTGATTCTGTAGTCATATGGACTGCTCAGATGTGATCAGGAGGAAATGCTCGGCATAGAAACTCTCTGAAAACTGAGCATGTGCAGAGCTGCCAACACTGCTTTGCAAAATCCCTTGGACAGGAGGACAGCAGGATCAACCAGGTTTTTTTTGCAGAATATAGAAAACAAATCTCATAGTGACTCAGTCAGTATGCACAGAATGTAATGCACAATTTATTGATAGTTTTCTCAAGTCGCCTTTCAGGACAGCACCTGGAGAGAGCTCAGCTCCGCCCACTTTACAGGAAACACTTCAAGATAAAAACTCCTCCTCTTCCACCATGCCTCAGTTGTTGTTTTCTCCGCCATGCATGGAAGCACTTTTAGGAGCTTGGTTGGGGCTGCGCTCTCTCCACAGGGAGAGGTGTAGTATTGCCCATGGTTGTATTTTAGGAAGACCATCCCAGCTCCCCTCCCTGAATCAGCAAAGGGGGTACGCTCCGGAGCCACTAACCTCGCTCGCTCGGGGAGAGCAGAGATCCATCGGTGGGTACAGCCTGGGTGTCAGGGGCCGCGGTTGGGCTGATCGAACAGTCAGCGGTGAAAGTCATTTTTTTTTTTTTTTTTTTTTAATTTCCCGCATTTCGGCCCTGATCCCGGAAGACGCAGCGGCGTCCGTTCCGGTAGGCGGACCGCCGATGGAGGCGTGACGGCTTTGAGCTCCGGCCGTCGGAACGCAGGGGTCAGTTGGCAGGTCAGAGGCCGGTGCCTTCCGCTTCCGGTCAACAGTGGGCGACGCAGAGAAGCGGTATTTAGATGCAAGGAGAGAATCTGTCAGCACGCTGCACCTTTTCAGCATGGAAGAAAGGACTGCAGTATCGGTGGAAGCAGGCACTGTAAACACCGGCCAGGCTCAGGTAGGAGAGGTACAGCGGTGTATCTTATTTCCTTACTATTGAGCTTTTTTGTATTTGTTGTATCCTCCTTGGGAGTCCTGCCCTGCAGTACTGAATGTTTATCTCAGTCAAGCAGGATGTGCGTTTCTGGGAATCCTTTTTCTTTACAGTGGGTCACTATTTTCCTTTATCAAATCACAGTGGTGGTCTTTTTGTTAAAGGTATTTTTTGTTGGGGATCCATGGTGGCTTCTCTCTTATAGGTTAAAGCCACAGTGAAAAGAAACCCCAACGCCAGGAAGGAAGTGTCCTGCTTGTAAAAACCCACTTGAGATTCCTGGTGAAACTTCTCTGCAGTGTTAATCCCTTTGGGTGTGGTCGATGCTCATAGGCATGAGTTCAAGGCCCAACCATGATAACACTTTGTGTGCTCACAGCTGTGTGTCATTATAAAGAGAATGTTCAGCTGAGTAGTGAATTTATCCATTTATGGCACCCTATCGTCAGATTCCCAAACAATCGGTGGAACATCCTCTCAGCCATCCACTTCTGAATCGCTGTATTAAGTGATTAAGAGGATGAAAGGGCGAATGCGCTCTTGTCTCTTAAGAATTCAGAGCGGCTGAATCCTCTAGATATAAATTGTCATTTAAAGATCTGGGAGTGATTTATTCCACGTTTGAAATGGCATGATGGAAAATGTCTTTCCGGGCCATAAGGTCATTACAGAGTCCTTTGAAAAGAATGGAAGGGCCCAGAGGGGTCTCTTTTTTTTTTTCTAAAATCTCTAAAAAGGAGGTTTTCCTGTGAAGGGGATCAGACACATTTGTGGAACAAAAAACCCAGAGGCGGTTTTCTCCCAGGTGTCTTGTCGCACGGAGGTGGCGTTGGAGGATATGAGGATATTAAAGACGCCATGGATAAAAGGGCAGATTCTCTCCTTAAGAAGGCTGGAGATTCTACTACATCCAGCCTAAAAGCCGGCCATGGCCTCCACGGTCGTAGCCAGAAATCTAGAGTGGTGGCTCGACCAGCTCAAGGGACATGTGGAGGCTGGTGCAGCAAGGAAAGATCTCCTGGAGTCTTTCCTGCTGATCCTAAAAGCAGTAAAATACATGGCTGAGGCTTCTGCTGAAACGATCATAATGTCTGCCAGGCGGCAGCCCTTGTCAACTCTGCTCGAAGGGCAGTTGGTTGAAAGATTGGTCGGGAGATTCAGCCTCTAAGGCCAAACTTTATTTGCCCTTTTCAGGTGACTTGCTTTTGGGACCTGAATTAGAAACTGCTTTATGGCATCTTTGGATTTGAGGGATGCTTATTTACACATCCCAATACATCGAGACTATCAGAAGTTTCCGAGGCTGGCAGTAAATCTGGGGCAATGGGTCTGGCACCTGCAGTTCAGAGCCCTCCCCTTCGTCTTTCATCCTCTCCCAGGGTGTTCACCAAAGTGATGGCAGACGCCCTAGAGCCTCTGAGGCTGAAGGGTATTTCCATTGTCCCATATCTAGACAATCTGCTAATATTTGCAGAATCCAAAAGCCAGACAAGAGAAGATAGTGAAGACCCAGATTGCCGGGGCCCAGATGCAAACCAATCATCAGGCTACAGTCAGGTCAGCCATGGCAGCTCTGGGCGTGCTCACAGCTGCTATCCCTGCTGTACAATGGGCAAGGCTACATTCTCACCTCCTCCAAAGAGACATTTTGCAGAAATGGTCACATCAGGACCCTCTGGAGAAATTTGTCAAAATTTACACAAAAGCAAAAAGGTCTCGGTGGTGGAGGAATTCCAGAAATCTGGAAAAGGGTCTACAGTGGTCCTTCCATCCGAACAAACGTCTGACCACGGACGCGAGTGCCTGGGGCTGGGGAACCCACTGAGATGGTCGGACAATGCAAGGGACATGGTCCAAAACAGAGGCCAGGAGGTCTTCCAACTGGCGGAAGTTGAAAGCCATCTTCCTAGGTCTAGTGTCCTTTCAACAGGCAGTCAAGGGCCATCATGTCCAAGTTCTCTCGGACAAAATGACAGCGGTAGCTTGTGTGTCAAAACAAGGAGGCACAAGAAACAGACAGCTTTCAGATCTGGCAATCACGTTGCTCTCCTGGGCGGAGAAAAATCTGGCCTCCTTGTCAGCTGTTCACCTAAAGGGATTACAAAACCTTCTGGCAGATTTACTGAGCAGAAGAAAAGTACTGGAATCAGAATGGAGTCTGAACCAGAAAGTATTTTTGGAGATAATGGAAGCCTGGGGACTTCCCCAGATAGATCTGTTCGCTTGTCAACAGAATGCCAAGATCCAAAAATTATTTTCCCTCCACAGGGAAGATCAGGCCTGGGGCTTGGATGCTCTAGCTCATCCATGGGACTTCCCTTTGTCTTATGCATTTCCCCCATTTCAACAAATTCCATTAGTTCTCAAGAAATTCAGGGAGGAAAAGACAAATTTAATCACACCTTTTTGGCCAAAAAGGCCTTGGTTTGCTCTCCTGATGAATCTGGCCTTGCAGCCTCCTTGGAAGCTGCAAGACAGGAGAGATCTACTAACACAGGGGAACCTGTTTTATCCAGAGTTAGACCGTTTACAGCTGACAGCGTGGTTTCTGAGGAAGACCTCCTAAGAGCCAGAGGCTTGTCAGACAAGGTCATCTCTAGTAGGAAGAAGGTGACCGGGGGACATTTATATGAAAGTCTGGAAAAAGTGTAACTCCCGGTGTTCCAGCAAAAATTTTGAGATTAAAAGTTTAATTTCAGTGCTGGAGTTTCTCCATGAAGGAGTGGAGAAAGGACTGGCAGCCAGCACTTTAAAAACGCAAGTGGCAGCTCTTTCAGTTTTTTTTTTTCGAAAAAAAAAAAAAAAAACATTGTCACAAGAGACTTTAGTTATTAGATTTTTCAAGGCACTAGCCCAAAATAGGCCAGTAGCACTTAAAAGTTTCCCGAAGTGGGATCTGTCCATTGTTTTACAAGGTTTAACTAAGTTTCCTTTCGAACCCTTAAAAGTGGCTTCACTGAAAAATTTTGGTTTTGAAAACTATCTTCCTGATAGCTATAACCTCGGCCAGAAGAATTAGTGAAATTCAGGCCCTCTCAGTATCAGACCCCTTTCTGACAGGTTTTTCAGATCGAGTTGTGCTGCGTACAGACCCAGCATTTCTTCCAAAGATTGCTTCATCTTTTCATAGGTCACAAAAAAATTGTGTTACCAACTTTCTCCTCCTCTCCTAAAAATACTCGTGAGGAATCCTTTCACACATTGGATGTGAGGAGATGTTTGCTTCAGTTCCTCCTCGTAACTAAAGAATTTAGAAAATCAAATGCATTATTTGCTGTCTTCTTGGGATCTCGCATATGAGAAAAAGCATCCAAGAGCACTCTAGGCAGATGGCTCAGATGGGCTATCGAACAAGCTTATGTAGCTCAAGGTGAAGAACCTCCAGAAGGCATTCTAGCACATTCCAAAAGGTATGTGGCAACCTCATGGGCTGAAAGGGCCGGCGCTTCGCCTGAACAGATCTGCAAGGCAGCTACCTGGTCCAGTTTCTCAACCTTCCTAAGACACTACAGGTTGGACTTGTTGTCGGCTCAGGATCAAGCCTTCGGCAGAAAGTTTCTGCAGGCAGTGGTCCCACCCTAAGTGTAAGTTACTCACTTATCCTCTCCAGGTGCTGTCCTGAAAGGCGACTTGAGAAAACCTAAGTTACTTACCGGTGACGGTATTTCTAAGAGCCTTTCAGGACAGCAGCAGCTACCCTCCCTGGTTTGGTTTATAATATACTGTAAATGTTTAACCTACGGTAGTTGTTGTTTATGTTCTATTTTCCAGCATGTCGGAGGTTACTCTAAACAACTGAGGCATGGTGGAAGAGGAGGAGTTTTTATCTTGAAGTGTTTCCTGTAAAGTGGGCGGAGCTGCGCTCTCTCCAGGTGCTGTCCTAAGGCTCTTAGAAATACCGTCACCGGTAAGTAACTTAGGTTTTTTATGTGGGTTTAGTGACACTTTAGCTGCAATATAAAGATGTGATTTAGTGTACAATTAAAAGCAGAAGAAAGCACAACAACATTTTTTTTTTTGTTTAATTTTTTAACACACCTCTGCTACTTTAATGTTTTGTTTTTGTTCAGATGTGAAAGAAAAGCAGTGTGAAGACTTCTGTATACTGCAACATTCAAACCGGTAAGAGGTTATTTAAAAATTGCTCCCCAAATGTAATAGTTTGATTTGGAAATTTACTACTTCATGCTCTAAGAACCTACTGCACTGAGATTATGATGTATCTGTTACAAGTCGTGGCAAGTTCTTATTGCATTCCTGTCATCTGCATGCCTTCCACATCCTGCTGACCATTTCTCAAATAGATCACACTTACCTGAAATTTAGCACTGGATCTTTTTAGTGCACAATTTTTCTTGAGAATCATCTACCAACTCTTTTATGCATATGAGCCATGAACCCCATAGAAATATTTGAAAATTCCCAGGATTCTCCTTGTTTTGCCTCATATCTTTGTAAAAATGTATGACATGTTTTGTATCCAGGCATATACTGTATGGGCTTATCAGACAACATCATGCAACAACTTATGTCCCAACCATATATATGTGTTTTTTTTTTTTTTTTTTTTGGGCCGACCAACGTTTAGGCTCATCTAGACCTATTCTATGTTCCAAGTTTTCTCGATTGCCGTTTGTGATCCTGACTCCAGTGCATAAGTTGTCCTTGCAACGACTTGTTATACAATGTTGTCATGCTCACAATGTACACTGTCTTGGTTCTGTATTTACCCTCCTTTTTTATCATAAAAACCTTATTGGTACTAGAAAACCCCCAAGAATATGTGTGGATGGTCCTTCAATTGAATACTATGAAAGTTGCAGTGTGCATGCACAAGGAGAGTACTACGATAGTTTTACGAAAAACGCAGTTTGATCTTTGAAAGGCCATAAAGCTAAGAGCTCTAGAGGGATGACATTTAAGTAAATATAACCCATTAGAGAAAATTTTAGTACTGTGAGGGAGGCACTCAAAAGATAAAAGCAATACAAGGGCACTTATCCTGAAGAAATATCTAGTAATGAGTACCTATCCACATGTGAAAAGCAGTTCTGTATTGCTCTCAAAACTATTAAACTTTGTACATAGGCATAATGCTGTTTTTTTTTTTTTTTTTTTTTTAATTTAATTCAAAAATGTCCCCCTTTTTTTTTTTATTTATTTTTATTTTTTTTTAGAATATGTGTAATTACACTGGCCGAATGTCATCCAGTTCTTCAGAGTGGGAAAACCATTTCCAATATTAATTATCAAATAAGCGCCAACTGCAGCAGATTGCAGAACAAAGTGTCAGGGAAGTCCAAACGGGTAAGTGTGTTCAGTCTTTCCCACTCATGTTTATTTTTAATTTGTCAGCTATTCAGTACCGTGCAGGGCAATCTATTTCTAAATCTAAGCTGTATTTGTATGATTCTTCTTCAGCAGTATATTTAGTTAGGTAAGCAATTGCACATAGTTGGTCAGCTCTACAGAGCTATTAATACTTTTATAGTAATATCCCACAACTACACAGACAATTTAAAAATGAACTTAAATAGCAGCTAAATAGACAGACAGGCTCTGATTCTCTCTCAGAAAGTTGATTAGATTAGACTGGCACTCCCTTTTTTTCTCATAGTGTTAAAGAAGGGTAATACAGTGGGTATATATACAGTGGGTATAGAAAAGAATCGCCCCCTTTTTATAATCGCATATTGTTCCTTTGCAGCCTGAAATAAAGGCAAACTGTTTTTTTTTTTGTTTTATTCAGTGCAATTTATAACATCCAAGTGAAAGATATAACACCAACATGTCAGAAACAAATAAAAAAATAAAAAACCAAATCGGGCCAAGTTCACACTGGTGTGACATATGCTCTGACTTTGGGAGCACATGTCGCATGACGTGTATAAATCAATAGTTCCCTATGAGAAGGGAGGGCTGGGTGCTTCAAGGCAGGGGGAGGTCTGCTCCCACCCTAAAGCACCTTGCTCCTATGTTGGTGGGGACAAGGGCCTCTTCCCGACAACCCTGGGCGGTGGTTGTGGGGGTCTGCAGGCAGGGGGCTTATCGGAACCTAGAAGCCCCCTTTAAAAGAGGGGCCCCCAGATCCAAAAATAAATAAAACCAGTACACAGGTTTTTGACAAAGTCCTTTATTAAAGTATAGCTAGCTCCCGCTGTTGTTGGCTCCAGTGTGTGCCATTACTTATATAGCCATGGGGTGTGGCCATCCAGGGACGTCATCCAGAAACCCAGCCCGCTTGTGATGACATTGCCCGTGGTCGCTGGATGACGTCCCCAGATGGCCACGCCCCATGGCTATGTAAGTAATGGCACATGCCAGAGCTAACACAACAGCAGGAGCTAGCGTCAGGAGAAGACATGAGGAGGCAGAAGAACCAGGGGAAGAAGACATATCGGAGCTATACTTAAATAAAGGACTTTGTCAAAACCCGTATACTGGTTTTATTTATTTTTACACTTTTTTGGGTGACTGAGTAGAGGTACACTGTAACCCATACTCATTCACATAGGGTGGGGGCTGGGATCTGGGGTCCCCTCTGTTAAAGGGGCTTCCAGATTCTGATAAGCCCCTGCCCGCAGACCCCCACAACCACTGCTCAGGGTCGTCGGGAAGAGGCCCTTGTCCCCAATGTTGAGGGCATGTGGCCTAGTATGGTTCATAAGGAGGGGGCTGCTTGCAAACCCCGCCCACCCACTTTCCTCAATTGCTGGGCTGCATGCATGGTGTAATGTCTCGGCTGTGTGTTGCCTGAGGTACACAGCTTCACATCAAGTAATAACCAAATCTCAATGAAAGAAGCGCTGGTTTCTTTAACTGATGCAACCTTTACTGAGATATAATCCATACATGTGCCTTTACATATGAATAAGTAGATATGTGGGGGACATGAGAGTGCATATGATAGTGAAAGTGATATTGATATTGTGAGGTAAAACTGTAAAACAAACATATGAAAGACAGGTATAAGTATGGCTATTCAACATCCTACATTATACACAGTTATACAGAAGATAGGGACTAACTAACATGTGCTTACTACATACTGGAACACATATTATCTATACAAATGTCTAGCATCCCTCTACACAGGCTGAATAAGCAAATACTTTACTTACAAGCTTTTGGTGTTCATCAGGTTTGCAATAGATTAGCTTCAGAAGTCCTAAGGAAGGGTCTGTTCCCTATGGTGGCTCCGGCTGGAATGCATAGACAAGTTTAGACTTGCCCAAGGCAGTAGGGAGAAGACCCGCTCCTAGGCTACAAGAAAATGGAGGGTCTTAAAGGGACAGACACTGCCAAGTACAAGATATACAGTGCGAAGGCAGCACACACGGATAAGGGTCCGGCATGAATTTGGGAGGGGGGGGGGCATGCGTTTTTTTTTTTTTTTTTTTTTTGGGGGGGATTTTTTTGGCGTGGGGTGTTCCTTTAAAATCCATAAGATAAGGCTCTGTTATGGTTTTGTGGGGGGGGCTCCCTCGAGGTTCATACCAGACCCAAAGGGCCTGCTGTTGTCAGATCCCCTTAATTGAAGTCGCATGGAAGTTGGACATGAAGTCGAAGGGGAAGTTGTTGTCGGAGCAGTGTGAACCCGACCTCAGAGTTGGAAAACTGATCACTTCCTCCTAAAAATAACTTGTAAATGCAAGCTAGGTGTAGCTAATCACCTCCTTAATGGCACACCCAACTATTTGACTTTCAGTTGTGATCAGCTGTGGTCATTTTGATTAGCTCAGTATGAAAAAAATTTTCATACCCCATACATTTTCTTCCCTGATAGTGCAACTGAAGCAAACGATCAACTATGGGTGGCAAGGCACTGTCAAAAGATCCCCAGGATATAGCTGTGTACAGACACAAGTCAGGAGATGGATACAAAAAAATTCAAAGGCTTTATCAATGCCTAGAAGCACAGTGAAGTCTATTATTAAGAAGTGGAAGGTATTTGGTATAACATAGAGCTTCACCGACTCAGGACGTCGCTACAAACTGGATGAAAGAGCGAGGAGGAAACTGGTCAGAGAGGCTATCAAGAGGCCTACAGCAACTCTACTGCCCTCTTCCAGTAAGTTGTTAATGGGAAGAAGGTTTACCTTCCACATGACAATGACCCAAAGCACACAGTAAAAATGACCACAGTGGTTGAAGGAAAAAAAAAAAAGGTGAATGTCCTTGAAATTGAGAACATTGAAAATCTGTGAAATGACTTGAAGACTGCAGTCCACGAACAGTCAGCAATAAATTTAACTAAAATTGAGCAGTTCTGCAAAGAAGAGTGAGCAAATATTGCAAAGTTAGTAGAGAAATATCCCAACGGACTAAATGCTGTAAATAAAGCCTAACCTGGTTCAACAAAATACTGAAACAAGGGGGTGATCTTTTTCCAACTTTTATTTTTTCTGACATGCCTGTCTTATATCTTTCACTTTGATGTTTATAAGTCTTTATTTCAGGCTGCAAAGCAACAAAATGTTATTTTAAAGGGGGGGTGATTATTTTCTATACACACTGTAAATACAAAGATATTAGTGAGAGTCTTTGTACAAAAACTTCATTATCTGCAGATACTGAGTAGTCAAAATAGGATCTCCAAATAAGGGATTTTCAAAACTGTGCTGAGAGCAACTTATTAAACGGTAATATCTATAAAGAATGCAATTTGCCTACACTATGGAACTGGCTTTGCTGAAATAAGTTTTTTATAATCTGTGAACAACATAATGATTGTTGCAGTTGATGAACAAATGGAGTCTTATTGGCAGGGCAGCCATCAGAAATTTGCAAAGCTTTAGACCTCAGTTCCCCCGGGCCTGATCACCAACATTCCCCAGGGCCTGCCCACTGGCCATCCCACTGAATCCTTCAGTTCACCCGCTTTTATTATAACACTCCTACAACTGAATATATGAAAATAAAGTGTATTCCAAGTCATCAGTGCTTTCAAGATTTAACATCCCCCGCAGTGTAATCCACCAAGTAGAATTCCCTAAGTGTAATGCCCCAATTTATTCCCTTAAGTTTGAATCCTCCTAGTGTAAACCCCCCCCCCCCCTCCAAATAAAATTTCTCCAGTGTACTGCACCACTGTGCAAATCTCCCCGAGTGTAAAAATCTATCCAATGTAACCTATGAGCATTGTAACCCAATGTACTCAGTTTAAATATCTAGTCCTATTACAGACCTCAGATCAGCACGGCTTTCTCAACAGTTGCCCCTCCTCCTGTCACTCCTGAGGCTGCCTGTCACGATAATAGAGAGGATAATTTGCAACACCGGTCTCCAGGGGATATGTGGGGCAACCTCATGGCAACCTTGCTTATTGGGAAGTCCCTGGAATTTGGTCATTTATAGCCATCAAAGTAGGTTACACACATAGTATGGAGCACATGTATAGATCATTGTGATCAGTTATATTTTCAAATGGGACACTTCAGGGGAGATTGCTCTTAGTTTTTTAACACACCACTCTGGCAAACTCACATTTATTAAATAAGGCTAATATAAGGCTCAATTAACATTCATTGTGAAGTGTTTATTTAGATCCGTATGCAAACACTGTTCAGATCATATATATATATATATATATATATATATATATATATATATATATATCTCAAACTAAAGTTCACTGTATTTATTTTGCTTTATACAACTATTTTTTGACTATACAATATTCCAAACAAGTCCAAATGTCTATATACATCACAAATGTGTAGCATTTTGTTCCTCAATGTTCATCTAGTTGTGGGCTTTTTTTAAGACCAAATGAAGCCCAGAGCATCTATGCACATAATGTGTAGCAATTCTTATTGGTCAAAGCAACATGTTGATCATCCACATAGGGAATCCTGATATAGAGTGAATAGACTTGGTCCTTTTAAAAGCAGTATAATGGGTTCTCTAATAATGCCTCCTGTTATTGAATCCTATCTGTTTCAAATTTGAATTGTCTGTAAGTGCCGGTTCACATTATTGCGGCTGCGGAGATCGCATGTAATTCGGAGCGCACTGCTCCTTCATTACATGCGATCTCATGTGCGGATGCGAATTCAGCCATACACTTTGTATGGCTGAATTCGCACTGCATCCGCACCAAAGACGCACAGGACCCTTTTTTTTCAGCCGCATCAGGATCGGATCGCACAGTGGTTCACACTTGTGCAATCCGATCCTGTGCGAACTGTCAGATCGCACTGCGATATGCGATCAAACTGGGGGTGACGTTAACAATTAATTGACACCCCCTGCGTATCGCATATGGCAGTGTGAACTGCCAGATGTGCGGATGCGATGCGGGAACAGGCTGCGAGTTCGCTGCCTTCCCGCATCGCACAAGTGTGAACCGAGCCTAATGGTTGACGCGCTTGTTTTTTCTTTATGTCAATAAAAAATATTTTCACCTCTAAAAGCAGTATAATGGGTCAGTCTTGCTCATCTCCAGGTTCAGAAGTGGAAACGGTGTCCCAACATAGAGAGAGTCTTGGTCATGGGGTGTTTCAATAATGCTCTCATATTAGTTCCAATTGAGTCTTAAAACGGGGGGTCCTTGGACACAGAAATCTTGCTGACTTCTTTTGCTTTCAATGCTTCGTCAGAGAAGTCCGTAATTATGCTTTCCAAGCTTTAGTTTAAACACAACTACTGGCATGAACGCCAAAACAAAAAGCCCCTCTCCTCCTTTCTGTGGAGTCTATGCTCGGAAAAATCTACTAATCACGGCAGGAATAATTTTTTACACTGAATATCACAGAGGAATATGTTTGGGACTTTACACG
Organism: Pelophylax lessonae; assembly: GCF_965119305.1. Lineage (NCBI taxonomy): Eukaryota > Metazoa > Chordata > Amphibia > Anura > Ranidae > Pelophylax > Pelophylax lessonae. The sequence goes on from NC_138772.1 coordinate 278,315,422, forward strand.
TAATAGTTTCACTGTATAGTGTTCAATCGTTTTGCGTTTACTTTATAAGGTGTGGACCTTTTTATAAGAAGCATTTCCTCTTAATTTTAATATTTCCTATTGCATATTACTTTAGAGCAAGCGTTGTTGCCTGCATAGAGCATATCACTCCTGCAGACTTTATAGCATTGTTTAATATAGGTGTTGGGATTTGGGATGCTGGATTCTTTTCCCATTTTAGGGAGATCCATATCTGTTTTTGATTCTTATGTGAATACACTTTTAATATCCTTTTTAAAGATTATTAAAAAGGCCGGAGAAGAGAAAAAAACAGAGCTGTACTTAATTAACCAAACAGGTTTTAGCTTTCATTTTTTGAGCTGTAATAGAAAAATGAAATGTGTAATCTTATTGGTTGTCACATACAATAGTTGCTTGGCTGTCTCTGGCCTCAGTACTTTAGGTTACTGACCTAGAATAAGCATGCAGCTAGTAAAGTCAGAGGAAAGTCTGACCTGTGGCATTCATTCTTTTTCCAGATCAGTAACTCCAAAATATTAGGCCTTTGGTTTAACATTGTAAAGTAGAGAGAATTTTGCCCTATCCCTTTTAAGTGTATGAATTAGTGAATAAGTGCAGTAAAGCAAATATGTCTTAAACTACTGATACATGAAATCGCAAATGAGTGCAAAATAAGCAATAAATAAAATCCAAAATAAATGCAAATTAATAAAATACAAAAGTCCCCTGATATAATACAAAGTCCTTGTGGAATAAATGGTGAATAAATTGCTCAGTGCTGCAAAAATTCTATTTGACAGTGCTTCTGTGCTCAAACGGGCTCCTTTGAGGAAAAAAAGAGGGGGGTCGCTTACCAAAAAGAGTTGATCCCGAATTACAGAGATCGAGATAGCACAAACTCCATCACCTGGCAAGAAGCTCCCACTGGCAACAAATTCCTGATTGTATATTTCATCAGCAAACTGCAATGGACTATGGGAACCAGCCCTTATGGCATCAGAAATTCAGTCTCCGCAACGGCATGTCTGAGATATAAGCAGGGAAAACTCTCCTAGTGCAATATAGCCAAAGTATCTTTGTTTAAAAAAATAAAAATAAAAAAAAGCTACACTTGCATTTAGGCAGTATTTAAAATATATCAATTTAAAAAACGCGCCGGTCGCGGTGTCTCCTGACCCGCCAGCATGTGATGACATCACACACACTCTGCCTATCTTTGGTAGTCTTTTGTAATAAACATGGCTGGTAACTAGTATTTTCAAAAGCAGCGTCAACTAATGACACACTATTTGTTTTCCCGTCACAGATTTCCTTTGTAAAAAGGATTAAGTGCATCACAGTAGGCAGATGGTAATAGGGCAGTGGAAATCGGGGGCTAGCCAGAGGGAAAGTGTCTGAAAATGCACTTGCCTTTAATAGCTACCTGTCTGCAAAATCTGTTGATTAAGGTTCCCCTGCATGATGCCCTTTTAATCTACATTCCCCCCTAGCTGTCATACTAGGCTCTCGCTGACCGCTACTGTCCCCACCGACAATCAAACCAGACATGGTGGTTCAGCTATGGTGGTTAACAAAGCTGAATCTTTAGCCTGCAGATGGCATTACAGTTTGACAATTGTAATATGCCCTTTGTCAGCCTGAACTATAAAGTGCAGGCTTTTCATTAAAGCTTTAATGGTTTTACAGCTTTTGGTTAGTCTTTAGTTGTATCTATTTTCTGCACTCCCATCATGCTATGCATAAATAAAGACACTTTGAATATTTGATTGTTGCAAATTCATGATATGAAAAATGTAACCAATCTGCTATTTCTAAATTCCCCCCCCCCCCCCATTTTTTATTTTTTTTTTCAGGGAGCTCAGTTCCTAACAGAGCTTGCACCTTTATGCAGAATAACTTGTGACGATGGTGATGAATATACGATTTATAGGTATGTGTGTTTTTTTTTTTTTTTTCAACCTTGTGTCATAATTATTACATTGATTTTGTATATACGATGGTTGCAAATATTGTTAGATTAAAATAAAACTGTATAAAATCTTGTAATCAGAGTGCTTTCATACTCCCTATGGGGAACATTCCTTAATGCTAGACTGTAATGGTTTTGTGATACTTTTCTGTTACATCGTGATTATATTAAGCTTCCTAAGCTGATGCTCTATCTCTCTCTGTAATCGTGAGTGTGTGTATATGTATTAATAGGTGATATATAGGTGTGTGTGTGTGTGTGTGTGTGTGTGTGTATATATATATATATATATATATATATATATATATATATATATATATATATATATAAAATATATATTGTATATGTTTGCTGTCCCCTCAAAATAACTCAGCACACAGCCATTAATGCCTAAACTGCTGGTAACAAAAATGAGTACACCCCTAAGTGAGCATGTCCAAACTGGGTCCAAAGTGTCAATATTTTGTGTGGCCACCATTATTTTCCAGCACTTCCTTAACCCTCTTGGGTATGGTGTTCACCAGAGCTTCACAGGTTGCCACTGGAGTCCTCCTTCACTTCTCCATGATTAAATCTCGGAGCTGGTGGATGTTGGAGACCTTGCGCTCCTCCACCTTCTGTTTTGAGAATGCCCCACAGATGCTCAATAGGATTTAGGTCTGGAGACATGCTTGGCCAGTCCATCACTGTTACCTGTAGCTTCTTTAGAAAGGCAGTGGTCCTCTTAGAGGTGTGTTTGGGGTCTTTATCATGTTGGACTACTGCCCTGCGGCCCAGTCTCCAAAGGGAGGGGATCATGCTCTGCTTCAGTATGTCACAGGACATGTTGGCATTCATGGTTCCCTCAATGAACTGTAGCTCTCCAGTGCCAGCAGCACTCATGCAGCCCCAGATCATGACACTCCCACCACCATCATTAACTGTTGGCAAGACACACTTGTCTTTGTACTCCTCACCTGATTGCTGCCACACACCATCTGAACCAAATAAGTCTATCTTGGTCTCATCAGACCACAGGACATGGATCCAGTAATCCATATCCTTAGTCTGATCTGCGGGCTACCTTGTGCATCATTTTTAGAAGAGGCTTCCTGCTGGGACGACAGCCATGCAGACCAATTTGATGAGGTGTGTGGCGTATGGTCTGAGCACTGACAGGCTGACACCCCCCCCCACAAACCTTAAAACTCTGCTGTAATGGTGGCAGCACTCATTTGGCATGACGCTGAGCACATGCACTCAACTTCTTTGGTTGACCATGGCAAGGCCTATTCTGAGTGGAACCTTTCCTTTTAAACTGCTGTATGGTTATGGCCACCGTGCTGCAGCTCAGTTTCAGGGTCTTGGCGATCTTCTTATAGCCTATGCCAGTGATGGCGAACCTTGGCACCCCAGATGTTTTGGAACTACATTTCCCATGATGCACATGCACTCTACAGTGTAATTGAGCATCATGCGAAATGTAGTTCCAAAACATCTGGGGTGCCAAGAATTGCCATCACTGACCTAGGCTATCTTTATATAGAGAAACAATTCTTTTTTTCAGATCTTTAGAAAGTTCTTTGCCATGAGGTGCAATGTTAAACTTCCAGTGGCCAGTATGAAAGAGTGAGAACACCAAATTTAACACACCTGCTCCCCATTTACACCCGAAACCTTGTAACACGAAAGAGTCACATGACACCAGGGAGGTAAAATGGCTAATCTGGCACAATTTGCACATTTATATTTAGGGATGTACTCACTTTTGTTGCCAACAGTTTAGACATCAATGGCTGTGTGACAGCAAATTTACACTCTATTACAAGCTGTACACACACTGCTTTACATTGTAGCAAAGTGTAATTTCTTTAGTGTTGTCACATGAAAAGATATACTTAAAAAGTTACAAAAAATGTTAAGAGTGTACTTTTGTGAGATACTGTATATATGTACACCCCTTTTGAAAAATTAAGATTTTGATCAATATATCAATGAACACAAGAACAATTTCCAACACTTAGAAAATTGAGTTTTCTAGAACATTTGTTTAGCTCCATTACATGAAAGTAAAGTTAATAATATAACTTGGATTACAAAATTTTCCGTTTTTATCAACATAGTTGATGCAAAAATGAATACACCCCACAACATAAACGACTACATCCATCATTTTGTAAAACCCGCCCCCCCGTGATTTTGTAAGGACAGCACCAAGTCTTCTAAGTATAGAGCTGGCGACATACTGCAACATGTTTCTCTCTTCATTCTTCAAGAACGACCTCCTTTAGAGCCTGGATACTGGATGGAGAGTGATGCTTAGCTTGTCTCTTAAGAATTCCCCATAGGTGTTCGATCATTGTCCTGTTGGAAAAGTGCATGGCGGCCAAGGGCACGGAGTGATGGTAGCGTCTTCTTTTTCTATATAGAGCAGTACATCTTTGAATTCATAATGCCATCAATGATATGCAGATCCCTGATGCCAGAAGCACTCATGCAGCCCCAAAGAAGGACACTGCCACCACCATATTACACTATAGGCACTATGCATTTTTTTTTTTTTTTTTTGTCCTTTGCGATGCCATAGAGTTTTGAAGTCATCAGTTCCAAAAACACTTATCTTGGTCTCTACACCTCTAGAGTACAGAGTCCCGGTAGTCTTCTTCTTTTTTTAAACCGGGCCCTGGCAAATTCTAGGTGGGCATTTTTGGGCATGGGCTTTAGGAGAGGCTTCCATCAGAAGACGCTCTTGTTGAGGTGTTAACTTATGTGGAAGAGACTCCACACAGCATAAGTTTTACTTTAAAAGAAAAAAAATAAAAAATAAAAAAAAATGTTATGTGGATAACCTTGATGTTCCTGTGAGATGGTTGCAGTTCCATCTTTCCTAAATGTTTTTATCACTTTTGCTACAGTATTCTGACTGATAAGTAAAGCTTTTCTGTTCTTCTTGTAGCCTTCACCTTTCTTGTGTAAAGAAATTATTTTCTTTCTCAGGCCTTGTGACAGTTCTCTTCCATGTGGTACCATTACTGACAGCATGAAATGGGAAGGTGGTTTCTTTAAGTAACGCCCTTTTAAAATCAATTGTCTGTGGACTTGGCCTCCCTAATATACAAGCTTATTATCAAGCTGCTCTAATAACTCAGCTGTCCTATTCAACGGCCAAGGGATCCACAATCTTTGAGTCTCTATTGAAGCTCTCTCATGCCACCATTTTGCTGTTACCTAATGTGGCTTCTTGGCCACCTTCGCCCCCCTATTTTATGCTCTAGCGGTTTGGGATGGAGTAAAACATTGAAAACCCCTGTCCTCTCATACTCCATTGGCCTCCCCCCGCTTTGCAACCCTGAGTTCTCGCTCGGCATGACTCCGATGCCATTCCTTTGGTGGCTTAACGGGCTTTTCAGGATAGGTGACTACCTCAATTGTGACCAACCACACTCTTTACAATATTTTAAAGATAGGCTACAAATGCCCCCGAGTGAATTATTCTGACACAATCCGCTTATTTCTTTTATACGATCTAAATTCAACTTACTAAAGAGACCCTGTAAAATTAAAAATGTTGATCTTGTCAAACGAAGAACCTCCTATGGGGATGGATATCTACAGTATATGCCACTCTTACTGATCCGACCACTAAACTCCCTTTATATGTCCCAATGAGAACGGGACTTGAATACTACTTTTGAATTGTCTGACTCGCAAGATAGTGCCTATGCATTATCGATAATATCCATTAACACAATATTAATAAAAGCAAACTATAAAACACTCCTACGTAGGTATCTAGTCCCGACCAGAGTTGCAAAGATGCACCCGTCTGCATCTCCCATTTTCTTTAAGCGCTCTGGCCAGATGGGTACAATATTTCATGTGTGGTGGAAATGCCCTGTAGTCACTAGATTCTGGATTCGTGTATTTACCCATTTGTGGACCAAAAGATTTTACCCCCTTAATGACCAGGCCATTTTTTGCAATTTGGCACTTAAATTTAACTTGAATTAAACTGGTAATTGCGCAGTAATGCAATGCTGTGCCCAAATGAAATTTATGTCCTTTTTTCCCCACAAATAGAGCTTTCTTTTGGTGGTATTTGATCACCTCTGCAATTTTTATTTTTGCGATATAAACGAAAAAAGACTGAAAATTTTGAAAAATACAATTTTATACTTTTATCTAATAAACTCAATATTTGTCAGACATTTAGGCTAAAATGTATTTAGTTACATGTCTGATAAAAAGAAAAAAAAAAAATCTCAATAAGCGTATATTTATTGGTTTGCGCAAAAGTTAAAGCTTCTACAAACTATGGTGTATATACTGGAATTTATGCAGCTTTTACTTTCACTGCCTATCTCATTTCTTGAAGTGCTAAAAAGGCAGGGCAGTATAACCCCCCCCCCCCAATTACCCCTTTTTGGAAAGTAGATAACTTAAGGAATTTTCTGAGAGGCATGTTGAGCCCATTGAATAGTTATTTTTTTGGCACAGGTGTTTGTGTAAAAAAAAAATATATTTTTTTTATGGCATTTTTCAAAGTTGTCATTGAAATGATAAATTGCTCAAACATGACATGGCTATATGTTAAATAACACCCCAAAATACAATCTGCTGCTTCTCCTAAGTACGGAGATACCACATGTGAGACTTTTTGGCAGTCTAGCCGCGTACAGGACCCCGAAATCCAATCAGCCCTTCAGGTTTTCTAAGGGCGTAAATTGTTGATTTCACGCCTCACTACCTATCACAGTTTCGGAAGCCATGAAATGCCAAGACTGTACAAAACCAAACCAAATTACCCCTTTTCTGAAAGTAGACACCCTAAACTATTTCTTGAGAGGCATGTGAGTGTTTTGCAGATCTCGCCGCTTTTTGTCACAAAATTTTGAAAATTGTAAAAAAGAAAAAAAATATTTTTTTTTTCTTTTCCAAAACAAATGAGAGCTGCAAAATACTCACCATGCCTCTCAGCAAATACCTTGGGGGGTCATTTGTGGGGGTTTTGTGCTATCTTGGCATTTGATGGCCTCCAAAATTGTGATAGGTAGTGAGGAGTGAAATCAACAATTTACTCCCATAGAAAGCCTGAAGGCGGTGATTGGTTTACGGGGGTCCTGTATGCGGCTAGACTGCCAAAAAGTCTTATGCATATGGTATCCCCCGTACTCGGGAGAAGCAGCAGAATGTATTTTGGGGTGTCATTTCACATATAGCCATGGCATGTTTGAACAATATTTAATTTAATTGACAACTTTGTGTATAAAAAAAAAAAAAAAAAAAAAACATTTTTTTTAAATTTCCCAAAACTTGTGGCAAAATATAAAATATTCCATGAACTCAACATGCCTCTCGGCAAATAGTTGGAGTGTCTACTTTTCAAAATGGGGTCATTTGGGGGGTTTTGTGCTATCTTGACATTTCGGGGCCTTTTGAAACTGTGATAGGCAGTGAGGAAGTAAAATAAACAATTTACTCCCTTGGAAAACCTGAAGGCGTGATTGGTTTTCGGGGTCCCATACACAGCTAGGCTCCCCAAAGGTCTCACACATGTGGAATCCCTGTACTCGGGGGAAGCAGCAGAATGAATTTTGGGGTGTCATTCCACATATACCCATGGCATGTGTGAGTAATACATCATGTAGTGACAACGTGGAAAAAAAAAATTGTAATTTTCCCAAAACTTTTGGCAAAATATAAAATATTCCATGGATGCGACATGCCTCTCAGCAAATAGCTTGGTGTGTCTAATTTCCAAAAAGGGGTCATTTGGGGGGTGTTTGAACTGTCCTGGCATTTTATGCCCAACATTAGAAGCGTATGCCACACTTTTTTTTTTTTTTTTTTTGTTTACATGAAAATAAATATTTTTTTTACTAGAAAATTACTTTGAACCCCCAAACATTATGTATTTTTTTTTTTTTAAGTAGAGGCCCTACAGAACAAAATGGTGGGTGTTGCAAATTTTTTGTCACTAGGTATTTACGCAGAGATTTTACAAACGCAATTTTTTGGGGAAAAAAACACTATTTAAATTGAATGCATAAATACAATATATATTGCCCAATTGTTTGGTAAAATATAAAAGATGATCTTATACCGAGTACATAGATTCCAAACATGACCGGTTTTAAAATTGCGCACGCCCAGGGGCGTGGCCTGGATCTGCATGTGAACAGATGCTGGTGAGAGGAGCTCTCCTGGTCCCATCCCTTAAAACGATCCTGTGCCCGATATTCCACGCTGTACTTACCCGGTTTTGTGTGCAACCACTCCAGCGTACCTTGCAGCTATGTCATCTCCCCGTAAAGTATCGGAAGCAGCTTCCAAACTCGATCGATTCCAGCGCCAGGAGAGTGGTATGCAATCTAAAGATGGCGGCTCCCTGTCTTCCTCTCCTGCCCCGACCTCACCACCGTTGGACCAGTGCAAGATCCTGGACGCGATTACTGATTGCAAGGTCTCTCTCACTACCAAAATGGAGGAAGTGAAGGTAGACATATCCCTCCTTCGACAGGATCTACAGAAACTTAGGGGCCGTGTCGGAGGCAGAAGACTGCCTCAGCCGCATGGAGGACAACATACCCCCCGGTCAGAGGTGCGGTGGAATAGGCCTCGCGGGATGTGACTTACCTCTTACAGAGCCAGGAGGAACAACCTGCGGTTTATAGGTCTACCAGAGAGTGCTGAAGGCGCCAACCCTGCTCCTTTTTTGGAAGAGCTGCTGGTTAAAGTATATGGCAGAGAGGCATTTTCTCATGCCTTCATAGTGGAGCAGGCCCACTGCATGCCCTCCAAACGGCCTCCTCAGGGTGCCCCTCCACGTGTGTTCATTGCAAAGTTTCTGAATTACAGGGATCGGGACGCTGTTCTCCGCCTTGCTTGGTGCTAGCATTTCCTGATTTCTCTGCGGAGGTGCAGAGGCAGCGGAGCCGATTCACAGAGATTAAATGGCACCTTAGGGTCCGCAATCTCAAATATTCAATGCTCTACCCCGCACGCCTGAGGTTTGTCGGGGAAGATAGAGTGCATTTCTTCGAGGACCCCTGCTCCGCTGTGGCCTGGTTGGATCGCCTGCCGTGAGTACCTCCTGTGCTCTCCTGGTCCGGATCTTCCCCCTGCTCCTTTTCCCGGATCCCTCTTATATGCTTAACCTGTCCGCTATATCTGTCTATGCTGCCACCTACCATTGCTCTTCTACCTTATCTGTTATGGCAATCCCTTCTGCTGGCAGCCCTGGGATGTGAGGAGATGACTGTCACCTGCTTTTTCTACTGATCCCGCTGCCTATCTGCACCTCTCTTGATCTTCCGCCCTGAAGTGTTTGTCTGCTGCAACTTGTGCCCATGTATTTGTTTTTACCTTGACCGGGGGACCCCCCTTTTCGCACCTGCATTGACTTTACTTGCGTTTGTCCACTGTTGTGTCCCGCATTCATGAATCCTTCTTCAGAGTGCATCTTTTTCGCCCCACCTTGTTTTGTTTTGGTTTGCCCGTGATGCATATGTCTCCAAGGATTGGGCTCATTCAACACCTGCCCGTTAATAGGTACCTTTTTTTTCAATCACCGACTGTTCCTGCTGCTGGCATTCCACTGTTTTGTTCTATGTATTGGGTACCATGCTTACACAAGTTGGGGTATGTGTTGGGCTGGGTGGGAAGGGGTGGGTTGTTTTGTTAGTCATGTATAGCTTACCTGATCTCTGATTGTACGACTACTTTCATGTGGCCATGGCCTTTATTACTATGCGTTGCATTGTCCTATTTTTACATGCTGATGGGGACACAATCTGCTCTGGGGATTCCTACCGACCTCCGTCATTTTTTGGTTCTTATTTTACCACCATGACACAAATTATGTTTCTCACCTGGAATGTACGGGGTCTCCGAGATAAAATTTAAGCGCGCTGTTGTTTTCTCCTATCTGAAGGAGCAGCGTGCTGACATTACCCTGGTATCCCCTAGGTTGCACCTTGCAGGCTTTGGTCTTTTGTCAGACCATGCTCTCTACTTTATTTCTTTTACCTCCCTCCTTGACGCCCCACCCAGGCACTGACGCCTCAATCCTTTTTGGCTCACTGCCGTGCCAGACTTGGAGGTCCTTGATTGCGAGTGGGATCATTTCTTCACAACTAATGTTGTTGCATATGCCCCCCCCCCCCGGGGGTGGTATGGGAGACATTTAAGAAACACGCCCATCTACATTTACCGGAACGCATCTCTCGCTTTAAACGGGCATTATACGCTGATTACAGCCGCGCTGAGTCCCAGTTAGCGGACCTGGAGCATCGATATGCCCTATCCCCTTCCCCTTCTTTTTTAGTAAACAGCGGACATACGAATATGGTGAGAAACCTGGTAAATTATTAGTGTACCTGGCCCATATGGCCTCCAGTGGTTATTTCCCTCCACCAGTCCCTGATGCGTGACTCTGCTGGTCCTGCGGCTGTTGCAGAGGTCTTTCCATCTTTCTTTAGTGATGTATACACTTCCAAAGTGTGCTTCGCACTGTCTGACTTCTCTCAGCTTCTGGACTCAGTTGACTTTACCACACTGACTCCCGCTCAGGTAGCCCAATTGGAAGCTCCCATTTCTGTTGATGACGTGACCCTTGCTATGTCCCATTTTGCTAAAGGTAAGGCCCTGGGCTCGGACGGGTTACCGGTGGAATTTTTTTCCCATTACTCTGATACCTTGGCACCTCAGCTGTTGAATGTGTACAACGCAATGTTTAAGAGTGGCACTTTACCAGACTCTATGAATGCAGCGCTCATTGTGTTGATCCCCAAGGCCAATCTCACTGCTCCAAAGTGTCATTAAAATTCTAGCCAAAATCCTTGCTCTACTTCTAACAGTTATTTTATCCCTAGTGCATTCGGACCAAACTGGCTTCATGCCAGCTAAGAACACTGCATTTAATACTAGACGGCTGTTTATGAACTTACAGGCCCCTCACGACTGTATAGGATCTAGGGTAATTGTGATGTTAGATGCCTCTAAAGCGTTTAAATCAGTGGAGTGGCAGTATCTCTGGCACTGTCTCTCCCTGTTCGGGTTTGGCCCTAATTTTATTAAGTGGCTCACGATTCTTTATCACCAGCCACGGGCCAGAGTGTAGGCCAATGGCTGGACATCTAGATTGTTTCCCCTCTCACGCGGAACGTGACAGGGGTGTCCTATTTCACCTCTCCTGTATGCTCTCGCGTTGGAGCCCCTTGCCATAGCCATGCAATCTGAGCTGCGGGGCACCTGAGGAGCGGATTGGGCTCTACGCGGATGATATGTTCCTTTACCTCGCGTACTCTGGCCCTTCCCTCCTTGCGGCCCTGCAGCTCATCCGGCGCTTCAGTACTTTTTAAGGCCTTACTGTTAATTGGGATAAATCCCAGGTTCTTCCCATAGACGTATTTCCCCCACCTGTTGACCAGTGCGCATTGTCCCGGATCGCTTCTTTTAAACACCTGGGGGTCTAGGTATCACGCTCCTTATCTGGTTACATCCCATTAAACATTGAGCCTCTATACAATTTAATTAAAGCCAAGACGCAGTCGTGGGCACTTCTACCCCTGGGGGTGATGGGCAGAATAGGCCTGATAAAAAGGATTCTCCTCCCCAAAATCCTTTGTGCTCTGGCATTCCCCTGTCTACATTCCTTACCGATACTTCATAGTTCTAGATGAGCTTCTGAGAACCTTTCTGTGGGAAACGAATAGGCACAAGATAGCGTGGCGGCACGTGCAAAAACCAACTAAGTTGGGTGGCATGACTGTCCCCAACTTGGCAGCATACTATCTCGTGGCCCAACTGTCCCATTTCTGTCACATTGACAAACATGACAGCACTAGATATCTCTCGCTGGTCTGCCACTCCGCTCCTGCGCGGTTCCCGCACCCCTTCTGTGACATTCTGCGTGGAGTGGGTGGATCCCCCGCAACGTCTGAAAGCGGTGGCCTCCTGTTTCATCACAGGAGGGTGTGGGACTTGGCGCTCTTGTGTGTTGGAAATACAGACTTCCATGCTATGACGCCCCTCTGGTTTAATAGGCGCCTGCCTGAACTCCTCCAACTCCCAGACCCAGGTGTCTGTATGGCTAGGGGGGATTTATCTGCTTTCCCATGTACTGGTGAATGGACGTATCAAATCATTTAATAGTCTTCGGGGTGTGTTCCGAATCCCTATGTCTATGTATTTCCATTACCTCTAGGTCCGACATGCAGTACGTGTGCAATTTGATAACCACCCTCCTCCATTGCCCTACGTACTTGGGGGACAGGACAAACAGAAACTTATCTCCCTTCTTTACAAATTATTGTTGATGTAACGGATATCTGACTTGGCCTACAGTATGAGGGCCCCCTGGGTGGAGGATGTAGGGGACCTTGATGATGATGACTGGAGTGACGCCCTCGAAACTTGTGTACTCGTTTCCCCGAAACTTTCATCTATACTCTAGATATATATTATCCACAGGGCATATCTTACTCCGGTTAGTTTAGCTCGATTTGACCGTTCCAAGTCGTCCACCTGCCCCAAGTGTCTTCTATCCCCTGGTACCTTTGGGCATCTTCTGTGGCATTGCCCATGCATCCAGGGGTTCTGGATGCTGGTGACCGCATGGGTTCCCCGGTGTCATTGGATCCCAAGATATGTCTACTGGGGATATTCCCCGAACAGGATATAGACAAGCACACGACCCGATTCTTGCATGAGACTCTTTTCGCTGCTAGGAAGTTGTTAGCCTGCACCTGGATTCAGTCGTCCCCTCCTACCATATCTGCCTGGAAGGCCGATATTAATGCCACTCTTCCCTACAAGAAGGTGATCTTTGCTAACAGAGGATGTCTGAAACATTATCACAAAATCTGGGACAGATGGCTGGAGGCTTCCGCCACTTGTTCTTCTTAAAACTCTGTTGAGTAGTGGGTTCCATTCTTTTTGTTGAGCTGTACAGACCATCCCCACTCCAACCTGCTGGTCCTGTTTTACTATGCATCTTGTGTACCTCTCCCCCCCTATTATTATTTGCATATCACGTTTGCATATTGTATGACAGTTAATATGGTCTTTCCATGCCACTTTGTATTTTTATACATGCTATCCCCTGTACATAATTGTTTTCTCTAGTTGCATGTGTTCTTGCACCTTTTTTTTTCTCGCTTGTACTGTACATGACTCAAAGTTGTTTTTTTTTTTTTTTTTTTTGTTTTAAAAAAAAAAAAAAAAAAATTGCGCACACCAGTGCAGCGGCAACAAACTACGTACATTTTTAAAAACCTTTACAGGTTAGCACTTTAGATTTATAGAGGAGGTGTACTGCAAGAATTCCTGCCCTCGATCAGATGTTAGCGGAGATACCTCCTACATGCTGCAATCGCTGTTTACATATGACACCAGACCGATGCTCCCATTCAAACATAGGGAGACAGGGGTGCTTTCATTTTTTTATTTATTTTTTTTTATAACAGGGAATTTTAAAATCCAGCAATAAGTAGTGACGGGTTTTTTTTTTTTTTTTTATTGGGGTCTATTGGACTCTAGATCTCTCTTCTGCCCTTTAAGCATCTGACCACACCAAGATTGGTGTGATAAGATGCTTTCCCAATGGCGCTGTTTATATCTGGCGAAACCAAAGTCATAAAATGTATGTAGCTACCGGTATCTTAGACCATAGAGATGATTGGAGCCATTCTGGTCTCCAATCGGCTCTATGGTCAGCTGACGAAACCACTAGCTGCAGTTTCGGGTTAGCTGGTGCTACAGGAGAGCCCGAGAAAACCGTGGAAGGCGGCAGGAGGGGGTGGAGAGAGTCCCCTCCCATTGTCTGTAAAAGGAGTCTAGCGGCTAATTATCTGCTCAAATTGCAAATTGCTTTTACATGAAACCTGACTGCTGGATGTACAAAAAAAAAAATTCCAAGATGATGCCTAAATCTGCAGGCATCATTCTAGTATGACTACTCAAAGTCCAGCGCCGTACAACATTACACTATAATAGTATAAAGTGCAGTAAAAGAGTAGAACGGTGGTATCTGCAAAGAAAACTACGGTTAACAATGAAAAACACAGCAACAATAAAACATTACAATTTAATAGCGTACAGTACAGTAGAATGGTGGTATCTGCAAAGCAAACTATGGTTAACAATGAAAAACCGTAACAATAAAACATAGCAGTATATGATAAATTACAGTAAAAGAGTAAGCAGAAAAATTAACTCAAAACTATTTTTTGCTTTTTTTTTTTGTAACGTTTTTTTACGGTTACCAAAAAAGTGTAAAAAAAAAAAAAAAAAAACGTTCCAGGCTAAGGTCTCTCAACATGCGACGGCCATCTAACCTCTTTGGAGACCCTGTGTGAAAGTGTGCCCTAGACTGTGCCATGCTGTATCCTATACTAATACTCTACTAGTGTGTGGTAGCGACGGAAACAGTCCCCGATCCTGAGACCAGGTTGGCCAGGACAGAAAGGATAAAAAAGCGGGAGTCACACCTAGATCCAAATTTTCTACAGACACGACATCTTCTTTGGGGTGCACTTTGGGTATGGGTACTAGGGAGAACATCCGGAAAATGCCTCTCATGCAGCCGGCTCACTGCATCTGGATTGTGAATTTGGGCCACGGCACCTTCTGGATACAGAAGGGCTGTAAAGATCTCTTCCTGGAATTTTAGGAAGGATCCATCTCTTCTTGATGCTTTATATAGCACATAAGTATTCGGCGGAGCTAATTGGAATAGGTATACAGACACTTTTTTAGGGGCAAATAAGAACGACACCATCATCTGGTCATTGAAGTCCACCCCTCCCATGCTAAGGTTGTATTCGTGGACATAGAGGAACTTCTCAACAACACCAGTCGCCATTGCAATTTGGTCGTATCTGCGTGAATGGATGAAAGAATGAAAACATTCCGTATGTCCCTCCACTTCACTGCAAGCAATGTATTACACTTCAAGCAGGCTCTCCTCCTTCAGTCGTGAAATCTACAAGCTGTTGGGGGAAGCCCCGGCGATTAGGTCGCACGGTGCCACATGCGCCAATTCCAGAATCAAAAAGGTGACTGAAAGGTGGCACGCTTGTGTAATAATTGTCCACATATAAATGGTACCCCTTTCCGAATAATGATGCCACTAAGTCCCAAACAATCTTGCCATGTAGTCTGGGCAGTCTGGGGGCTCCACATTGCTATCTTTTCCCTTGTAAATCCAGAAACTACATGTATAGCCTGTTGCCTTGTCACAGAGCTTATACATCTTGACCCCATATCTAGCACGCTTACTGTGGAGAAACTGTTTGAATGCAAGGCTGCCAGAAAATGTAATCAGGGAATCCTCAACGCAGACAGCTTATTGGGGATTATACAAAGCTGCAAACTTTTGCTTGAAGTGATTTACGAGGAGCAGAATTTTGTGGAGCCGGTCCTATCCAGGGTCACCCCGTGGACGACCGAGATCACGGTCACTGAAGTGCATGAACCGCAAGATTTGCTCATATCTGGTCCTCGCCATGGCAACAGAGAACATGGGCATATGATGAATTGGGTCAGTGGACCAATATGACTGCAACTCACACTTTTTTTTTTTTGAAAAAAAATGAAATTTTTATTGATTTTCAAAACAATGCAAATAACAAGTCAAACAAAATAGGCGTACTTACAGGGAAGTCAGAATGAACATACAAAAAATATCATAAACCATAAGTATCACCTTTAAAGCGTCTAGCAAAACTCAAGGGGAGATGTCTGGGGGGGGGGGGGGGGGATGGGTGATAGTAAATATTGGTTCTGAAAGGAAAGTAAAAGTTTTCTGACAAATCTGTTGGGGTTTTCCTTATTTATGCTGAGCACTATATATACAGGTGCATCTCATAAAACTAGAATATCATCAAAAAGCTAATTTGTTTCATAATTTGTTTCATTAACTTTTAGATGATCTAATTTTATGAGATGCACCTTTATAATTTATATACAGTATCACAAAAGTAAGTACACCCCTCACATTTTTGTAAATATTTTATTCTATCTTTTCATGTGACAACACTTAAGAAATTACTCTCTGCCACAATGTAAAGAAGTGAGTGTACAGCTTGTATAACAGTGTAAATTTGCTGTCCCCTTAAAATAACTCCACACACAGCCATTAATGTCTAAACCGTTGGCAACAAGTTAGTACACCCCTAAATGAAAATGTCCGAATTGGGCCCAAAGTGTCAATATTTTGTGTGGCCAGCAATATTTTCCAGCACTGCCTTTAACCACGGATGATTTTCCTGCTCAAAGACCAGGGCCTATTTCGCGATTCGGCACTGCGCGACTTTAACAGACAATTGCACGGTCGTGCGGCGCTGTACCCAAATTAAATTGACGTCCTTTTTTTTCCCCACAAACAGAGCTTTCTTTTGGTGGTATTTGATCACCTGTGCGATTTTTTTTTTTTTTTTTTTTTTTTTTTTTTTTTTTTTTTCCGACAATTTTGAAAAAATAACAATATTTTTCACATTTTTTTTATATGAAATTCCCCACATTTTAGGCCAATTTGTTTTCTGCTACATATGTTTGGTAAAAAAAAATCGCACTAAGCGTATTTTGATTAGTTTGCGCAAAAGTTATTGCGTCTACTAACTACGGGAAAGATTTATGTCATTTTTATTGCTTTTTTTTTTTTTTACTAGTAATGGCGGGGATCTGCAATATTTTTTTTTTTTTTTTTTTTTGCGGGACTGCGACATTGGGGCAGACAGATCGGACCCCTGGCTGACATTTTTGACACTTTTGGGGATACCAGTGACATTACTACAGTAATCAGTGCTATAAATATGCACTGTTACTGTAAAAATGACACTGGCAGGGAAGGGGTTAACTTTATTGGTGATCAGTGGGTTAAATGTATCCCTAGGGGCATGATTCTAACTGTGGGGGGGCGTGGCTTGTGATGTAACCACAGAGACATACGTTCCTACATAGCAGGCTCGTATGATCTCTGCAGTTACATCAGGGAGAATGACAGGCGGCTTTGTTTACATCAGCCGCCTGCCTTTCTCCCTCTCCAGCGGGAGACCACGAGTGACCGGCGGACATCAGAGCCGCCGGTCACTCGCGCGGGGATGTTAGTGAATGAGCGGGGGTGGGAGCGCGCTCGCCCCCTAGAGGTTCGTAGGCGAGCGACTTTGCCTGTAGGGGGGCTGACTGCCGCAGTAAATAGTCATGCGGCGGTCGGCAAGCGGTTAACCCTATTTGGCATGAAGTTCACCAGAGCTTCACAGGTTGCCACTGTAGTCCTTTTCCACTCCTCCATGATGACATCACTGACCTGGTGGATGTTGGGGACCTTGCGCTCTTCCGCCTTTCGTTTTTGAGGTTGCCCTACAGATGCTCAATAGGATTTGGGTCTGGAGATATGCTTGGCCAGTCCATCCCCTTTACCCTCTGCTTCTTTAGCAAGGCAATGGTCATCTTGGAGTTGTTTGGCGTCGTTATGTTGGAATACTGCCCTGCGGCCCAGTCTCCGAAGGGAGGGGATCATGCTCTGCTTTCAGTATGTTATAGTACATGTTGGCATCCATCGTTCCGTCATTCAACTGTAGTTCCCCAGTGCCGGCAGAACTCATGCAGCCCCAGGCCATGACGCTCCCAACACCATGCTTGACTGTAGGCAAGACTCGCTTGTCTTTGTGCTCCTCAACTGGTTGCTGCCACACATGCTTGACACCATCTGAACCAAATAAGTTTATCTTGGTCTCATCAGACCACAGGACATGGTTCCAGTAATTCATGCCCTTAGCCTGCTTGTGTTCAGCAAACTGTTTGCGGGCTTTCTTGTGCATCATCTTTAGAAGAGGCTTCTGGGATGACAGCAATGCAGACCAATTTCATGCAGTGTACATCGTAAGGTCGGAGTACTGACAGGCTGACCCCCCCACCTCTTCAACCTATGGAGCAATGCTGGCAGCACTCATGCGTCTATTTCCCAAAGACAACCTCTGGATATGACGCTAAGCACGTGAACTCCACTACATTGGTTGACCATAGCAAGGCCTGTTCTGAGTGGAACCTGTCCTGTTAAACTGGTGTATGGTCTTGGCCACAGTGCTGCAGCTCAGTTTCAGGTTCTTGGCAATCATCCTATAGCCTAGGCCATCTTTGTGTAGAGCAAGAATTATTTTTTCAGATTCTCCGAGTTCTTTGCCATAAGGTGCCATGTTGAACATCCAGTTACCAGTGTGAGAACGATAACACTGAATTTTAACACACCTGCTCCCTATTCACACCTGAGACCTTGTAACACTTACTGAGTCCTATGACACAGGGAAAGGAAAATGGCTAATTGGGCCCAATGGGGTGTACTCACTTTAGTTGCCAGTACTTTAGACATTTTAATGGATGTGGGTTGTTGTTTTGAGGGGACAGCAATTTACACTGTTATACAAGCTGTACACTCACTACTTTACATTGTAGCAAAGTGTAATTATTTCAGTGTTGTCACATGAAAAGATATAATAAAATGTTTACAAAAATGTGAGGGGTGTACTCACTTTTGTGAGATACTGTATATGCAGAAGCATCTGACGGCTTGTAGTTACCAATTATCTACAAGAGCGAGAAATATCTCCAACTTTAGAATGACTTTACCACAGTGCTTGACAAATTTGGTTTGAATCTAGTAGCCAGCTAAAATAGTTAGACAGTTTTTTTTTTTTTAAGCTACAAAGCTTTATTTTAACGACAAAACCCCTTCTCTTATGTAGCCAGAAGCCGGTGAAATGACTGGCTTCTGTCTAAGAGGGCATGACCGAAATAGGTCTGCGATTTGGCATCCAATCAGGGCTCTCAGCCAATGGCTAAGAGTGCTGGTCGTCCCCTGTCAGAACACAATGGCTTACTGGGGAGATTGCTGTACTAGGAGTAGGGAGCTCCTTGCGAGATCCCTGAATCAGACCTGCATCTAGTCAAGGACATGGTGATGGCTGTTGGTATATGGACTGGTCCTACATTATATAAGTGTCGGAGATCCAATTTGCTCTAAAGATTGCAGGCTCGGGGGGACCCTGTCATAGTGGAATCCTGCTCCTCTAACTCCAGTGAGCTGTCCCAGCCCTGAACCCCCATAATATCATCCATGCCATGCCATGGCAGAGCGAAGAAGCAGAGAGAAGATCTCGGGTGCGTGAGAATGGCCAGGGGAAGGTGCAGGTGGAGCTGCCCCCCTTGGCACAGAACATCAGACAGAAAATCCTGCCAGTCATCTCCTCAACCCCAGATGGTATGAATCAGATAGTGGCACATTGGAGCTCAGGTAGTTCCCCTCTCTCGGCACACCTTTTGTAGAGGGATGGTGGATGTGACAATGAGCTCTCCCCCTCACTCAGCCCCCTGGCTTCGATTATCTGAATAGCATGAATGGCAGCTCCGCTCCAAGTGCCTATTCTCTTTCCGTTCCCTCCGCTGACTTCAGTGGCTGACTTCCACCAAGCTATGCCACTGGAGTAGGGCATTCTGTTGCTGGAAAACCATGGACTCCGGAACCCCAACATCCCTGAGCTGGGCCGCCGACTCCCTCAGCCTGCTCCAGCATTACCTTGAGGGAGGGTGGCAACAGCAGCCGGGATGACTGGCCGCTGGGGATCTCCTGACTTTACTGGACTCTGCTGGGAATTCGCTCTTCCTGCTGTGTCAGCAGCTGCCGCGCCGCTCTTCTCCTGGTCCATCCTTGGGGCGTCTTCATCCCTGTTAATCACATTCCCCATGATATTAGTGGCGCCCCACAGCCTGCCCTGTAATGGCAGCTTAGCTAAAGCGCCTGTCACTGACCAAAGCTCAGGAGCCAGGACGGAATTTCTAGTTGCCATGGGGACCTGCCACCTGGGATTTGTCGAACCCTGACTTACCACCTCATCTCTTTACATCATTCTCAGGTTTTCAACTGCAGTATGTGTGGCTATCATGTATTTTTCCAGCTGTCACTAAATAACCACCCCAGAATAACAGTCCAAGAATATGTTTATTTCCTACTTTGATCTTACTATTCCTAGTATTCAAATTGCGAATATTTTGATTCTATGAATAAAATTTGAAATCCCAAAGTAATCATGTGTATTCCTGTGTGTTAAGATTTTCAAGTATTCACACCTAGGGCTCATTTACACACTGGATCACTTTACAGATGGCATTGATGACAGATGGTGAGGAGGCGTTTATCTCCTTCTTACGGCCTGTTTCAACCCCTAAAATTCTGCACCATAACCATGGCCCACACCTTGTCAGTAGAGTAGGTTGCATTAGGCAGGCAGTACTGCTCACCAAATGTGACTTGGGGGGGGGGGGGGGGGATCATTTTGCTGAACAATGATACAAAGCATCGTGCGCATAGGTACACCCTCATATCTGCTGCCTTTGCAGCTTAAGGGGTAGTGGTTGGGGGGTGTGGTTAAAACGTGACAGCAAAGCGAGATCTTGAGATCACAGTAGAAACCTATAATTTTCTAAATGTGTAATGCTTTCTATAACTTTTGTAATTTAGTTAAGTAATGTGTAATAGCCACCTCTTTGTTTACACAATACACCACTTTCAAATATGTCACATGCCTAGGTAAATTGGGAATCCATGTCTTTTGTGGAACACAATGAACCCCATATTTTCCCTTGGTACTATTACATACATACCTTAATTCTAGTTTTTAATTTATTCTTTTATCTAGCTGTATCAGAGGTCGGTTACTAGAAGTTAATGAAAATATTCTTCAGAATCCTGGACTTTTAAAAGAAAAGGTAAATATTAATGATCACTCATACACACTTCTTAGGCTGACAATTTCTATCTAAAAGCACTTAAAAATAATTGTTTGCAAACTTGTTTTTATGTTTAAATATATTTTGATAGCTGCAGCAAAGCTCTTAATCATAAGGTTGTATTGATTGGTACAGGAGTGGTAAACATGCTGTTCATTTGTCCAAGTTACTTCATTAGTTGCCTGTTTTTCAGAACGGTAGTTTGAGGCTAAAAGCAACAAAAACCTTTACTAATTCACACAAACGGAAGAGTAAACTCCACTTTTACTATTTCAAATTTAAAGTGGTTGGTAACCCTTACACACCCTGATACACAGAGATTAAACAAATCCTACATAAGTTGTACCTTATTATCTGCAGCCATTTCCCCTGTAGATAGTTATAAAACAACACAAATGTAAAAATGCTAATTAGAGAAAAAAAGGGCCTTTAAGAAATTATAAATTTGATGGGACATTATCGGCTTTCCACCAATACAAGGAATTAAACAAGAAATGTAAAAACTAAATCAGGACGGCTAAAATTGACTTCGAGAGACATAGCAGAGGAGAGTAAAAAAAACCCCTAACAAATATATTGATGGCAAAAAAGCAAGGTCAGATCATGTTGCACACATAATTAACGATGATGGGAGGATTGTTAGAGGACACAGAGAAGGCAACGGTACTAAAATGCTTTCTTCTCCTCAGTTTTTTACACAGGAAAAGGAGGGATATACTGACCATGACTGTATGGTTAGCACCCCATCACAGGACTTGGCAATATGGCTAATAGAGGGTGAAATCAAGGAAAGGCTTGATAGCATTAACACAAATAAATCACCAGGACCCGATTGCTTGCACCCAAGAGTACGCAAAGCACTCAGTAGGGTTATAGCTAGACCGTTGCTCCTAATCGTTGCAGATAGTATTTTGACAGGAACTGTACCAGGTAACTGGAGGAAAGCCAATGTAATACCGGTATTCAAAAAAAGGGTGGAGGCATATCCCGGGAAACTATAGGGCTGGTCAACCTGACGTCAATAGTATGTAAAATACTGGAAGGGATGATAAGGGACTATATCCAAGAATTTGCTAAGGACAACAGCATCACCAGCAGTAATCAGCATGGGTTTACAAAGTTCTTGCCAAACCAATCTGTTAACATGTTACGAGGAGGTGAGCTGTGGATGTGGTGTATCTGGATTTTGCTAAGGCATTCCTTACAGTTCCCCACAAACGCTTAATCTACAAACGAAGGTCTGCAGGCATCGAACTCAAGGTTTGTTCTTGAATAGAAAACTGGTTAAAGGGACATGTCCAAAGGGTGGGTATAAATAATGCGTACTCAAACTGGTCTGGAGTGGTAAGTTGGGTTCCCCAAGGCTCAGTCCTGGGACCAATTTTGATCAATTTATTCATAAATAACATAGAGGATGGGATCATTAGCTCAATCTCAGTTTTTGCGGATGACACAAAAATAGGCAGGGCAATAACTTCTCATCAAGATATAGAAATCTTACAGAATGACCTGAACAAAATAACAAGAGTGGGCAACTACTTGGCATATGAGGTTTAATGTGGAGAAATGTAAGGTACTTGGGGGCTAAAAACCTAAATGAAAAATATGCTTGGGGGGGGGGGGACCTCTGGGGGAATCAAGAATGGAGAAAGATCTGGGAGTCTTAGTGGAAGATAGACTAAGCAATAGCATGCAATGTCAAGCTGCAGCTGCCAAAGCTGGCAGAATATTAGCATCCATAAGGAAGGGGATATAATCCTACCACTTTATAAAACTCTGGTCTGGCCACATCTGGAGTATTCTGTCCAGTTCTGGTCACCAATTCTCAGAAAGGATATGCTGAAACTGGAGAGAGTCCAAAGAAGGGCAACTAAACTAATTAGGGGATTGGAGGGCCTTAATTATGAGGAGCATTTGCAAGCGCTTAATTTATTCTCCCTGGAGAAGAGACGCATGAGAAGGGACATGATAGCGATTTACAAATACCTCAATGGTGATCTCGGCATAGGGAAAAACTATTTAGTCTCAATGAGTGTAAGAGGACACCTGGCCACACAATTAGATTAGAGGAGAGGCGGTTTAACCTTAAGCTGCGCAAGGGGTTTTTCACTGTAACGGCGATAAGATTGTGGAACTTTCTTCCACAATCAGTGGTGACTGCGGGGAGTATAGCTACTTTTTAGAAGACTCTTGGACGTGCATCTGAAAGATCACAACATTCAGTGTTATGGGAAATGAATATGTCATTGACACACACATGCACACACACCTACACAGGTTGAACTGGATGGACTGTTGTCTTTATTCCACCTCAACTACTATGTTACTAAAAGTTTTTTTTTTTTTTTTTACTCAGCAGTAGAAAGCAGGGGGCTGGGATCTGATGTGCCACACTGGAGAGGAGGAGAACAGAGCTCAGTTAAATCTGATAGTTGATTGAAGGCAAGGGAAACTCCCCCTCTTCTCCAACAGGCTGATAAAGAAAAATGCAGAGCTGTATCTGAGTCATTTGCTGTGTGCTGGAGGTGGTAGGAGGGATAGGCCGTCTTCTGGGAAGTGTCAGCTTAGAGTTCCATCAGTGACTCATGCAGATAGAAAGATCATAGTGGAACTACGCTTTGTGCTTTGGCTGTAGGCTAGTATACACAATAAAGGGATGTGGTTTGTTCACTTTTAATATCTAAGTTTCACAACCACTTTAACATAACACAAGAATTAACATAAACTAACAATATCATTTCTTGTTAATTACCTTTCTATTTTTAGCATAAACTGCCAACATTTAAATGTGGGCAAGGGTAGAATTTCTGTTTTTGCATGCATTTTATTTTATTTTTTGGTTAAAGAACGAAGGCATGAACTTTCTTGGGGGGAGAATGTCTGATCACAACAGTGGGTTAAATGTGCTGCTCCTTCAGGTGATTGGACACTGGCAATGCCACTCAAAGCTCCCTCATATAACCCCTCCCATCATGTGATCCTCAGTTTTTAGCAAGTGTCCTCAGGTGATGAATACATCTCTGTGAAAGAGGAGGCAGCATAACAATTTATTTTACCAAGCTATGGTACAAACTGTACTAAGCCACTGCGTCAGGAGGTGTCGGTTCTCCAAATCAGTGCCTCCTTGGTTTCATACTGCGGGGACTGTACTCAGACCCTGAATCAAGATAGGAGTGGGGCTGACCTGTATGTTGTAACTGCACTGGACCCAGCCTACAGACAATTCAAGTACATTGCTGCTGGGTGCTTTACAGTTCCAGGACAGTAGTCTGCCTGCAAGGTAGCCCAGCCATTGACGATTCCTTAACCCCCATGTCGTGGTAAAAAGTGCATTACTTTAACTGTCAATTGTGCGGTTGTGCGACGCTGTACCCAAATAAAATTGATCTTTTTTTTTTCCCCACAAATAGAGCTTTCTTTAAGTGGTATTTGATCACCTGTGCGGTTTTTTATTTTTTGCGCTATAAACAAAAAAAAAACTGACAATTCTGAAAATAAATATTAATTTTTTACTTTCTGCTATATAACATTCCCAGTAAAAAAAAAATGAAATCAAATTTTTTTAAAATTATTTTAGGCCAATTTGTATTCTGCTTCATATTTTTGGTAAAAAAGAAAATCCCAATAAGTGTATATTGGTTTGCACAAAAGTTATCACATCTACAAACTAGGGGAATGATTTATGTAATTTTTTTTTTTTTTTACTACTAATGGTGGCAATCAGCGATTTTTAGCGGGACTGCGACATATTTTGAAACCTGTGCTGCGCCCGCGGCGGCCATCTTTAATATCGGCATCTTTAGCCCATTTCCGGCTGAAATGGAATAAGCCCATTTTCGGCCGAAATTTCGGTGCACTATCAAAAATCCAATTTTTTTGCATATTTGTCACATTTAAATTATTCAGATCATCAAACGGATTTAATATTACTCAAAGATAACCCAAGTAAATACAAAATGCAGTTTTTAAATTATTTCATTTATTACTCACTTGCTTACTGGGCACTTAAACCCCCTTCCTGCCCAGGCCAATTTTCAGCTTTCAGCGCTGTCACTCTTTGAATGACAATTGCGTGGTCATGCTACACTGTATCCAAATTAAATTTTTTCATTTTTTACTCTACCACCCCGCTACTGGGGTTTTTATCTTTTGCTGAACAAACTAAAAGACGGAAACAAAAAAAAAAAAAAAACATTTTTCATAGTTTTTGCTATAAAATTTTGCAAAAAAGTAGGTTTTGTCCTTTTATTGATGTGCGCTAATAGGCGGCATTGGTTAGCCGTGCTGATATGCAGTGGTAGGTGGCACTTGGCAGCAGTGGATCTGGAGAATGCGGGACTGATGTCCTGTTTACGCCAGACAGTTATCCGCTTTTTCTCCTTATGCTGTGAGCGTGAGGGGAAAAAAAGCCTGTCATTGGCTGACAGCTGATCACATGGTAAGGTGCCGGAGTTTTATGGACATGCTGATCACAGAGCGGGGCGGCATGCATCGCATACATGGGAGGACGCACAAGGATGCCCCCCCCCCCAGCAATTTAGGTCCACCTTTCGGCTATAGCGTGGGCGGCAATAGGTTAAGGGAAAAAGCTGTCCAAACCTGTTTTGCCCTATGTAAAAAAAAAAGTAATTGCTCCCAAAACATGCCCCTTAATTACTAGTTGCGCCATCCTTGGCTGCAACAACTGCAATCAAGAATTTGCAATAACTGCCAATGAATCTTTTACATTACGGTGAAGGAATTTTGGCCCACTCTTCTTTGCAGAATTGTTTTAATTCATCCACATTGGAGGGTTTTCAAGCATGAATGGCCAGTTTATAGTGGGAGTAAACTCTTTTGTTTGATTTTTACCTATAGGTAAGGCTTCCCTACAGTGGGGAGAACAAGTATTTGATACACTGCCGATTTTGCAGGTTTTCCTACTTACAAAGCATGTAGAGGTCTGTAATTTTATCATAGGTACTCTTGAACTGTGAGAGATGGAATCTAAAGCAAAAATCCAGAAAATCACATTGTATGTTTTTCAAATAAAAAAAACAAAAAAAGCAGAACTTAATATTTGGTACAGGAACCTTTGTTTGCAATTACAGAGATCATATGTTTCCTGTAGTTCTTGACCAGGTTTGCACACACTGCAGCAGGGATTTTGGGCCACTCCTCCATTCAGAGCTTCTCCAGATCCTTCAGGTTTCGGGGCTGTCACTGGGCAATAAGGACTTTCAGCTCCCTCCAAAGATTTTCTATTCGGCCACTCCAGGACCTTGAGATGCTTCTTACGGAGCCACTCCTTAGTTGCTCTGGCTGTGTGTTTCGGGTCGTTGTCAGGCTGGTAGACCCAGCCACGACCCATCTTCAATGCTCTTACTGAGGGAAGGAGGTTGTTGGCCAAGATCTCGCAATACATGGCCCCATCCATCCTCCCCTCAATATAGTGCAGTCAACCTGTCCCCTTTGAAAAGCATCCCCAAAGAATGTTTCCACCTCCATGCTTCACAGTTGGGATGGTGTTCTTGGGGTTGTACTCATCCTTCGTCCTCCAAACACGGCGAGTGGAGTTTAGACCAAAAAGCTTAATTCTCATCAGACCACATATTCTTCTCCCATTCTTCCTCTGGATCATCCAGATGGCTTGAGCAGGGGGACCTTGTGTGCACTGCATGATTCTAATCCATCACGGTGTAGTGTGTTACTAATGGTTTTCTTTGAGACTATGGTCCCAGCTCTCTTCAGGTCATTGACCAGGTCCTGCCGTGTAGTTCTGGGCTGATCCCTCAGCTTCCTCATGATTAGAGTTGAGCAGACACCTGGATGTCCATGTTCGGCGGGTTCGGCCGAACTTGAAAAAAAAAAAGTCCGGGTCCGTGACCCGGACTTTTTCCGAACTTTACCCGGACACCGAACCCCATTGAAGTCAATGGGGACCCGAACTTTCAGGCACTAAAATGGCTCTAAAAAACCAATGGAAAGGGCTAGAGTGCTGCAAATGGCAGCAAAATGTAGTTAAGAGCATGGCAAGTGCTCTTAAAAAAAAAAAAAAATTCCCCTTTTAAATTTGTAATTTTTAAATAGCAGATTAGAACAGCACTCTGTAGTAAAATATAGCTGAACGCTGCTCACAACAGACTGATAAAAATATTTTTTTTCTCCCTCCTCCTCAGTGGGCTCAAGTGAGGGCAAAAAGATCGTTCACTGCACCACCCCCCACACAGCAAAATCGATGTAGATCGCTAACGGACGATTGTTCTGTCCTGTGTCTCCTAATCTCTCCCTGCCTACTCTCTCCAGCCTGTCCCTAAAATGCTCAAATATCTTTCCCTGCCTACACTCCGACCTGTCCCTGCATTCTTTTTTTCCCCTGTCTGGCCCTAATCGGCAGCAGCCAGCACCGTTGTGTGTGCTCTCTCCCTACACTAGAGCAGACTGACGCACAGCGCGCTGTGTCTCTAGCTTATAAAGACCTGGGTCACATGCTTCAGCTGGCCAATCACAGCCATGCCATTAGTAGGCATGGCTGTGATGGCTTCTATGGCACACCAGTTAAACGTTTGTTGATTGGCTGTTGAAAGCCCGCCATTAAAACCGCGCCATTACATACAGGAAATAAAATTACCGAACACGGATTTTAAACCCAAACATACAGTAAAGTTTTCGGGTCCGTACCGGATAATTGGATTTTTGTTACCCGGACACGGACCCGAAAACTTTACTGTATGTTCGGGTTTAAAATCCGTGTTCGGTCAACACTACTCATGTTCATTGATGCCCCACGAGGTGAGATCTTCCATGGAGCCCCAGGCCCGTCCAGGATATCTGGCAAGCAGCCCGTCCTAGGATTAAAGAAATTTGGAGTTACACAAACACAGCAACACTGGCCAAAGTCGGTGGATCTGCGCTCACTGGTACATGCAGATAATGGTAAATGTATAAAAACAGATGGACAAGAAACAAATTAAATAATGAGTGCATGAATGAAAACCATAAAAACATGAATGTAAAAAACAAGGCTGGCAAATGTCCAAAGCAAATGGAGGGGGACAAGATAAAGATAAGTATCTGTTGATGAGATGGTCAAGGGCACTATTAGTCTATATCCAAAAAAGATCTGTAGGCGACCGGCAGCTCCTGTGAGAGGTATGGGAACAAATATGCAATAAAAGACAAAAAGACCAAAGGCACCAGGTCAGTAGAGGCAATGTTAAAAGCACGTCTTTCATTTGCACACTTACATTATGAATGGCACAAAACAGTGTGCTAACAGGCAGATCATTTTATAACATGAAATCCCAGTAGATGTAGTGGGCTGGAGGGTGACACAGAGACAAAAGACAGCAGCAATGGAGAGGACGGGCCGCAACGTCGTTTCAGAGGCTCAACCTCATTCGTGACCGGCTTCTGAGGGTGACGACATTTCCGGTTTCCAGCGTCTCGCTGCCGATGCCTGTGGAAGAGAGACTGCAGTAACAGTGATTGTACACACCACTTCTTGCTGCTGCAGTTGGCATCTTGCACACAGCATTGCCTGTGCTGGCACTACCGTCTCTGTCACCCTCCAGCCCACTACATCTTCTGGGCATTTGTGTTTATAAGATGATCTGCCTGTTACCACACCTTTTTAAGTGTGCAAATTTAAAGATGTGCTTTCAACATTTCCTCTACTGACCTGGTGCCCTTTGGCTTTTATTGCAAAAAATTTTGAACAACTGGTGGAGCTTCCTAAAGTAGGATGTAGGAATAAACATGGGTATCGTTTGGAATAAATACAGAAACGGGGAAGTACATCCATTTTCAACGTATTAATCCTCCCAAACATGAGTCTCTTGGTGGCATATGTGGTCAAGTCTGATTTGAGTTCTGAGAAGTAAGGGCTCAAAATTCTCAGCAAAGAGTCGAGATGCATCAGATGGTATGTTAATCCCTAAGTAGCGAATAGAGGAAGATCCCATCTTAAAAGGGAATAAAGATGAAAGTTGGCGCAAAGTTGTCTCTGGCAGCGATATAATGAGAATCTCTGACTTGTTATGATTAACTTTAAAATTACTCACCTTCCCGACGTCTTGTAATTCTCGCAAAATTGTGGGCAACAAGGAGAGTGGCTGGGTGACAAACCATAGAATGTCATCCGCGAAGAGAGCAAGTTTGGAGTGTATGGGCCCCACCTGAACTCCTCGGATAGATGGGTTGGTCCGTATGGCGATGGATTAGTGTTCCATCGTAAGGATGTAGAGAAGGGGAGAAAGGGGGCTTCATCTAATTCCCTGAGTTGCGACCGGGCCAAGGATAGAGCAGTTAACATGTCCACAGTGGGAGCCCGTTTGTGATCCGTTTTCTAAGGATTCAAATTTGTGAATTGCGGACACTATAGCAGCCGAACGTTCTTTCTTCAGATAGGTCCCTATTTTAATAAAGGCGCCTCGTAAGACAGCTTTAAGTGCCTCCCATTGAATGGGGAGCGAGGTTGTGTCTGTCGCGTGATCCGCAAAAAAGTTAGAAATGTTTTTTGTGATCTGAGAGATGCACTCCTGATTCGAGAGCAGGGAGTCATTCAGGCACCAAGTCCACTCCTTGACCGGGGTGGAGGGAAGCAAGAAAGTGAGGAATACAGAGTGGTCTGACCAGACCATAGTCTGTCCCACTCGGGAGACCATTCTAGACAGCTATGATCTACTAAAAGGTAATCAATGCGGCTATAGGACTGATGGACATGAGAGAAATGAGTATGGTTCCAGGACTTAGGGTGGAGTGTGCTCCGCATGTCAACAAGGTGTAAATTGAATAGGGCATGCTTTAGGGCCCTCAGCTTAGTGAAAGGTATTGAGAAACGGGAAGATGAGGAATCTAACAGAGGATCTAACGAGATATTAAAATCCCCTCCCAGGATGAGCTTGCCCTTCGCGAAACCTGACAGAGCTCTAGGTACTGCACAGCTGTCGAGACCTGGTTGACATTTGGTAGATAAATATAGCAACCATGAGCTTAGTGCCCCAGAGGGAGAACTTCACAAACACGTACCTTCCCTGTGGGTCTGAGACGTGGTCTATCATTTCGATAGGAAGTGTTTTGTGGAAAGCAATGGAGACTCCCTTGGATTTCTGCAGCAGATTGGTGCGGTGGATCCACCTGTTGAAATATCTGATGGAGCTAGAACAAAAGTGCGTTTCTTGGAGGAGGAGCACATTCACTTGGCTCTTGTGCATTCGGTAGAGGACTTGTCCCCTTTTAGAGGCTACATTAATACCATTGGTATTAGAACACCCCAATTTTAACTTGGGACGAGAACTGACCATATAGGCCATAATGGAGTGTGCAGAGGAGGGAAGGGAAAGCGAAGGAAAGGAAGAGAAGATGGATCAAGGAAAAGATTAGGGAGCAGGGAGGGAAAAGAAGCAAGAGAGGAAGGAAGGAAGAAATAGAAAGAAAAGGACACAGAGGGGAGTGTCCAATAAAACTATAAAGTGTTTGCGAAGCAAAACACTACGTGCTTATGTTCAAGCACAAACCGTGCCAAACCTAATGTGGGAGGAAGGTCCAAGAGGAGAAATCCGAGATGTGATCCCGGCAGTATGACAGGCATATAAGAAGAGTAATAAACACACCCTCTAGAAAATAAAATAAGCGGGAATAAAGTAACAGTTGTGCATTGAATAACGGAAAAACAGCACTTTAAATGGTCCAATGATGCATCTTAAGCAGAATGCAGTCCCCAACTCTCCATCAGGCTTCCACACAAAGCATTGGCATAGCCATTGCCCACAAGGTCGGCAAAAGCATACCTAGGACTGTGGAAGGGGGAGGAGAGCCATAGGTATCCACTCCTGAGAGTAGAGAACATGGTATACAGCTACATCTTGTAATAACTAATGTAGAGCAACAGGTGCCAAGGTCCGTCCCAAACTCCAGCCAGATACAACTCACCGGGTAAGAGCATGTCCAGCCAGAAGCCCCAAGCTCCAACATACCCATTCCCTGAAGTAATGAACGTGGCCACGGGGAGCAAGGCATCATAGGTGAAAGGACATGACTAGAGTAGATCTGAAGGGAGTTGATGAAATAAAGATGATCGTATCTAGTCCATTGGTTAAGGCAAGTAAGGTCTTCAGCGGCCCTCCAATACAGGGACTATTTAATCTTCTGGCGAGGTAGAGAGTCTCATGCCATGATTCATAGACAAGGATCTGGATCTTGGATGTCTACGTCACTGTGGGAGTGGAGCTGGTCTCTGTAACCCCGGTCTGTCCTCGGTGGGGGGGGGCAGACTGGGGTTAGAGACAAGTTCCTCTCCCACAGCGCTGTAGAAGACATAGATCTTGCTTAAGGATGAGGAAAAGAGCGGGGAGCTGTTCGGATCAGAGAGGACAAATTTGTGGTCTTCGTGAGTCACCTTAGCACTGAATGGATGACCCCAAGTGTATGTTGCACCAGCTTGTCTAATAAGGTCCATTAGGGGGGCGAAGCACCCTCCTCATGTATAGCGTGTTGCGGGACAGGTCAGGATAAAGATGGATGGAGGAGCCATCAAAATCCACAGGCCCCATACTCCAAGCTTCCACATGATTTCCTCCTTCAGGGTATGAAAATGTACACGGCAAAGTTAATCTCGGGGACAGCTTTTGCGGCCACCGCCCTGACCTCCCACTCTATGGACCCGGTCCAGTTCTATGGGTAGTGAGGCCTCCCTTCCCAGAACCATATTGAAGATGGAGATAACAGTGGGTCTCAGGTCAGCAGCAGTTGTGGCCTGTGGTATGCCCTGCAGCCTGATGTTATTTCTGCGGCTCCTATTCTCACTGTCTTCTATGCGGAGCTGATGTTGCCGCAGGCAGAGAAGGTGGGTTTTAGATGCATTTTCAAGCGCTCTTATACGGGTCGCATGGTCACCCTGCGTGGCAGCTAGGGATGAAACAGTCGCCTCATTTGCCGTGACCTGTTGCTTGTAGAGGATGGAGAAATAGTCTGCACAGCCTGTCTCCGGTGTCACTTCCTCACAGGCCTGTGCTGCTACTTAAGAGGAGGGAGGGCTTAGCTTTCCCTGCAGCTCTGCCCGGTGCCATCTTTTCCAGCCTGGGGGTCTGAGGTTCCGGAGGAGCTGTGCGCGGAGTAGGTACCTTCTGGATGGTCCCCTGCTGTAGCTCACCAGGCTCAGCAGGGTGAGAGCTATCCGCCGGCATATAGATTGTGGGTGAGAGAGTCCTGTATATCAGCCTGCCACAGCCGGGAGAGCACATAGCTCAGCAGCGCGTCTTCAGCCAGGCATCATGGCCATGCCCCCTGGTAATAATTTTTTTTAAATCTGAATCATTGAAGTGTGACACTTTTTTTTTTTTTTCTATTATACTTATCTTTATGCAGTGCAAGTGTACGCACCAGTGTGCTTGGGGCTTAAAAATGTGTTGATTTTAGACGTTTGTGTGCAAGAGTCCTTGCAGTGCAGATCAAGGTATGGTAACTCATTAGTAGGGAAAACTATCAGCTTCAGGGATACTAGAGAAAAATACTCGTTGCTTTTTGTTTTTTTTTGTTTTTTTTTGTTTTTTTGTTTTTTAGCCACAGCTTCCAAAGTTTGTCTTCTTTAAAGAAAATCTGCTATTAACTCCCAATTCCTACAAGCATTTACTTTGCTCCAGAATGATGTAATTGTACTTTAGTAAATCTTTGGTTTTAAATCTTTTGATTAGCTCTTTTCATTTGGTAACATTAATTCACTCTATATATCTTTTTTTTTTTTTTTCTCTAGCCATCCTCGGAGGGTTACATTGCAGTTGTACTGCCAAAATTTGAAGAGAGCAAGACTGTTACAGAAGGCCTTCTTTCCCAAAAGCAGTATGAAGAGCTATTACTTAAAAGGACATCTTTGCCTACAAATGACTTATCAGAGCTGTAATGGACTTGGGTAGTCTCTAAAAAAAAAAAAAAATCCACCTGAAAAGAAAATGTATCCTATATTTATGAACTATACCTCTGAATTGGAAAACTGTGTGCTCTGTCCTTAGACAGTATTCTATGGGTACATACATATACCAATGGCTGTTGAAGCATTAAAGTTAACTACGTTATATTATTAAATAATGAGGGATAATTAAAAACAAGAAAAAATATGAATTCACAAGAGTTACTTTTTAGGCCTCTTGCACATGGTACTGATGTTTGAACATCTGCTTTTTTGGACGCAATTCCAGGCATTTGTTTTGCGCACATTACATTCCTAGGAAACAACAATTTGCATTTATGCTCATATGTGCATATGGTTTTACTCAAGAATAGGCAGCACTTGTAGATTGGTTAAAAAAAAAAATGCTGTACTGAGCTTTTTAAAGCTGCAATATGCAAGAGGCCTTACCTTGTGAAAAACTGAAGGGGGGAAAAAAGTGATTTTAATAAACATTAATCTTCTTGACCACCTCAATACTGGACACTTTGACCCCCTTCTTGCCTAGGCCAGTTTTCAGTTGTCAGTTTGAATGACAATTGCGTGGTCATGCAATACTGTACCCATATTAATTTTTTATCATTTTTTTCACAGTTTTCTTTTGGTGGTATTTAATCACCACTGGGTTTTTTTATGTTTTGCTAAATAAACAAAAAAGAGATCTTTTGTTTAAAAAAAAAACACATTTTCTTCTTTTCTTCCTTTCTGTTGTAATAAATAATTTTTCTTCATAAACGTAGGCCAAAATGTATATTGCTCCATTTCTTTGGTGAAAATAACTCAAATCAGTGTATATTAGTCTAGGAAAGGTATAGAGTCCAGAAATTATGGTGTGTGTATATATAAAATATACACAGCTGCAAGAAAAAGTATGTGAACCCTTTGGAATGATATGGATCTCTGCACAAATTGGTCATAAAATGTGATCTGATCATCATCTAAGTCACAACAATAGACAATCACAGTCTGCTTAAACTAATAACACACAAAGAATGAAATGTTGCCATGTTTTTATTGAACACACCATGTAAACATTCACAGTGCAGGTGGAAAAAGTATGTGAACCCTTGGATTTAATAACTGGTTGAACCTCCTTTGGCAGCAATAACTTCAACCAAACGTTTCCTGTAGTTGCAGATCAGACGTGCACAACGGTCAGGAGTAATTCTTGACCATTCCTCTTTACAGAACGGTTTCAGTTCAGCAATATTTTTGGGGTGTCTGGTATGAATCGCTTTCTTTAGGTCATGCCACAGCATCTCAAATAGGTTGAGGTCAGGACTCTGACTGGGCACTTCAGAAGGCGTATTATCTTCTGTTTAAGCCATTCTGTTGTTGATTTACTTCTATGCTTTGGGTCATTGTCCTGTTGCAACACCCATCTTCTGTTGAGCTTCAGCTGGTAGACAGATGGCCTTAAGTTCTCCTGCAAAATGTCTTGATAAACTTGGGAATTAATTTTTCCTTCAATGATAGCGATCCATCCAGGCCCTGATGCAGCAAAGCAGCCCCAAACCATGATGCCCCCACCACCATACTTCACAGTTGGGGTGAGGTTTTGATGTTGGTGTGCTGTGCCTCTTTTTCGCCACACATAGTGTTGTGTGTTTCTTCCAAACAACTCAACTTTGGTTTTATCTGTCCACAGAATATTTTGCCATTACTGCTGTGGAACATCCAGGTGCTCTTGTGCAAACTATAAACGTGCAGCAATGTTTTGTTTGGACAGCAGTGGCTTCCTCTGTGGTATCCTCCCATGAAATCCATTCTTGTTTAGTGTTTTACGTATTGTAGATTCGCTAACGGGGATGTTGGCATTTGCCAGTGACTTTTGTAAGTCTTTAGCTGACACTCTAGGATTCTTCTTCACCTCATTGAGCAGTCTGCGCTGTGCTCTTGCAGTCCTCTTTACAGGATGGCCACTCCTAGGGAGAGTAGCAGCAGTGCTGAACTTTCTCCATTTATAGACAATTTGTCTTACCATAGACTGATGAACAGCAAGGCTTCTGGAGATACTTTTATAACCCTTTCCAGCTTTATGCAAGTCAACAATTCTTAATCATGGGCCTTCCGAGAGCTCTTTTGTGTGAGGCATCATTCACATCAGGCAATGTTTCTTGTGAAAAGCAAACCCAGAACTGGTGTGTGTTTTTTATAGGGCAGGGCAACTGTAACCAACACCTCCAATCTCATCTCATTGATTGGACTCCAGTTGGCTGACATCTCACTCCAATTAGCTATTGGAAATGTCATTAGTCTAGGGGTTCACATACTTTTTCCACCTGCACTGTGAATGTTTACATGGTGTCCCAGGGGGGGGATACCCTCTTTCCCTGCAATAGGATGTCAGTTTTAAATCTGCCTAGTCAGGAGTAAGGACCTACAAAGAGAAAAAGACGGGCGCCTCTGAGTACAGACTGTAACATAATGGGCAAGGTACATTAAAAACGTACATCAAAGTAAGTGAATGTAAGTGAGATAGATCCTCTGGCATCCATGTACTGTATTGGGGCCACCGCTGATAGTCAATGATCCTCTGTCTCCTTCCGGTTCCTGTCCCGCAGGAAGTGCAGTAGTATGACTGGAGTCAGACTGAGGCTAGGACCGCAGGGTGGGACGCAGGGTGAGTCGCACTTGTCGTACAAGGATCTTCCGGCGTGATGACGGCGCGTTTCTGAGCATGTGCACTGCAGTGGAATACTAGCGTGCTCCTTTTTCAAGTCAGATGGTGAGGAGTAAAATAGGACCAATATATATGCTTTGGAATAGTGACATCTAGTGGAGGAAACAGCGAAACGCCTCTCGTAGTTTAGTCACACAATTCCATGTAATGGACATATATGTGCACTCTGACTCCCCCTAGACGTCTACATAATCAGGAGCATCAAAGCAGTACAAACTAGGTGAGTCAAACTGGATGTAATACAACATAAAATATGAATAGGTATGATTAAAAATGACGGAACAATAGGAACGGATTTGACGTTGGATAATAATAATGATAGTATTGAGAAAAAAGGGGGAGGGGGGGAATGAAAAAGTAAGAAATTAAATAAATGAAATTAAAAATGAAAGTAATATTAAATATAAAAAGAAAAAATTAATTAAAATAAAAAGGAAATAATAAATGTAAAGACAAAAGTGAAATAAAATAAATACACTGGAGCAAAAATGAAAAAGCTGATGTGAGAATATTTCCTCCATAACAAGACCTTCATCCACACCACCTATGGATCTTGTATTTTCAGAGGAGCCTGAGGCTTTGTGTAGTACATCATCCAGTCCTTCCTTCCATGACCCCTCCCATCCATCCTTTATCATCCCATATGGTTTTTGCAGCTACAGAGGAGCCTGAAGCTACTCGCAGTGCATTACCCAGTCATTCCTCCCATGACCCTTCCACCCATTTCCAAACAGCCACCTTGGAGCCTTTTTTAGTCACTCGCCTTCCTAGACGGCCCAGCAAAAAGAAAACACACAGGAGAGGATGTAGAGGGGGGAAAAATAGAAAAAAGCACCAAAAAACAAACAAAAACAATCTCTCCAAACACACACTTTCCCCCGCAGAGACATCCCTTCTAACCAGGGGCCTCGGTTTCACCCCTTCCAACAAACC
The DNA here is from genome assembly GCF_965119305.1 of Pelophylax lessonae. Classification (NCBI taxonomy): domain Eukaryota; kingdom Metazoa; phylum Chordata; class Amphibia; order Anura; family Ranidae; genus Pelophylax; species Pelophylax lessonae. The sequence continues at coordinate 278,351,695 of NC_138772.1, forward strand.
CGATCCGCACCTCCTCTTTAAAGATTTAAACAAGTACATCAGAAATCTGACTCTTAAAAGATTATTTTAAATCAACCAAGCTAAACAGGGCTCTCGGCCGATTTCACATTGGCCGATCCCTCCTGCCAGACACCTGTTTCAAAGGAATTTGACTTTGAGACAGACATCATTGACACATTTGAACAATTATATAATGATGACTCTCTCACTGATCTGGATTTATTTACACAGCACTTAGAAATCCCCCCCCCCCCCAGTTCTACATTTCACACTGAAACCCAAATCAGTATTTTATCCCTATCAACACAAAGGCCCACATCTCACCACCTTTTACAATATGGTCTACTCAGAATTCCTTAAGTTATGCCAACAATCCTCCGTTACTCCCACCCATTTTAGGTGCTCTAACACCTCAGGAACAGAGAGGGCCTTTATCTACATTTTATTTTATTTACAAATAAATGGGACAGCTATGGGAGGGAATTTCGCACCATCATAAGCTAATCTAACTATGGGTCTATGGGAATCCCAACAGATATGGCATAACAACCCATATTCCAAACACCTTATCTTCTATGACCGGTACATAGATGATATTCTCATCATCTGGGATGGACCCTGTCCTATCATCAGTGATTTCACACAACATTGTAACCATAACCCCCATGGATTATCTTTCACTCATGTCATCAATCCCGCACAACTTGCTTTTATTGATCTAGAATTTTACCACATAGGAGACCAAATGCATGCTAGGAATTATTCCAAGCCCACCGTGGGCAACTCTTTATTACATTATAAGAGTTGCCACTACATAAAATGGACCAACAACGTCCCCAAGGGACAATTCTGTTGCCTAAGGCATAAATGTACTACACTTGATGATTATATAGCTGAGAGTCCATTCTTAAAAGCCAAACTAACAGATGAAGGTTACCCTGCTTCCCTTATAGAACAAGCATATACCTTATATCTGACAGACCCCCCTTCTGCCAAATCTCATGATTCATTTGACCAATCTGTTCGCTTCACCACCAAATTTCACCATCAACACAAAAAAAATGAAACATATCCTCAAAAAACATTGGCCGATACTCTTGGAGGACCCCCATCTTAAATCTGTTCTCCCCCGCACACCCCGAGTTACATTCAGAAAGGCTCCCAATCTCAAAAACAAAATTGCACCCAGTAAGCTCAAAATCATTAAGGATACCGCCCCTAGGATGTGTCTCATACCCCTACAAGGCATGTACCAGTGCAATAAGTCACTGTGCAAAACCTATGCGTATGTCAAACATGGCAAGAAACAATTTTCCACCCATAATTAAACCTACAACCTTGATGAATTTTACAATTGTTCCTCAGATTATGTAGTTTATTGCCTCAGTTGTCCCTGCAATCTTCTATGTAGGACGCACTATCCGTCCTTTCCGGCAAAGATTTGGTGAACATAGGAGGAAAATAGAGGAAGGAAAGGACAAGCACAGCGTCCCTTGTCATTTTCTAATACACCATGACAAATCCACCACAGGTCTGGAGGTATTGATAATAGAGCAAATATCCAAAGACCTCTCAGAAGCTGAGAGATTCCACAAGCTTTGCAAACGCGAAACTTTTTGGATACGAGGAATTAGACGTATCCACTATACTTTAAACAGCTAATCCGTGTTCACGCCCAGATCTCCTCCTATAGATCTAGCCATTAGGTTTGGCCCATTCTGTTCCTTTTCTCCCCTCATAAGGCCCAGTACATGTTATGTTTCCCCCTTTTTTTCACACTAGTAATTACCGTTTCCTTCCTTCCCCCTCCTTTTTTTATTTCTCACATCAGCTTTTTCATTTTTGCTCCAGTGTATTTATTTTTATTTTATTTCACTTTTGTCTTTACATTTATTATTATTTCCTTTTTATTTTTTATTTTATTTTTATTATTTATTTTTTGATTTTTATATTGATTTTTATTTTTATATTTAATATTACTTTCATTTTCAATTTCATTTATTTAATTTCTTACTTTTTCATTTCCCCCCCTACCCCCTTTTTTCTCAATATTATCATTATTATTATCCAACGTCAAATCCGTTCCTATTTTTACGTCGTTTTTAATCATACCTATTCATATTTTATGTTGTATTACATCCAGTTTGACTCACTTAGTTTGTACTGCTTTGATACTCCTGATTATGTAGACCTCTAGGGGGAGTCAGAGTGCACATATATGTCCATTACATGGAATTGTGTCACTAAACTGCGAGAGGCGTTTTGCTGTTTCCTCCACTAGATGTCACTATTCCTGAGCATATACATTGGTCCTATTTCACTCCTCACCATCTGACTTGAAAAAGGAGCGCGCGCTAGTATTCCACTGCAGTGCGCATGCTCGGAAACGCGTCGTCATCATGCCGGAAGATCCTTGTACGACAAGTGCGACTCCAGTCATACTACTGCACTTCCTGCGGGACAGGAACCGGAAGGAGACAGAGCATCATTGACCATCAGCGGTGGCCCCATACCGTACATGGATGCCAGAGGATCTATCTCACCTACATTCACTTACTTTGATGTACGTTTTTAATGTACCTTGCCCATTAAATGTTAGTCTGTACGCACAGGCACCTGTCTTTTTCTCTCTTTGTACCTTGCATGTTTGGAGATTGCTTCCGCTCCCCAATAGGCTGGCCCTGAGTCTATGGACTGCTTCTTGTTCCACAACAAAGACTATTAGGATAGCCTACATGGCTATCCCATGGACTGCCATTTAGTGTAATGCTATTTGCTTGCGCCACCGTGTATTTACTTTTATCAGGAGTAAGGACCTAGTTCCTTGCTGGGATCTCTGGTCCTGGCAAAAGTTTTTTTTCTAGATAGTTTTTTTTTTCTAGTTCTCTTTTCTCTGGATTTTTTTCCTGTGAGATCTACAAGCAACTATGCCATATCTGGGCCATGGGCTGGATATATAGATCCAGTGGCCACCCCAGCCAGCAAGCGCGCACAGACCCCAATTCCGTGCTAGGTCGGCTGTGACATAGTCCTACCGGACGGGGACTGGCCCCGCGAGTTAAACCTCTCGCGAGGTCGCATACGACTGGGTCTAGCCCCGAGTCGCAGCGTTCCTTTTGGCCGACAGCCCCCCCCCTTCTTCAGGGGAGAGGGGATCTGTCAGGAGATGGAGCCCACCGTTTGCTGGTATGTTGAGTAAATGTTCCATTCCTCCTTCCCTGGCGGATTTTGGAGTGGACGCGGGCCCCTCCCTAGGAAAGTCGGACACTGACAACCCCGGGTTCCCCTCTGTCCTATCACGCACCCCCCCCACCTACCTGCCCCCCTCACTACTGGGGGGGAGTTTACCTGTCACTCCAGGGCTCACCTTCCAATCGATCCCGTCCACGAGGCTGGGGGGTTCCCACGAGGGTCCTCAGTAGCTCCGCAGGCTGCCATTTTCTTGTAGCCCATGTGCTCTGCAAAATTCGGCGGCCATATTGGTACACCCGGTGGCCATTTTGCGGTGGATTTCTAATAGGAATCACTGGGGGGCCATATTTTGGGAGTTCCTGGAGGTGTTTTTTCAGAGTGGAGCCCCTCCCTATACTCTAGTGCTGATCCTCAGATCTTTCTGGATCGAGATCGTTGCTGACACGTGCTGTGCAGACGTTCTGGGCCTCCTGGTGCATCTTTGGTGTAGGGTGGTGAGTCTGGGGGGGTCTCTCTCTCTCTCTGCTGGGGGTCTTCAGTGCGATCTGCCTGACCTCTTGGGGGCACTGTAGCGTGGTGGGACATTTAAAAAAAAAAAAAGGTTTTGCTGATGGGTTCCTCTGGTACAACATGGACCCTGCAGAACATGTGTCCCCCACCTGACCCTCTCAAGGAGGCCGCATGGCCCTTGGGTTCCCAGCTGTCCATAGATGCACTTTTTGTGGTCCTGGAATAATTTGTGTCCCGAGTGGAGGTGGCCTTTAAAGGGCGAGGTGCCAAAAAACGCCCTCCTCCTACCCCTGCCTCATCTGATGTGTCAGATTCTGAGTCTGATTCAGCCACCGCAGAGGCGGGTCTCCCTGCTGGGTCTACTACCTCGCACCCTGTCTCCTCTGACAGTGAGGATGACATCTCTACCTCCGCCACCTCCGCAAGAAAGGGTGCTGGTGGATGCACGGCGACTGCGAATGAGGCACAGGTTACGTTTGGCACTCACAAGCTATCCAGAGCGGCAGAGGTTTTCCCCTTTCCCGCGTATTTTGACAACATGCTCAAAAAAGAATGGGACCGCCCAAAGCGTTCCCCTACGCTACCCCTTTGCAGAGTATAAAAAGTGGACTGTGCTTCCTACAATGGACCCTCTGGTCTCAAGACTGAATAAAGCTACCATGATCCCAGTGGAGGATTCCCTGTCCTTTAAAAATCCGGTGGATAGAAAGACGGAGTCTGGCCTGCAATATGTACTCCTTGGTGGGGTCTGCACTAAGACCAGTGTTTACGATTGCCCTTGTTTTGCAAATATTGACTGAGTGGGCTAAGTTACTACGCCGTGACCTGGAGGGAAGACATCTTCCTCCTGCCTTTAAGGAGCTGTTGGACCAGCTGGTGCAGGGCCTGCACTTTGTTTGCTATGCCGCGCTGGATACTGCTCCCGTTTTGGGCTGACTCCGGCGTATACTTTGGCTAAAGTGCTGGTCTGTGGATCCGAGCTCAAAGAAGGCCTTGACTGATCTACCCTTTCAAGGAGATCGCCTGTTTGGGGCTACCCAGGATGACATTATCAAAGGTCTCACAGGGGTAAGAGCACCTTTATCCCGCAGGCTAACAAGGGTAAGGACCCGTGTCTCAGACAGGGCCCCTCTTTTTCAGCACATAAGTATTTTTGTCCCTCAGGGTCAGTCGGTAAGGCAAAGTCCTTCAAGGCTCCCTTGGGTGGTTCCAAACGACCCTGGTCTGGCAAACAAAAATCAAGTTTCTCCAGACCTGAGGACAAGGCCCCTTCGGCCGAAAGGTGCGCCCTCACCCATGTCTGGGGTGGGGAGACGTCTTTGCCTGTTCCCAGGCCTGTAGTTATCCCGGATACAAGATAAATGGGTTCACGAGGTCATGCAGTCCAGATACAAGATCGAGTTTTGATCAGTTCCACCGGTAAGGTTCTTCCCTTCCAATGTGCGACTGTCCCTGGATCGCTTACAGGCTTTCTTTGGGGTGGTACAGGACCTGGTACAACAGGGAGTAATAGTTCCGGTTCCGTGTGCGGAACGTTTTCAAGGCTTTTATTCAAACCTGTTTACGGTACCCAGGAAAGAGGGCAAGGTGCGTCCAATCCTGGACCTGAAGGCACTAAATTGATTTGTGCGTGTTAAAAAATTCAAGACTAAATCCATTCGCAAGGTGGTGGCTTCCCTACATCAGAGTTTGATGTCTATGGAGGCCAGAAAATAAGATGCCTACCTTCACATCCCAATATGTGCAGGACATCAATGGTTTCTGCATTTTGCCGTGGGAGAGGATCACTATCAGTTTGCGGCGTTAGCCTTTGGTCTCGCCTCTGCTCCTCCAGTCTTAACAAAGGTGTTAGCTTCCGGTCCTGGCGCTGTTATGACAATGGGGATATCGGTCCTGGGTTACCTGGACCACCTTCTTCTCTGTGCGGAGTCTCCCACGGTGCTGGTGACAAATTTGGAGATCAACATGAGAACTCTGGAGGAGTTCAGGTGGATTCTGAACCTTCAGAAGTCGTCCCTGGTCCCTTCCATTAAACTAGACTATCTGGGTCTGACTTTTGACTCGTCCACAGCCAGGGTGTTTCTTCCTCTGGAAAAACTCCAAAAACTACAGATTGCGATTCAGATGTTGCTGTCCAGGAAATGGTCATCCCTTCGAACCTGCATGAGAGGTCTGGGACTTATGGGGTCGTCCTTCGAGGCGGTCCCCTTCGCTCAATTCCACACAAGAATCCTACAGAAGGAAATCCTTCTCAAATGGAACAAAAATCCAAATTCCCTAGACAATCTGATCCAGCTGAGCCAGGTGACCAAGGGAGTCCCCGATCTGGTGGCTTCGGTCCCCAATGCGCAAACAAGGGAAATCCTTCCTTCCTATGTATAGGACAATTGTCACCACAGATGCCAGTCTGCCCGGGTGGGGAAGGGTTCTCGGCAGGTTTTCTGCTCAAGGAAGAATCCAGGTTACCGATAAATGTACTGGAGCTGAGAACGATCAGGCTTTGCCTAGTCCACTGGACCGAGTACCTTTTGGGGGTTGTCCAGTGTGTATTCAATCGGACAATGCCACGGCCATGGCTTAGGTCAATCACCAAGGGGGCACCAAAGGTGTCCTTGCGGCCTTGGAAGTGGCCGGTATCCTCTGATGGGCGTAACGCTTTGTTCCAGCTCTCTCTGCAGTTCACGTTCCAGGAGTGGAAAATTGGCAGACCTTGGATCAAGGGGAATGGTCTCTCCATCCGGAGGTGTTCCAGCAGTTGTGCCTTCATTGGGGCACTCCAGATGTAGATCTGTTGCGTTTGGATCAACAGAAAAGTGCAAAAGTTTGTGGCCCGCTCTCTGAACCCTCTGGTAGATGCCACAGATGCGCTGGTGGCCCCGTGGGGTCAGTATCAGCTGATGTATGCCTTTCCTCCTCTTAAATTGCTGCCAAGACTTCTTCGCAGGATCGAAGCGGAAGGGATTATGGTCATTCTGGTGGCTCTGGACTGGCCTCGCCGAGCTTGGTAAGCCGACCTGGTCAGGCCAGACACAGACGCTCCTTGTAGACTTCCTTTCAGAAAGGATCTAATGTCTCAAGGGCCAGTCTTCCATCCATCTTTCAGTCACTGGCTTCGACTGCTTGGCTGTTGAAAGTCAGGTGCTGAAGGACAGGGGTTTGTCTGCTTCAGTGGTTCCTACTCTGCTTAAAGCGAAGAAAGCGACTCCTAGGAAGATCTATCATCGGACATGAAAGTCGTATATTGCGTGGTGTGAGTCTCTAGGGGTTCCCCCTCACTCTTACTCGGTGGTTTGGATCTTGGCTTTTCTTCAACGGGGAGTTGATCAAAAGTTAGCCTTGAGTATTATCAAGGGTCAGGTTTAGACCTTTGCAATTTCCTTCCAAAGGCCACTGGCCGCCCATTCCCTGGTGTGTAGCTTTTGCTGGCACCGTGGGACCTTAATTTGGTGCTGTCTGTTCTCCAGAAACCTCCCTTTAAAAATATTAGGGAGATTCCTCTGCTTACCCTATCCCAGAAGGTGGCCTTCATGGTGGCTATTACTTCTGCGTGCAGGGTGTTGGAACTGGTGGCATTGTCCCTATCTGGTGGTTCACAGGGATAAAGTGGTACTTAGTCCGGGTCCATCCTTCATTCCGAAGGTGGTTTCCAGTTTTTACTTAAATGAGGACCCTCCCTTGAGGGTGTTTAATGTTTTTTCAGGTGGGTCTCATCTTGTTGTTCTGATGAGTCCTATGTTGCCTGGTTGGCTATGGTTTAGCCTTGGGGAATTCTTTTTCTGCTGTTCCCATCCCTCATTTTTTGGCACTGCTTTGGGACGTCTCTACTGATATGAAGATCAGAGACTGCATCCGTCAATGAACAATAGAGGAAATTGGATTTTTGTCTTACCGTAAAATCCTTTTCTCCGAGTTTATTGACGGAAGCAGTACCCGCCCCTCTATTTGAGTTAGGTTGGTATTATTTTATCTGACACTGCTTTGATACAAAACTGACATCCTATAGCAAGGAAAGAGGGTATACGACTGCCCATAGGCGTGGCCAGAACTTTTTTCTGCCTAGTGTCCTTCTCCTGTAGGGGGCAGTAGAACCTTACTGATATGAAGGTCAGAGACTGCGTCCGTCAATGAACTCAGAGAAAAGGATTTTACGGTAAGACAAAAATCCAGTTTTTCTCTATCGTTCATTGACAGACGCAGCTCCATATAATTCTTGACCTTGAGTTATGCTGCCTCCTACAGGAGTAGAACACTAGGCAGGAAAAAGCATTACAATGCCTATCGGGCCATCCCTGCAGGCATACACCCACACACTCTGCTATAGGCTTCAGTTTTTCTGCTTAGTTTAGGTAGTAGGACCTAGTTCCCAGCTGGGACTTCGGTCTTAGCATGTCTTTTTTTATTTTTATTATTTTAAAGGGAACCTTTGTTAAAAATTATGTTCTTTTTCTGCGTGGTTTTCCCACCCTTCATGCAAATACGGCTTTGGGACGTCCCAATGGTTAAGAATTATATGGAGCTGCATCTGTCAATGAACGATAGAGAAAACTGAATTTTTTACTTACCATAAAATCCTTTTCTCTGAAGTTCATTGACAGACGCAGCACCCGCCCCTCTATCTTGAATGGGTTGGGGTTTTTCCTCTAAACACTGCTTGCAACGAAACTGAAGCCTATAGCAGAGTGTGTGGGTGTATGCCTCCAGGGACGGTCCCATAGGTGTGTTTTTTTTCCTGCCTACTCCTGTAGGGCGCAGCATAACCCAATGATCAAAAATTATATGGAGCTGCGTCTGTCAATGAACTTCAGAGAAAAGGCTTTTATGGTCAAGTCAAAAATCCATTTTTTTCACATCTATTTTTTCATTTTTTTTTTTAACATATACTGTCACCAGTGTAGTACAGCCTCATCATTGGTGTGGCAGTGATCAGGGACACTGACTGGTGACTGTATGTAAAAGAAAAAAACATTTCTTTGTTAGTTTTTATTTTATTTATTTTTTTACATACTGTGACGAGTGGTTACCATAGTCATACCGAGTATTAGTTTGGGGAGGTAATAAGGATTTTTTTTACACACTAGGATTTATTTGACAATCATTTTTACTGAATTAAATTGATTCATTGTATATTATTATGATTAGCCCTGTCTGTTCCATGTCATCATGACTGATCACAATGTTCAACAGTACATAATGAATGGCATGAAACAAAACCATTTGTTGTGTACAACTGTCATGTGATCTGCTGCGATTGGTCACAGTGATCACATGGATACCGGCAGAGGGCTGCTACACTGATCTGTTGTCCAGTGGAAACATCGGGCTACACATTGCATCGGAATGCAATTCTGGGAAGACGTCATATGACCTCCTCCCAGAATAACAGGGCTCCTGCCCGGCCTACTGTGGAATGATAGCTGAGCGTGAGTCCTGGTATTCTGGAAGGATGTAATTGAAGGGGTTAAATAAATGTTTGCATAGTGCAGATATCTGGGGGGGGGGGGGGGCAACAACTCATGCAGGTAATGTATTAAGGTTTTTTTTTTTTAATTAAAAAAAAAAAACACCCTTTGGCTTTATTCGGAAAGGTAGCAAAGTGTGGGGCCAAGATGGGATTTTACGGGTACCGTTATATAACTAATAAAAGAGGTGTATCTACAGGGATAGCTAAAAAGTATATAATTTTATTATATCACATAGAATGAAAAAAAATAATACAAATACAAATACAAGGACATTACTGTTACAAGTTAATATGATACATCATCATAGTAACAACAGAATTGATAAAATATCGTCAAAGATAATTTCCTTGAAATGTGGACAGGACTCGTCAGGGGTCACAGTTAGTCTGGAGGTGCCAGAACTGGTATGTGTCCCTCTAGTCGTTCCAAATACCACTACCCGACATGTTTCGCGGTAATACCGCTTCTTCAGGGGTATAAAGGATGTAACTTGATAAAAAGCCACTAAAGAATGACAAAAGTAGGTACATGATTATCATACATATATAAAAGCGTGTGTACACATACATGTTCGTTTTGCTATTTCGAATATCGGTGTGTGTCAAGTATGGAGCAGTTGGCGATAAGCCCCTCCTACTTCTGACACTAATACGTCATTTATTCGATCACATGGTAAACATTTTACTTACATGAATATATAAGAAGAGTGTTCTACACTGGCATGCAGGCCAAAGCATATATGTGATACTTCCAGTGGTGGAACTGATGGTTAATGGCAAACGGAGCGTAGGCGTTGGTCACCAAAAAATTGTCCCCCGGGCGGGCAAGGATGACCAATTGGCAAAAAAGCCTAGACAGTGGAAAATATAGAGAATGCTGGTATATGGAGTATTATATTCATTTAAAGGCTGCAGAAATATATACTGCAGATTATATTGGTCACATTATTAAAATCATTAGATATGAGTAGAAATTGGTGTTGAAAAGTTTAAAAATATAAATTGAAATGCCTCCAATCTTTATAGATAGGAAGGGGGTGAGGGGGGGGGGGGGGAAACTCACCAAAAAATGACATCAATAGAGTATATGAAAACCTACCAGACTCTATGCCAAGGCTTGTGTGATGGTCAGACGATGGAGAAAGGGTGGAGAAAATATGTGCGATCAGAGAGGCACAGGAATGATATCGCAAATCAAGCGAACCATCATATCTCAATCTCCATTTTAGCCAGTACCGCTCTGTAAAATGTTTAAAAAAAAGAGGAAAGTAGCAAAATAAGCAAAAAGGAGAGCTTAAACAGGTTGGTTCTAAACATACTCTGAGTCCATACATGGTCACAGATTGCTGAGTAAGTGCGGCTTAATGCCCATACCAAAACTCTAAGGGAGAGGGTACGTGGCTAAATGCAGAATGTGCAAGGTAAAAAAAGGATAGTAGATGATAAGGAGGCTGAAGCGTAGTTACCGTTTACTGATCCATCTATCGGAGCTCCATCGTCTGCACACTAGCTGGCTACCATACCTGTCTTAAATAGGTCATCAACTCCGCCGTCACACAACGGCGACGCGCGCCTCGGTGACGTCACGGAGTCAGATGTACAACAGCGCACGCGCGTCGGTAGACGCGGCGCGCAGCTGTCAAAGACACAGAGGGCCGTCCCTCCGTCGGTTGCCACGCAACCTGGGACGCCGAAGAGCAACACTAAGCGGATGCAGATGGAATGGCGTGAGGAAACGGATTACTCTGTGTAGACAAAGGGACTGTGTGTAATCATGCACATCAAGAACCTCTGTACATCTCCTGCCCGCCCGTGGGACATCACAGATGACCGAAATAGCCCGCGCCGAACGGTCCATGCCACCAATGGGAGATCAAATGCCTGAATCGGAATGCATACCAATGTGTACATGGTTACATATATGTATACAAAGTTATTTGCACCTATCAATACAAGAATGTTACTTTTACCATTTATTAACACATTGTGTAGCCACCCACAACGTAATAGCAAACACATCTATATTAGTTGAAAACTGCCATTAGCCACCTGTCTATGGAGATACCTCTCAACAGAAAAAATGGCTATGGCTGACAGAGTAAGTATCCTGAGAGGTTAGTGTATAAGAAAAAGCCATGAAGGAAAGAATAGAAGGTGGGGGGAGGGGGGAAGGGGGAGGGGAATGGGGAGGGGAGAGAAAGAAGAAAAAAGCAATAAAGGGGCAAAAAACCAAATAAAGTAAAAAAGACGACAATACTGTGGATCCAACGAGAAAAGAGGGGGAATGGGGGCATCAAATAGGTTCTATATACTGTAGTTTATAAAAAAGCTTTGAAAGTATGCATTTCGTTGAGGCCCGGAGGATCGAGAGCGTTAAGTCTCTCGATCCAGAGAGTCTCGGCCTGTAAGATCCGTTTGTCCCAGTCACCCCCTCTTGGGTCTGGGTGTATGACTTCCAGGACTTGAAATGATACCACAGTATTATTAAATTTGTGGTGTAGACCAATATGTCTGGTCACTGGTGTTAGAATTTTACCATTGCCAGAACAGTAGATATGGTCCCGTATCCGGAGACCAAATTCACGGATGGTTTTGCCTACGTAAAAGGCCTTGCATTTGCATGTCATTAAATAAATGACGCCTTGCGTAGTGCAGTCAGTATATGTCCGTAATCTGTGTCTATCCCCATTGGGAAGAAGGGTAATAGGACCCTCCTGGACCCAAGGGCATCGAGCGCAACTCCCACATCTGTATGTACCTTTAGGGCCAAATGTAGTTGTTTGTTTGGTCTCCCTATAGTGGCTAGAAGTTAGCCGATCTCTTATTGAGGTTGCCCGTCTATATACTAATTCCGGTCGATCTTTAACATATTTCGATAGAATGGGATGATCTGCTAGTAGATGCCAGTGTTTGTTAACAATGGTTCTGAATTGTGTGGAGTTGTCAGAGAAAGTGGTGATTAATCTCACCGTGGACGTTTCTTTTAACGTTTTGTGTTTGTATAGTAAGTCAGTTCTCGATTGGCTTTTTACCCTGTTGTATGCTTTTCTTAGTGTGGTTTTTGAGTATCCACGTATTAGTAAGCGTTTCTGCAATTTATCTGCTTCAATTTCGAAGTCTGAATCTTCAGTACAGTTCCTGCGTACTCGCAGGTACTGTGCATAGGGGATACTTCTTATCAATGTACTCGGATGCGCGCTTGTGGCATGTAGCAGGGTATTGCCTGCATTCGGTTTTCTATATAGATTGGTAGTTATTCTGCCTGAGTCGGATAGCCGGATTTCAATGTCTAGAAATGGAATCATCACTGAACTGAAATTATATGTAAATTTCAAATTAAAGTGATTGTTGTTGAATTCTTCTAACATTGTTTTGAGTAGTGTTTGCGGACCAGTCCATATTAGGAATAGATCGTCGATGTATCTGAACCAGCACAGCACATGCGGAAAATATTCAGCATATGCGTCGCTGGAAAAGATCCATCGTTCCCAATGACCTAAATAAAGATTTGCATAGGAGGGGGCGCAGCATGTGCCCATAGCTACGCCTTGTAGCTGTAAAAACGTATCCTCCATAAAGGTAAAAAAATTTCTTGTGAGAATGAATCTTAGCAAGGCTAAGACAAAATTGTTACGGGGCCATAATGAATGGTCAAGTTCTTTCAAAAAAAGTGCAGTAGATGCTATTCCTTGTTCATGAGGAATACTGGAGTAGAGTGCTTCTATATCTACAGAGACCAAAAGGGCCTCTGGTGGTACTTCCATGTCATCTATATGTTTCAGTAAATCAGATGTATCTAAGATAAATGACGGTAGGGAACATACGTGTGGAGTTAAGATTGAGTCAACATATCTGCTAGCTTGCTCCGTCAGGGACCCTATCCCCGATACAATCGGACGACCAGGGGGGTGTATAGGATTTTTATGGATCTTGGGGAGGGTATAGAATGTAGGGGTTCTGGGGTGTTTGTTTTGCAAGTATTCATATATGTCTTTATCAATGATACCAGATATAAACGCCTGTAGACAGAGATCCCTATATTCACGAACATAGGTATCAATGTGTGTGGAATCAATTCGTTTATAACAACACTTGTTATTTAGAATTTCCAAACACATGTGCTGGTATTGGGAGTGGGATAGAATCACGATGTTCCCTCCTTTATCTGAGGGTTTGATAACTAACTGAGGGTTGTTTTGAAGATCCTGTAATGCTCGACGTTGTCTATCAGTAAGATTTTGATGCGTTGGAGACCAGTGTGTCTGTTTCAGTTCTCTAATCATCTGGTTGACAAAAGCCCAAACATTTGGACATGTCATGATATCTGGAAATTTTTTGGATTTTGGTTTAAATATCTTGTTAGTCTCAGTATTTGGAATTGCTTCCCTTTCTTGAGACCTGCTAGTGGGATCATTTGTGGGGTTACTTTCTTCATAAAGGAGCATCAGGTCACGTAGTGCCCTGAACTCATTCATTGTATAATCTTTGATTTGTTCAGTTAAGTCTATTTCCAATTGCTTTTGTTTTCGATCGTTGTCAAACATGAATTTGAATGTGAGATTACGGGCAAATAGGTAGATATCTTTAATAAGTGATAAAATTGTAAAGAAGGTTGAAACCGGCGCTACCTTCAAAGTGCTAATATGCCAAATAAATAAATAAATAGTGTATAAGTAAAGTGCTGAAGTGTATTATTTATTTAAAGTGCTCATATTCTGAGTGATAACGGGTTAGGTATTGCAACATTTATCAATCAAAAGTGCTAGTGCCAGAAAAAAACTTGAAAAAGAAACCAAACCCGGTGCTTTTATTCAAATTAATAATGTGTATTACAGTGATAAACCGTGGAAGTTTACATAAATAACATATACACAAATGGTGCTTATTTTATTGGAAGAATGACTGTAAAATAATAACCTGTTATTATTACGTGCTGTGATCATAAAGTGATGTGAAACTTTACATATATATGCGAGTAAATGAATAAATAAATTAAATAAAATGGTGAGTCCTCTCTAGTAGAGAAATGAAAAAAAACAGGTGTTGAACAAAAGAAAAAGGAGAGCACGGATTGCAAACACCACTATAGCCACTAGGTGTCGCACCCGGCCAATATACCACCTGTATATCAATAGGGACCAATATGGAATCCTGGGGTTCCCTCACCACGGTCTCTCCTCGTCCAGAGTACCTCAGGATATAAAAAGAGAGAGAGAGGGGGACCCCTTGGTGCGATGTATGGTGCCAATCTTTTAAAAGGCGAGGTAGTAACTCACGGTTAGGCTGTCCTCGATCAGTAAAGAGAAGCCGGGAAGCTTCCGCGTTCCACGGCCCAAGCTCCAAATACCGGAAGTGACGTAGTGACGTAAGACTCCACCCTACGCGTTTCGTAATACAACGTCTACTGGAGCGGCCTGATAGAATAGCCTGATAATAGCTTTAATAGCCTGATAGATGTTAATATGTTGTGTGGGGCAGAAACCCAAACCAAGCTGTAACACTGCAATTTGATCATCGTCTAGTATAGTGGGTGTGAGATTAATGATATTAAACGTGTTAATATCAGTGTCATGTGTGTTTAATTTTGGGGTGTTTGTGTGACAAAGCCTTTCAGGCTTGTTTGTTTTTTCTGTTTGGTTGTTGGTGTGGTCGGTAAGTGTAAAAAACCATCATCATTGGATGAAGCTTGTGTTTTTTGTGTGAGGATCTGTTGTAGTGCTGGTGTCAAATCACTTATATTTGGAGTCAAACCTGTACGTGCCGTTTGCGTGCGTTTTTTATCATTGGATTCACCCGAAGAGTGCCCACCACCATGGCGTGTGCGCTTTTGTGCTTTAGTGCGAGAAGTTTGTGGACCCACAGGACGTACAGATGCCTGTAAAGAAACAGAGTTAGAATTTGAAGAATCGGATTCAGAATAGTCATATGATTGAGCATGTGTTTGAACACCCGCCCGTCCAGTTTTTTCATTGAGGGTGCGTTGTCTGTTTGTCCATTTGTATGCATAACCTCCCAAGAAGGCTAATTTATCTCTGCTAAATTTGGACTGTTTTTTTACTAGAATTTCCTTATTGATGTTACTCAGCCTGTCTTTAATGACTTGCCATTTATCTGCAAATTCAGGGTGTTCAAACACCTGTTCATATTGTTTGTTGATATCGCCAATTTCTTCATCTAATTGTGTCATATCTGCTGTATATTGTTTCACCAGCAGGACCATTAATGCTTTGCTACAATCGTTGAGTGCTGATTCCCATTCGAGCTATTCTTTCCTTCATGGCTTTTTCTTATACACTAACCTCTCAGGATACTTACTCTGTCAGCCATAGCCATTTTTTCTGTTGAGAGGTATCTCCATAGACAGGTGGCTAATGGCAGTTTTCAACTAATATAGATGTGTTTGCTATTACGTTGTGGGTGGCTACACAATGTGTTAATAAATGGTAAAAGTAACATTCTTGTATTGATAGGTGCAAATAACTTTGTATACATATATGTAACCATGTACACATTGGTATGCATTCCGATTCAGGCATTTGATCTCCCATTGGTGGCATGGACCGTTCGGCGCGGGCTATTTCGGTCATCTGTGATGTCCCACGGGCGGGCAGGAGATGTACAGAGGTTCTTGATGTGCATGATTACACACAGTCCCTTTGTCTACACAGAGTAATCCGTTTCCTCACGCCATTCCATCTGCATCCGCTTAGTGTTGCTCTTCGGCGTCCCAGGTTGCGTGGCAACCGACGGAGGGACGGCCCTCTGTGTCTTTGACAGCTGCGCGCCGCGTCTACCGACGCGCGTGCGCTGTTGTACATCTGACTCCGTGACGTCACCGAGGCGCGCGTCGCCGTTGTGTGACGGCGGAGTTGATGACCTATTTAAGACAGGTATGGTAGCCAGCTAGTGTGCAGACGATGGAGCTCCGACAGATGGATCAGTAAACGGTAACTACGCTTCAGCCTCCTTATCATCTACTATCCTTTTTTTACCTTGCACATTCTGCATTTAGCCACGTACCCTCTCCCTTAGAGTTTTGGTATGGGCATTAAGCCGCACTTACTCAGCAATCTGTGACCATGTATGGACTCAGAGTATGTTTAGAACCAACCTGTTTAAGCTCTCCTTTTTGCTTATTTTGCTACTTTCCTCTTTTTTTTAAACATTTTACAGAGCGGTACTGGCTAAAATGGAGATTGAGATATGATGGTTCGCTTGATTTGCGATATCATTCCTGTGCCTCTCTGATTGCACATATTTTCTCCACCCTTTCTCCATCGTCTGACCATCACACAAGCCTTGGCATAGAGTCTGGTAGGTTTTCATATACTCTATTGATGTCATTTTTTGGTGAGTTCCCCCCCCCCCCCTCACCCCCTTCCTATCTATAAAGATTGGAGGCGTTTCAATTTATATTTTTAAACTTTTCAACACCAATTTCTACTCATATCTAATGATTTTAATAATGTGACCAATATAATCTGCAGTATATATTTCTGCAGCCTTTAAATGAATATAATACTCCATATACCAGCATTCTCTATATTTTCCACTGTCTAGGCTTTTTTGCCAATTGGTCATCCTTGCCCGCCCGGGGGACAATTTTTTGGTGACCAACGCCTACGCTCCGTTTGCCATTAACCATCAGTTCCACCACTGGAAGTATCACATATATGCTTTGGCCTGCATGCCAGTGTAGAACACTCTTCTTATATATTCATGTAAGTAAAATGTTTACCATGTGATCGAATAAATGACGTATTAGTGTCAGAAGTAGGAGGGGCTTATCGCCAACTGCTCCATACTTGACACACACCGATATTCGAAATAGCAAAACGAACATGTATGTGTACACACGCTTTTATATATGTATGATAATCATGTACCTACTTTTGTCATTCTTTAGTGGCTTTTTATCAAGTTACATCCTTTATACCCCTGAAGAAGCGGTATTACCGCGAAACATGTCGGGTAGTGGTATTTGGAACGACTAGAGGGACACATACCAGTTCTGGCACCTCCAGACTAACTGTGACCCCTGACGAGTCCTGTCCACATTTCAAGGAAATTATCTTTGACGATATTTTATCAATTCTGTTGTTACTATGATGATGTATCATATTATCTTGTAACAGTAATGTCCTTGTATTTGTATTTGTATTATTTTTTTTCATTCTATGTGATATAATAAAATTATATACTTTTTAGCTATCCCTGTAGATACACCTCTTTTATTAGTTATATAACGGTACCCGTAAAATCCCATCCTGGCCCCACACTTTGCTACCTTTCCAAATTTGTCCAGGGATGAGGTACCTAAATACCTAATATCTAATTCAATGGGCTAATTTCTGCCACCCTTTGGCTTTAGAATAACCTTAGGTTTCTAGTTGCTCAGCTGTAATTCTATTTGCTGTGGGACTTTCACAAGTATGCAGATTTGTGAAAGACCGAAGTCCTTATCTACCTAGAAAAATAGATTTGACGCCACATCCGCATGTATACATGAAAAAAGAACTATAGGATTGAACTTTATAGGCTCAATATGGGAAACTACACAACAAATATAATAAAACAGATTATTATTATTTTTTTTTATAATCTATGAAAATATAGGCCTATACTGCCTCCACAGGATCCAGAAAAATCAGGATACTATGCCCCATTATAGCTACCGGAAATTATAAATTGTATACATAGCAAGATATGCTTGTATATGTATAGACATCTGTGTGGTTCCAGTAGTCAGGTCACTTTTTTTTTTTCTTATCATCTACCTAATTGTAATGTAGGTCATAAACGAAACGGTTTGACTCTAGAATGGTCAAAGGACAGTTAGGCAACTGGCACTTGCAGAAGGAGAGGTCGGCAAAAGAAACCTTTCTTTTTCATTCATTGATGGACACAGCTCCTGAAATTCATAACCATTGGGTTATACTGCCCCCTACACGAGTAGGACATTAGGCAGAAAAGAATTCTGGATACATCTATGGGCAGTCCCAGAGGATATACTGCCTCTCTCTGCTATAGCCACTCAGGTCCTTACTCCTGACTAGGCAGGAAAAAAAACTATTTCCTTGCTGGGATCTTTGGTCCTGGCAAAAGTTCTTAGATAGAAATTTTTTATTCTCCTGTATTTTTTCCTGTGAGATCTACAATCAACTGCTGGACTAGGTGACGGGCTGGATAATCTAGATCCAATGGTCACCCCAGTCTGGCCAGCGAGTGCACGCAGACCTCAGCTCTGCGCTAGGTCGGCCGCGAAATAGCCCCACTGTACGGGGGCTGGCCTGCGAGTTAAACGACTCGCAAAGTCACATACGACCGGGTCTGGGCCCGATTCGCAGCGTTCCTCCTGGCCGACAGCCCCCCATTTCGATGGAGAGGGGTTCTGTCTTGAACGGTGCCCGCTGGGTTCCTGGTATGGTGAGTACCTGTCTCCCCCTGGAGGGTTTTGGGGTGGATGTGGGCCCCTGCTTGAGATGGTCAGCCCCCCCCCCCCCCCGCCGGGTTCCCCTCCTTCCTGCAGGCAGCCCTCCCCCCTTGCCAAGTTCCTTATCCTTTCCCCCCTGTTTGGGTGGTCTGGCCACTTTCCTGAGATGAGGACAGGGCGCTAACTGGTGACGGGGGCCTGGCGGGTGCGCCGGCGGCGGCTGGACGATCGGGTTTATACCTGGTGGGGGCTCCTGCCAGGGCCCCTCATCCTGCCTGGATCTGTCATTGAGGCCTTGTCTCCCTCCTGGGTCCCTGTAAAGGCCCGTACACACGATAAGAAAATCTGAAGGGGAAATTCGTCCGACGACTGATCTGCCGATTTTCGGATTGTTAGTATGGTGCTTTCGACAGCCAACTCCGACTTTTCGGCCGAAAAAATCCTGATGTGCAGGCTATAAAATTTTTGTCGTCCGTAATACAATGTCCGATTTTCGTCTCATTAGTACAGATTTCGACGGAAAAAAATCTTAAGAGCAAGACTAGGCATGCTCAGAGACGAAAGAACACATACAAAGCAATCCAACACATGACATCACTTCTGAAGTAGAATTCTGTCGTAAGGGAAAATTTGTATGAAAATAACCTCTTCACTTTCCACATCAGACTAGCATACCACAAAAAAAGGACGACAGATCGTTCGATAATCTTATTGTGTGTACGGGGCTTAAGCCTCGTGGTGCTGCCATTTTCTTGTAGCATGTGTGCCTAATACACGGCGGCCATGTTTGTGTAGTCCGGCAGACAATATGTTGTGGTTTGCCATTGGAAATAGTGGCAGCCATGACAGTTGAGCCTTGTGGGCAGCGATTTGGGCAGTGGGAGACCCCCTCCTCACCCCTGGTGCTCACTACTTTTTACTTCCTGATTGTCGCACATGTAGTGCAGATTCCCCTGTTGGTTGCAGGTGCCTAATTCTGTGGGTGGGAAGTCTGGTGGGGTCCTCTTCCTCTCTGCTGAGAATCGCTTTGTGCTTTGTACCTGGCGACCGGGTGGTGCTGCCAGCGTGGTGGGGGTTGTCCCTTAATAGTGTGTTACACTTTTTGTGGGGTCCCCCTGGTGACTCATGGAGTCTTTGGTGCATGTTTCCCTACCTGATCCCCTCTCTGAGGCTGCGGTGCCCTCCGGGTCCCAACCATCCATCCATGCACTGACGGCGGTCCTGGAGTCCCTTGTGTCCCGGGTGGAGGTGGCTTGTGGGTGAAAGGCTAGCAAAAAGCGCCCGTCTCATCAGATCCTGAATCTCATTCAGTGGCCACAGACGTGGGTCACCTGCTGGGTCTGCAACCACATGCCTTGAATCCTCTGATAGTGAGGATGATTCCTCCATATCTGTGCCCGCCCACAAAAAGGTGCTGGTGGATGCACTGATTGTGTGTGAGAGACTCTGAAGATGGAGGATGCAGCTGAAGCTGTTACGAAGCCCTTTGGCACTCACAGGCCATCCAAAGTGGCAAAGGTCTTTCCTTTCCCTGCATATTTTGACAGAACTGTCGCTAAAGAGTGGGGATGACAAAGCGTCCCCGTGGGGTCCCTAAGTGCTAGGTGTTACCCCTATGAGGAGTCCCTTCTTAAGAAGTAGGCTGTGCCACCGGTGGTAGACTCTGTAGTTTCCAGATTAAACAAGGCAACCATGATTCCTGTTGAACAGTCCCTGGCCTTTAAGGATCCGGCTGACCGGAAGGCGAAGGCTGTGGCCCGCACTATGTACACTCTGGCTGGTGCGACAATGAGGCTAGTATTCACCGTCGCCCTAGTGTCACAAACTCTGAGCGAGTGGGCTAATGTCCTATACCATGATCTATCTGGAGGGAGAGCAGCTCCCCCCCCTGCCGTTGCAGAGCTGGCGGACCAGGGGCTGCAGTTTATCTGTGATGCCTTGGAAGTGGCTCCCCTGATGGCTCACCTCGGTTTTGGCAGTGGTCCTTCGGCGTGTCTTTTATCTCAAGTGCTGGTTTTCGGATCAGACTTCAGAAAAGGCTGTGACTGATCTTCCTTTTCAAGGAGATCGCCTGTTTGGAGCTAACCTGGATGACCTCATTAAAGGTCTCACCGAGGGGAAGAGTACTTTTTCTTTCGCAGGCTACGAAGGGCAAGGAACCTCGTCATAAACATGGACCTTCCTTCTCAGCTGTATGAGCCACAGAGAAGCCGTGGAGACTGTGTTTCTTTCCACATGATCTGGAGTGCTGCGGCTCTGCTTATATCTGAAGAAGGGCTGTCCAGGATGATTTCATTTGGATGTAATATGATCTCTGCCTGTTAGCTTAACCACGAGAGTAGTTAAGCAACTATATCTGGTGAGTGTGCACTTTATTTTTTTCCCCCCAGACACGGTGGTGGTGGAGAGCGGTGATCCAGTACTTTGTTTCACATCATCATATAGTATCCCTTGGATTTTTCACTCATGGACTTTTATTGATTTTATGGACTTTATATGGTTTTTTTTTATCATGTTATTCACTTAATTTGTGTTTAATGGTACATATTAGTTCATGCTTATGTTTGGGGGTAAGCATACATGATCTATATTATCACTCACACACTTGTATTTGCGTTTAAGTGGTAGTGAGAGGATACCACCATCCCTGCGCTACGGGAATCATTTAATTATATTCATATAATTTTTTTCTTTCCAAATTTATATGTTTTTATGATAAGTAGCAGCATTGCAATTACATCTCCTAAAGTGCTTGGGGTTGCCCCAGGGGCATTGCTAGGTGGGAAAAAGACCAGGGGCTTCAGCCCGAAGGTAAATTTGATAACCCCCTCCCACATTTTAAAGTCTCGCCCAAGCTCCACCCAATGCCCGTCTCAATCAAGGGTCAGACATGGGGTGCTATGGAGAGGAGCACAGGGGGTCAGGAGGAGAGGAGAGGAGCACAGGGGGTCAGGAGGAGAGGAGAACAGGGGGTCAGGAGGAGAAGAAAGGAGAACAGGGGGTCAGGAGGAGAGGAGAACAGGGGGTCAGGAGGAGAGGAGAACAGGGGGTCAGGAGGAGAGGAGAACAGGGGGTCAGGAGGAGAGGAGAACAGGGGGTCAGGAGGAGAGGAGAACAGGGGGTCAGGAGGAGAGAGGAGAGGAGAACAGGGAAT
Organism: Pelophylax lessonae; assembly: GCF_965119305.1. Classification (NCBI taxonomy): domain Eukaryota; kingdom Metazoa; phylum Chordata; class Amphibia; order Anura; family Ranidae; genus Pelophylax; species Pelophylax lessonae. The sequence continues at coordinate 278,373,445 of NC_138772.1, forward strand.
CAGGAGGTCAGTGAAAATACATGTCTGCTTTCATGGTAAAATAAATGAAAAGAATAGACTGACAGGCTGATGGGAAAAGGACTGATATATTTACTGGTAGACTTTAAAAAGGATTACCAATGACATTTTCTGGGCTCCATACAATATAAGCCTGGGGGGGGGGGTGGAGAAGGGGGTCTGAGGAGGAGATGGAGGGAGTAGGTGAGGAGAGGGGGGTCTGAGGAGGAGATGGGGGAGAAGGGGGTCTGAGGAGGAGATGGAGGGGGTAGGTGAGGAGAGGGGGTCTGAGGAGGAGATGGGGGTAGGTGAGAAGGGGGTCTGAGGAGGATAGGGGGGTCTGAGGAGATGGGGGGAAGGTAGGTGAGGAGGGGGGGATCTGAGGAGGAGATTGGGGGGGGGGGTAAGGTGAGGAGATGGGGATTTGAGGAGGAGATGGGGGGTCTGAGGAGGAGATGGGGGGGAGGTAGGTGAGGAGATGGGGGGTAGGTGAGGAGATGGGGATTTGAGGAGGAGATGGGGGGGTCTGAGGAGGAGATGGGGGGGAAGTAGGTGAGGAGATGGGGATCTGAGTAGGAGATGGGGGGGTATACGAGGAGATGGGGCTCTAGGGAAGAGAGGGGATGGGTAGGTGAGAGGGCTCTAAGGATGAGGAGAAGAGGTGTGAGGAGAGAGGGAAGGTCTTGGGCTGAGTTCTCCCCCGTGCTTATACACCACACCGGGAAGCATCATTTTCCTCCCTCCAGCCATGTGACAAGGGGATAGAGGGGGGACGGCAGCCTTCTCTCACTGCACAGCGGCGCTCTCTATTGCCACCTGCAGGCTGGAGGGAGGAGAAAGTCTAATCCTGCGTGACATCACTGGTTGCTTGACGCCAAGCAGCAGGCCAGCTAGCAACCAGTGTGTCCGCGGCGCGCAGCAGGCTAGGAAGTACAGCCAGGTGAGGGCCGCTCAGCCAGCATAGAGGGGAGGAGGCTTGGGGCTAATAGTTAAATGAACATGAGACCCGGGGCTTTTCGGGGGAACACTCAGGGCTATAGCCCTGGTCAGCCCCCCCCCCTCCCCCTGCCGACGCCACTGGGTTGCCCATTGTCTCTTTACTTGTTTTTGAGGCCCTATGGGTATTCATTTTTAATAATGATAATTAGCAGACTTTGCCAAATATATTCTGGGGTAAGATATGTAAACATTGAAAAAGTTACAGTACAATACAATTTTCTAATGTTTCTACTATTTCTTTCGTATAGAAACAAAAGAAAAAATATATGTAAAAAGATATGTTAGCATAGACTACAAATGATAATATAACACGTGTGGTTGAACTGGATGGACCCTTTTTTTCAACCAGATTAACCACTTAAGCCCCGGAGGATTTGGCTGCTCAAAGACCAGGGCCTATTTTGCGATTCGGCACTGCGTGACTTTAATGGACAATTGCGCGGTCGCGCGACACTGTACCCAAATTAAACTGATGTCCTTTTTTTTCCCACAAACAGAGCTTTCTTTTGGTGGTATTTGATCACCTGTGTAATTTCTACTTTTTGCGCTATAAACAAAACAAGAGCGACAATTTTGAAAAAATAACAATATTTTTCACATTTTTTTATATGAAATTCTCAAAAAAAAAAGTAAAAAAGTAAAAATCAAAATTTTCTAACATTTTAGGCCAATTTGTTTTCTGCTACATGTTTTTAGTAAAAAAAAAAAAAAATTTGCGATAAGCGTATTTTGATTGGTTTGCGCAAAAGTTATTGCATTTACTAACTACAGGAAAGATTTATGTCATTTTTATTGTTTTTTTTTTTTTTACTAGTAATGGCGGCGATCTGCAATTTTTTTTGCGGGACTGCGACATAGCGGCGGATAGATCGGACCCCTGACTTACACCAGGGAGAATGACAGGCGGCTTTGTTTACATCAGCCGCCTGCCTTTTTCCCTCTGCAGCGGAAGATTTCAAGTGACCGACGGACATTGGAGCCGCCGATCACTTGCACGGGGATGTCAGGAAACAAGTGGGGGCAGGAGGGCACCTCCGGCGGCGCATGCTCGCCCCCTATTGGCTCGTGGGCGAGTGACGTACTGGTATGTCACTTTGCCCAGGAGGGGCTGACCGCCGCAGTATATGTACTTGTGGCGGTCGGCAAGTGGTTAACTATGTAACTGTGTGTGGAATCATGACATGGGTAAAACAAATGCTGAAATAACACTAGGACTGAAGGGGGTTTAGACCAGGGCACTCAAAGGTTTAAGATTACAGAACAATGCATGTATGTGTAAGGAGGGTTGCTGTTATATAAGGATTTTTTTTTTTAACTTACCTGTAAACTTTCTCAGAAGACAATAGGATCTTAGTCTTGGATGACTGGGGGTATGCAGCTACCTTTAGGTGATTGGATTGGAGCAAACCAAGCTGTAAGGACAGCCCCAGCATAGCCCCTCCCACTTAGCCTCAGTTTAGTGGCAAGCAATAAAAAGTGAATCATAACTCATGGGAAGGGACTGGTGTTCTGTAATGTACTCCAAGAAAAGGATTTTACAGGTAAGGCAAAAATCCTATTTTCTGAATTTTACATTACAGGACACCAATGGGACATCCAAAAGCACTCAAACTGAGGAGGTGGGAAACACAGCAGGCAAATGACGAACAGCCCCTACAAATCAACAAGGGAACAGAAAGGGTCCTACAGCTTACAGGACTGCCTGAAGAACCTTACAACAGAAGCCTTCATCCACTAAGGCCTGAATATTCACCTTTAAAACTGTAAACATGAAAACCGAAGACCAAGTGGCAGCCTTGCAAATTTGAAGCGGAAACCAAATGCTAAAAAGCCTAGGAAGCACTAAGGCTTTAGTCACACATGTGATTACCACACATTGCTAATTTCAGTGGCAAGTATCTGCAGATTCCTGCCAATGGAATGACAAGTGTGTGTGTGCATGCAGCTATCTATGACTGTTCATAGCTATTAGCAGAGCCAGTGAGGTTAAGGAGATTGTGTCTACATTAAGCCATAATCATACTTCCCTTATTGCAGGTAACTGCTGGCTGCATAAATAGCTTTGGCTGCATTTCTTTGAACACATTTGTCATTTCAGCCGCATATTCTTGTCACTAGAATTTGCACCTGTGAATGAATCCTAAAGATCTAGGGTAAAAGATGACTTTATGTAAACAAAAATACATTTTACCGCACTCCAGTGGATGAGGATAAAATAATCCTTTGTCTTGTTTTGTTGGATTTGCAATCTTAATAAAGGATCATTTTATCTTCATCCACTGGAGTGCGGTCAAACCTCTTTTCGTTTACATTGAGTAGATCCAGACCGCGAACTGGACTTGCACCTAGTTACTTGAGGGTTGGATTGTCCTCACCTGGATTACTTTCCCTCTGTGACTTCTTTATAAAAGTCCAAGCAGTCACCAAATAGGTGTTGACCTTCGAGGGCATCTGTACAACATGTGTCTTGCAAGTTCCACAGACCAATACTTAACCAAATATCAAGAATGAGCCTAATTTTGGTAGATATGCGAAGGATCCATTGGCTTATGTCAGCTGACCTATTGACATACTGCAACAGATAAAGGCTCCAGCGGATGGAGGAAAGATAGATTCATAAGACTGGACTCAGGCCCAGACAGCTGAAGTTTGACATGGTTAAAGATGGCATGTTACATTGCAGAACCAGAGAACAGTGCCTTAAGCACTTGCCGACCGGGCCATAGCCTAATGACAGCTACAGCACTGTCGGCTTATTCTGGGAGGGCGTACAATGACGTCCTCCCAGAATCACGCTTCTTGCACGCCACCTGGGGGCCGGGATCCGGCGCATCACAGATCGTGGTAAAGGGACAATGACAGCGGCCCTTTAACGCGTAATCGCTCTGTCCAATCATGGAGCGATCAGTTGTTAAACCAGCGCATGTCCGGTTCAGTTCTTGCCTTCCCTCGCATGCTGTACACAGTGATTGGTACAGCGTGCAAGGAGAGAAGGAAGGCTGCAGCATAGCTCATCCCCTGCTTCAATCATGCCCATCCATGCCTAAATCATTCCTCAGTCATGCCCATCCATGCCTCAGTCCTACCTTATTCATGCCAATCCGTGCCTCAGCCATGCCACCTCAGTGCTCATCCATGCCACATCAGGGCTCATTCGTCTTGCTTGTTAGTGTCAAGAAATGAGGCCATCATTACATCAGATGTGATCAATTTTCAATGATTGGCACCATAGCTTGTAGACTCCAGAACCTTCACAAAGACCAAATAATATATACTTATTTGGGTTATTTTTACCAAAGATATGTAGCAGTATAACTTTTGGCAAAAATTTATGAAGAAAAATGCATTTTTCTACAAAATTTCTGTCTTTTTTCAATTATAGCGCAAAAATTAAAAAAACCCAATGATGATTCAATACCACCAAAAGAAAGCTCTATTTGTGTGAAAAAAAGGACGGAAATTTATTATGGGTACAGTGTTGCAGTAATTGTCATTCAAAATGTGAGAGCACTGAAAGCTGAAAATTGGTCTGGTTAGGAAGGGGGTTTAAGTGCCCAGTGATTAAGTGGTTAATAAAGGCCTCCAACCTCTTATCCACAGGGTCTATTAATACCAAGACATCATCAGGCTTTTAAACTAGGAGACGGGGGGGAGGGCTCAGAAGTAGAATCAGTCAGGAGGGAGCAAAGGACTGAAGGCAGTTGTAGGGTCAGCAGCGACAGTAGGTCCACAACGCCAATCGGTAGGTCTGTGCGGGAAAACCTCAGACCAAACAGGAATAAACATAACCACCAATTGCGCTCAACTTCCGTAAAACTAAGAGGGGTATATGCTAATGCCAGGAGCCTAGCTAATAAAATGGATGAGTTGGAAATATTAGTACATGAGGAGGACATAGACCTTGTGGGAATAACAGAGACTTGGTTCGACCCCTCACATGACTGGCTGGCCAATATCCAAGGGTATTCGGTGTACCGGAAGGACAGGGTAGGAAAAAGAGGGGGAGGGGTATGTCTCTATGTCAAGAACAATATAAAGGTGATAGAGAGGAGTGACATTACGGAAGGGATGAGTATGGAGTTAGAATCTGTGTGGGTTGAACTCCATAGGGAAGGAGAAAAGGGAAAAGTAATTGTGGGGGTTTGCTATAGGCCACCTAACCAAGGGGAGGAGGTAGAGCTGGAATCCTTAGCACTAATGAGTAAAGTGGCAAAATTGGGATCAGTCATCATATTGGGGGACTTCAATTATCCTGACATTGACTGGGATGAGGGGACTGCACACTCACAGAAGGCCCGCCTATTCACAGAAACCTTACTGGATAATTACATGTCACAGTTGGTGGATTCTCCGACTAGAGAAAATGCAGTCCTGGATCTATTGATCACTAATGACCCAGACATAATCTCGGAGGTAGTAGTTCAGGACAACCTGGGCTCTAGCGATCACAGGATGATCACATTTAGTATAAATAACAATATACCAAGGCAAGTGGGGAACATAAGAACCCTAAACTTCAGAAGGGCAAACTTTCCAAAATTGTACTCATTGATGGAAAGGGTAAACTGGGACCAAACCCTGGGGGATCCCTGACCACAGAGGAAAAATGGGAATGCTTTAGGAACATATTAGGCAAAGGCATCTTGCAGTGCATTCCTATGGGAAATAAATTTAGAAGAGACAAAGCCAAACCTGGCTGGCTAAACCGTAGCGTTAAAAAACTTATTAGGGGAAAAAAATTGGCCTTCAAGAAATATAAATCAGAGGGCACTGTATTGGCTTTCGAGCAATACAAGGAGGCAAATAAGAAAAGTAAACACGAAATCAAAATGGCTAAAATCAACTTTGAGAGACAAATAGCGGAGGATAGTAAAAAAAACCCAAAGAAATTCTTTAAATATATCAACAGCAAAAAAACTAGGGCAGAGCATATTGCACACATAATTAGCGATGATGGGGGGATGGTTACAGAGGACACTGAAAAAGCAACCGTGCTGAAAGCTTTTTTCTCGTCAGTCTTTACACAGGAAACGGAGGGGTACACTGACCATGACTGTGTGGTTAGTAGTAATACACAGGACTTGCCACTATGGCTAACAGAGGGTGAAATCAGGGAAAGGCTGGATAAACTTAACACAAACAAATCACCAGGCCCGGATGGCGTACATCCGAGAGTACTCAAGGAACTCAGTAAGGTTATATCCAGACCACTGTTCCTGATCTTTGCTGACAGTATTAGGACAGGAGATGTACCAGGGGATTGGAAGAAAGCTAACGTGATTCCGATATTCAAAAAGGGCCAGAGGCATATCCCGGGAAATTATAGGCCTGTCAGTTTGACATCAATAGTATGTAAACTTCTGGAGGGGATGATAAGGGACTATATCGTAGAGTTTGCTAAAGACAACAACATCATCAGCAGTAATCAGCACGGGTTTACAAATGGGCGTTCTTGTCAAACCAATCTCTTAGCATTCTACGAGGAGGTAAGCTGTGAGCTAGATAGGGGGAGACCAGTGGATGTGGTGTACTTGGATTTCGCTAAGGCGTTTGATACAGTTCCCCACAAGCGCTTAATTTATAAAATAAGGTCTGCAGGTATCGACAGCAGAGTTTGCTCTTGGATACGGAATTGGCTTAAAGGGCGTGTCCACAGGGTGGTAATAAACAGCGCATACTCAGACTGGTCTGAGGTTGTAAGCGGGGTGCCCCAGGGCTCAGTCCTGGGACCAACCATGTTCAATTTATTCATAAACAGCATTGAGGACGGGATCAGTAGTGCGTTATCAGTTTTTGCAGATGACACAAAATTGGCCAGGGCAATAACTGCACAGCATGAAGCAGATATCCTACAGAATGACCTGGACAAAATAACAGAGTGGGCAACGACATGGCAAATGAGGTTTAACGTGGAGAAGTGTAAGGTTTTGCACTTGGGGACTAAAAACATAAAAACACAATACACGTTAGGAGGGGAACCCTTGGGGGAATCAAAAATGGAGAAGGATCTGGGAGTCTTGGTTGATGATAGATTAGGCAACAGCATGCAATGTCAAGCGGCAGCTGCCAAAGCCAGCAGAATATTAGCATGCATAAAGAAAGGGATGTATTCCAGAGATAAGACTATAATCCTTCCACTTTATAAAACTCTGGTTCGACCGCATCTGGAGTATTCTGTCCAGTTCTGGTCGCCAGTCCTCAGGAGGGATGTGTTGGAGCTGGAGAGAGTCCAGAGAAGGGCAACTAAACTAATTAGGGGATTGGAGGACCTTGACTATGAAGAGCGTCTACAATCGCTCGATTTATTCTCCCTGGAGAAGAGACGTCTGAGGGGGGACATGATAGCAATTTATAAATATCTTAATGGGGATCCCAGCTTAGAAAAAAAGCTGTTCATTTGAAGGGATTGCATGAGGACTCGAGGGCATACAATGCGATTAGAGGAGAAGCGTTTTAACCACAGGCAACGTGGGGGGTTCTTTACTGTTAGGGCTACAAGATTGTGGAATTCTCTACCACAAGAGGTGGTTTCTGCGGGTAGTATGGTGGCTTTCAAAAGACTCTTAGACTTACATCTCAAGGATCAGAACATTCAGGGGTATGTGAGATGAGTACAGCCACACACACCTACACAGGTTGAACTGGATGGACTATTGTCTTTATTCAACCTCACCTACTATGTAACTATGTAACTATGTAACTATGTAATCAGGGACTGTACAGGTTTTGGTATGGCAGGAAGCAGCTAGATCTAGAACAGGGACATTCTGTTTCTTCAGGAACTCCTCAATGGAGAGTATTGCTCTAAAGTGCCTGGTTGGCCTCATTCTAAAAAAGTCTTCCCTTTAATCACTGTACAAGAAAGGTTCCAGGAGCCAGTTTACAGGGAACATTTTGGCTAGCCGAGGCATCTTTGAAAACAGGCTGGTGACCTTTGGTCGAGGTTGCTTCCGAGCAAAACAATGCATCAGTAAGGAAAAAGTATCTTTCGGGTTGAAAGAGAGATCAGCTGAAATCTTTCAAGAAAAAATCTTGAACAAAGATCGGAGATGGATTCTGTTTGATGGCAGGGGATGCAAGCAGGCTCTCTGCTTTTCCGAGGCCTATAATAGGGCAGATAGCCTACCTACAAAATCAGACATAGAGGCTCATAATTCCTATATAGCAAATTTAGAAGATGAGGGTGCACCAGAAGGAATTAGGGAGACCTCTGTAGAAGCTAGCACCTCAGACTGAGGCCAGTGGGCAGGACTATCAATCAGGATGGTTATGGGAAATACTGACAATGCCCCCCCACCAAAGCTGTTCGCTAAATGTGAGTTGGCAAGACCTGTGGATCCCATTCCCCTTGCACCTAAGATCCCTCATGAATAAGTGAGGGAAAACTCCACAGGAGTACTCATGACCTGTACTTCAGAGCAGAAAATGGGTATAACCCTTCTGTGACCAGTCACTGTAGGCAGTGAAAGCCAAGAACATCCAAGGATCGCTGTGCTGTGTAGCCAGAAAGAGACAGGGAGAGGATGTGCCATTCAACTGCACACCCAGGAGACTAGAACAGCATGCATCTGCGTAGCACACCACCGCAAAACTGCAGCTACACAAACGCAGAGGCAGCCCCCAACCAATGCCAGGGAGCAGAAAAATTGCACCAAACCTCAATTTGAGCAGAGGTTGAAACAGCCTAGGCCAGGGGCCAAAAAGGGTACAACCTGGCACAGAATTAAAAAAAAATTGCAGCGACTGTAAACTCAGTGCCCCTTCAGTATGGTTGCGCTGACTCTCTGGGACAACAGACTTTCCAGAGCTGCAAACAAGACCACTATTTGTGGCTCCGAAAATACCCTTTAGCACAAAAACTTTGAAGAGGGAAAGCAGCCAGCTTGTAGGCCCAGGACACCATCCTGTAGACCCAGTCAGCTGACTTCCTGAGTCCACAAAGCCATGAAGGCTGATAGATATTTTTCCTACTTGGACAAGTATGGGTATCCCTTCACTGTGAGGGGGATTTGCATCTGGATTCTGAAGGCATCACTGGCTCCCCACTTATAACCTTTGCATTCTTCAGGGGTAAGAGTGTAAATTTTACCCACAGTAACCTGGATGAAGGCGTCAAAGGACAGTCAAAATAAGCATTAGCCCCCAAAATGGCAGCTTGTCAATTTTCTTCTTGCAGACTAAAAGGCCGCCAACCAACATTTAAGCTATAGGATCCATGAGAAACTTAAGGCTATCTGATAAAGCTTCCAGGAACTGCCAGGTGGAAGGATCCCCTGGGTTTGAAACATACACTTTGCCAACACCTTGAAGGCCTAGTAAATACCCACCATATCCTGCAGAGCAGCTCCCCCCAGAGATTGCCCCCCCCCCCCCAAGACTGCCCCTGACCTTGAGACTTTTCCTGGTTGGACTCCTCCAAGGATTCCTGATCCTGGACAGCTTCCTCCTAAAGATTCCTGATCCTGGACAGTTTCCTCCTACTAAAAATGTTCCTCTGACACCATATTATCCTGCAAAAGGGGAGGAGGGGAAGGCGAGCCAGTGAACTCAAGAGCGGATCTCACAAGTTGCTGCAGAAAACTCCTCTCTTGACACAAAGGAACCAAAGGATTGTGCAGAGACAGTGGAAATACCAGGTAAGTACAGGGATACAAAGTTAAACTGACATTTTGGGAAGCAATTTTAGGGTGAACAAGGCAGGGGGTTCGCCATACCTGATGGGAGAATTTTTGAGCCCACCCCATTGCCCTTCCCTCTACCTCTGCAAGGCGATGGTTTGCAGGCCTTTGATACCGGATACGAAGCAGCCACCTGGCTAAGTGGAGTGTTAGCATGACCAAAAATTTTGAAGTGGTACTCACCCCCAATGAACACGTGTCCCATACTTTCTGTGCACTGGTGCTTAAGCTGTGCAGTGGCTGTGAGTAGCTGAACTGCTGGCTGTCCTGTGCTGTAGGAGCCTGCAACACACGTTACTATGCCCAATGAACCAGCAAAAGTGCAGGTATGCATGATAATGGCAACATGACACACCATTGCATGTGCGGGGTCCGGGTACATTCCCTTTGACCTTCTGGCCAGAGCAAACAATCCAGATGAAAGCCCTCCTCTACCCCAGCAGCGGTGTAAGAAATATTCCAGAAAATAGGGGAATAAAGCCCACAAAAGGAGATCCTTGGAGAGACATAGGTAGGCACATCCATCACCGGAAGGTTTTACCCCCTTAATGACCAGGCCATTTTTTTGCAATACAGCACTGCGTTACTTTAACTGACAATTGTGCGGTCATGCGACGCTGTACCCAAATAAAATTGATGTCCTTTTTTTCCCACAAATAGAGCTTTCTTTTAGTGGTAGTTGATCACCTCTGCAGTTTTTATTTTTTGCACTATAAACAAAAAAAGAGCGACAATTCTGAAAAAAAAAAAAAAACACTATTTACTTTCTGCCAAAAAACATTCCCAACAAAAAATAATTTTTTTTTCATCATTTTAGGCCAATATGTCTTTTGCTACATATTTTTGGTAAAAAAAAAATCCCAATAAGTGTATATTGATCAGTTTGCGCAAAAGTTATCGCGTCTACAAACTTGGGGATAGATTTATGTCACTTTGTTTTATTTATTTACTAGTAATGGTGGCGATCAGCGATTTTTAGCAAGACTGCGACATTGCGGCGGACAGATCGGACACCTGACACTTTTGAGGGGACCAGTGACATTACTACAGTAATCAGTGCTAAAAACATGCACTGTTACTGTACTGACACTGGCAGTGAAGGGGTTAACAGCAGGGGCAATCAATGGGTTAAATGTGTCCCTAGGGGATGCTGTGCGGGGGATGGACTTGCTGGATGAACACAGAGACCTGTTTTCCTAAATAGGAGGAACACAGGATCCCTGTGTTTATCACTAACAGAACAGCGGTGTGCCGGACCCGCTGATTGCGCACCCCCACTAACTGCTACACTAAACAATGTACAGGTACGTCGTTTCGCGCAACAGAGCCGACCTGCCACAGTATAACTACGGTGGCTTATCAGCAAGTGGTTAAGTACACCAGCTACATGAGGCTTAGCCAGAAGGGGTTAAGCCTGGGCGGAGTTTGCTGCCTTTTTTTTTTTTGGCTACATTAACCACTTGCCGACCGCCCACAGTATATTTACTGCGGCGGTCAGCCCCTCCTGGGCAAAGCGACGTATTACTACGTCGCTCGCCTAGGAGCCTGCAGGGGGCAAGCGTGCGCCGCCGGAGGCGTGCTCACGCCCCCGCTCGTTCCCCTGCATCATCGTGCGTGTGACCGGCGGCTCCGATGTCCGCCGGCCACTCGTGATTTCCCGCTGGAGAAAGGCAGATGGCTGATGTAAACAAAGCCGCCTGTCATTCTCCCTGGTGTAACTGCAGAGATCATACGATCCTGCTATGTAGGATCGTATGTCTCTGTGGTAACATCACAAGCCACGCCCCTTTACAGTTAGAATCACGCCCCTAGGGACACACTTAACCCCTTCCCTGCCAGTGTCATTTTTACAGTAACAGTGCATATGTATAGCACTGATTACTGTAGTAATGTCACTGGTACCCCCAAAAGTGTCAAAAATGTTAGTCCGGGGTCCGATCTGTCCGCCGCAATGTCGCAGTCCCGCAAAAAAAAAAAAAATTGCAGATTGCTGCCATTACTAGTTAAAAAAAAAAACAATAAAAATGACAAATCTTTCCCTTAGTAAACGCAATAACTTTTGCGCAAACCAATCAAAATACGCTTATTGCGATTTTTTTTTTACCAAAAATATGTAGCAGAAAACAAATTGGCCTAAAATGTTAAAAAATTTTGATTTTTACATTTTTTTTGGGTGAATTTCATATTAAAAAATTTGAAAAATTTTATTTTTTTCAAAATTGACTTTTTTTGTTTATAGCGCAAAAAGTAAAAATCGCACAGGTGATCAAATACCACCAAAATAAAGCTCTATTTGTGGGAAAAAATTATGTCAATTTCATTTGGGTACAGCGTCGCACGACTGCGTAATTGTCCGTTAAAGTCACGCAGTACCGAATCGCAAAATAGGCCCTGGTCTTTGAGCAGGAAAGTCCTCCGGGGCTTAAGTGGTTAAATTGAATGTGGCAGCAAAACCCAAGTAGCCAAAAATATTAAGTGCCCTTCTGCAGCATCATGATGACCCCTAACACAGCCAATGTCATTAAGAACTATCTTCAGCATATAGAAGAACAAGAAGTCCTGATGTGATGGTTTTGCCCCCCACAGAGCTCTGATCTTATCATCAAGACTGTCTGGGATTACATTAAGGGTCAGAAGGATTTGAGGCAGCTTACATCCACAGAAGATTTGTGCTTAGTTCTCCAAGATGTCTGGAACTAAGTACCTGCTGAGTTCCTTCAAAAAGTGCAAGTGTACCTAGAAGATGATATGGTTTTGAAGGCAAAAGGCTGTATATAAAAAAAAACAAAAAAAAAAAAAACACTCATTTAGCATTTTTGTGTCGGCTTTTAGCAGCGTTTGCATTTATAAGCATTTTTACATTAAAAGATTAGGGATAAGAAAACCTGGGCATCAGTGTTTAGGAGCATTTTGGAGCATTTAGTATTTTTTCTTCTACCAGAAAAATTCTCTCAAAAACTCAAACCAAAGGGTTTTCTGCCTCTAAATGCAGAGCTTACAAAACACCTAGATTACCTAATGTGCATGGACACATAGGATAACATGCTAAATGCCTCTAGGAGCAGCGTTTAAGCTAGTGCATGGAGCCTTCATTTACAACATTTTTTTTACACCTGCCTAAAAACTTTTGCACAGTATTGTACATGTATACATGCATTGCTCTGTAATCTTGTGCTTGTAAACATTATATGTACTGCTGCACATACCTTTTCTGTACTTATATTGATTTTATTAAAGTGGAAGTAAATTTTGCTACACCCTTTACACCTACAAGGTATGCCTAGGATTATCTCAAACTTGCACAGGTTAGGAGATATTCAGAGTGCATGCAGCCAGTGACATCACTGGCTCCCGTGCGCATGCACAGGAGGGACGTTATCATGTAGCCACAGACCGGGAACCTGGAAGGACGACTGGGTGAAGAGGTCAGCCCTCTCAGCGGTAGCAGCGTGGCGCTGGAGAGCTTTTTTCTAAGATAAGTTTCTCTTAATGAGCTATTACGCAATAACATTCTTTTTAACCACTTACCGCATATATATACGTCGACAGACTTTGCGGGGTTATACCGGGATGATGCCTCTAGCTAGAGGCACCATTCCGGTACTGTGGTTTAGAGTCGATGGTTGGCTTTCCATCGGTAATGACCGATGCGGCTCGGGAGCCGCTCGATCGTTACCCGGGTGAGCGGGAGGGGACGTCCCCCCTACCTCCCGCTGCCTTCCGTGACTTTGCCCGGGCCTCCCGTCCCACCGGGAGACCCGAGCACCCAGCCGGCACGTCCGCTGGCTGGATGGAGTCCCGATCTAAGCCGGAAGCAGCTTCGATCGGGTCTCCGATGACGTAACCCGGAGGCGGCATCCATACTGCAAAAGGCGGCAGATTTAAAAAACGACTGTATACAAAAATGCCGTTTTCGGAAGTCGAGCCGCAAATTAAATCACTGTTCAAACCACACATGTGAGGTATCACCGCGATCGCCAGAAAAAAAAAGAGCTACACTAACTCTAAACTGGTAACTGTTAACATTTTTTAAAGTGTCGCCTATTGAGATTTCTATTGACCGTAGTTTGTTGCCATTCCACGGGTGTGCGCAATTTTAAACCATAACATGTTGGGTATCTATTTACTCGGTGTGACATCATCTTTCACAATATACAAAAAAAATGGGCTAACTTTACTGTTTAGTATTTTTTAAATGCAGTGAAATGTGATTTTTCGTAATTTTTCCCAAAAAATGGCGTTTTAAAGACCGCTGCACAAATACCACGTGACAAAAAATATTGCAATGACCGACATTTTATTCTCCAGAGTCTTTGCTAAAAAAAAATATATATATATATATATATATATATATATATGTTTGGGGGTTCCAAGTAGTTTTCTAGGAAAAAATACTGATTTTAACTTGTAAACAAAAAGTGTCCAAAATTGGCCCGGGGCCTAAGTGGTTAACCACCTGTGGTTTATTACCGCTTTAAAAAACAATTCTTTGTATTAGAACCCCCAAGTGTGCATACTATTAAAGAGGAAACACCTACACTCAATATCACCACTTATCCAATGTGAGGCTCTTTATTAATTAAACTTTACTGAAGCCATTGGATTAGCTTGGTGGCCAGACTATGAAGTTTTCAGAAGGTGATGTCAACAATGGCATCCTGCATATTTTTCTACGTACATTTTAAATGAGTATTTAACTCCAAATCCATTATACAGTCTCTATATACAGGTTAGCAGTAGAATCATCGGTACAGGATAAATATCACACTCAAACAAAAGGTTCATTAGAATTTTATTTTAAAAATAGAATCTTACATTGTAAATGTTAATGTAAAAAAAACTACAATTTCATGAAACTTAAATATGGTATACATTCTGAGAAAAGATACATATTTTGACATGTATCTCAAATCCTACATGTAAGATTTTAAAGGGTGAGCTTAGCAAGTCTACAAGGGTTACAACATAAACCTTGGGGTACCCTCCAGCTGCCTACCCAAAGCAGCTAAAAGCCTGAACATCCATCTTCAGACCAAGATCTATGCATAATCAGACTGAATCAGAAAATAGTTCTCTGAGAAAATCTTCAACAAATTTAAAGAATCCAGCAGCATTTTTACAATAAAACACTTTAGTTCAAAACTTTCAAGGTGCAGGTTGTAATTGTGGATAAAGTGTGCGGTTTTATTCCTTATTGTGAATAGGACATAATGCCAGCCCTTCGCTTGAGCTGATCAGTGCTTTAGACCACAGAACATTGCCCTGATACAGGTAAATGGGTACAGTACAATTGGGAAAAAGCAACCCAGCAAAGATGAGAAAATGTTGACAGCAATATCTTAACACAGCAAATTTAAAAGGATGAGAATTGCATTTTGTTTCTGCATATTACACATATACAAACCATAGCAGCATCTTTGGGTTAAGGTTTCCATTAAGACATTCACAACAGTTTCTGACAATGCTTAAAACCATGTGATTGGTGAGTAGAATAAAATGCAAACATTCACATTTAATAAAGACATTACAACCTGACATTGCAAATTTGTATAAAGTACAATGGTACCAATAAAGGAGCAATACACACAAAAAATAGACTTCACACTGAGTTCAGTAATCTGATTCTGCTTCCACAGAGGTGTTTAAAGAAACTGCTTGTGTCCAACTTATGGCCCTTCCATTGTGCACAATGCTTTACTTGCTTTCCAAAAACGTTAGATTAGCTACATGGTGCTCCAAAGACTTCACGCCAAAAGCTTCTACTGATTTCCCTTCTAGACCATCTTCATTAGCAATATTCTGGAGCCGGTTTTCTCTCCATGTTGGAGTGGATCGATTGCATCCATTGCTTGCTTTACACTGCAAGATTAAATCTGGTTAACTGGAAGTATTTGCATTTAGAACGATGGAATTTCTGTGGTGCTTTCCAAATTTTATTAATAAACATAAGGTTATATAACATTTCATTTTAACTGACCAGTCTAATACCAATAACCAGTCACTGTTTCGGGAATTAGAGCCCCATTATATGAATATTTTAAAACCATTTTGACCCAAGTTTCTGAAAAAGAAACGACTTGTTAGGACACAGTTTATTAAAGTGGAGCTCAACCCAAAAAGGGAAAAGTTCTGCTTGTTTGCATCCTCCTGGCACTTTTTTGGGGGGGGGGGGGGGGAACGGAAACCTGGTTGTGACAGGTACCCGTTCCCACCTCTGGGTCGCGGCGATCTACGTGGACTTTCAGGCCCTCCTCCTTCCCCTTGCAGCCTTCTGGAACACGTCATAGCTCCCAGAAGACTGCGGACTATACAAAATGCGCAGTGCGGCTCACGCATTCGCAGTAGGAAACCGGCTGTGAAGCCAGAAAGCTTTACTGCCGGTTTCCCTTACTTAACATGCCAGCGTCTGCACCCGAAGCCCATTGAAGAATTGGCTCAGGTGTGGACCGCTGGCTCCTTGGACAGGTAATTGTCCTTATATTAAAAGTCAGCAGCTACAAGTATTTGTAGCTGCTGACTTTTTTTTTGGGGGGGGGGGGGGGGGGACTGGAGCTCCTCTTAGCATTAAACAGATCCTGTCTAATTTTTTTTATTTTTAAGGCTGGTTACGGTTAAGCCAATATACTACTTACACAATTCTGCTCTTTCTCTCCTTTTGCACAAAATTGTACAATTTTCCTACTCAGTTTCCTGTAGATTTACCTTCAACTACATAGTGTAAGGGCCTGTCTGACTGCATAGGAATTAAACAAGTTTAGATCTGACCTCATATGGTTTTGGGGGGTACAAGTGCCCTGTAAGCAAGTGGCTAATCAACTTTTTCCCATTTAGGGAAAGGTTGGTCGTTTTATTTTAAAGACCCCCCCAAGTTATAGTCACATTACCAGTGATCAAGTAGCGCGCCTTCCTCCACTGCAGCGGTCACTGTAACGCACTCTGTCGCTTGTTTAGGAAGCAAGGGTAGTGGTAGGTATGCTAGTCAGTGGGAGATCCATAATCAAGTAGTAAAACAAAATCTCCTGCGCTCGAGTGCTGTCTGATGGAGTAAAAAGAGGTGCACTACAAACTCAGGTGTAGAAAGAGCTATTGGTCTTGCTGTCCCCTTCAGGATCAAGGGTATCCAGAACCAACTGGTAGAAAAGACAAAAAAGAAAAAGGAGGGGCGCACCGACCTAGTGCATTACCATAAAACCATTTATTTAAAATATTAAAAAGTGCTGCAGCACTTTTTCTGGCTCTGAGGAAGGGGGTTCGCCCCTGAAACACGTCAGCCTAGCCACAGCAGCCCCATGCGACCATCTGCATGTCCATTCGTCACATTTGGGACCTGGCTACCTTGGAGAGTGCATATGCTATGTTGATGTGTGTTGTATCACACCAGTCTTGTGAGTACTTTGTACACTTTTTAATAATTTTAAATAAATGGTTTTATGGTAATGCACTAGGTCAGAGATCCATAATCCCCATATCTGTAAGCACCAGGTTTTTGGTCTGGTGGCAGCAGAGGCAAAAACAGCATGGGATCAATGGTAATGTGAGCATTCCTGGGATGGGTGGGACCTATAGAAACACACCCTTTTTTTTCCCAAAGGGGCAAATAGACAGGATCTCTTTAAGTTAACATTGGAGCATAATTTTAACTTAAAAGGGAGAAGAGCAGCCGAATCATCTCTTCTACGGACTCCACCGGCACTGTCTATTCCTCCTCTTCTCTATCTACCCCAATAGAAAAGCACATGCTATGGGGTCAAATGTGCCGGCTCATCCTGAACCAGGCTGTGCGTTTCTATAGACACACACAGCAAGGCTCGGCCCCATTCCCCCCTCACATGATTTGACTAACAGCAGGAGCCAATGGCTCCCACTGTTTCCGAGTCTCCTGTGGGAAGCGAGAAAAGGGAGAAGAGCTTCTGCAAAAGGAACCAGGCCAGATCAAGATTGAGCTCAAGTATTTAAAGGAGGGTTGGGGGGGAGCAACTTTTTAACCCTAAAAGCAGAGACTGCATTAAGAAAAAAATGTTTTTGCTCTTATAACACCAAAAGAGTTAGTTTCACCTCATTCTGTTACCCCGAACCAATATCAAGTACAGTCCTAAAATTACAGGTTGACAGTAGTTTTCTCTCCCAACATTTTGAAAGTTTAGTGCAGTTTCTAACTTCTTGTGTCACTAACACTTATGTAACTGAAAATGCAAAAACACTATTCAGATGTGTACAGTCAGAAAGGAAACTCACCTTCCGTAGCAATTTGCAGCAGATTGGAAGAACTTGGGATAATATCATCATGACTGCTTTAGATTTGTGAATACATGTGTCAACCTGCAAATATTTAAAACATAACACACCGTGTTGCTTTACAAATATGTATGACATTATCTTGAAACTATACTTTTAACTATATCCATGCAAACCCTTTTTCTTTGTATCTACTAATGCTGCAGGCATATCTGGGTAGCTCTATTTTTATGAAACTAAGCTACTACCATGTTGGCCTTGCTATAATGTGGATATTGTAGAGAAACTCAAACAAATTCTGCATCACTGGTTTTCAGCACACACATATCTAGTTCATAATGCTCAATTCCTCAAGTGTTAGTCTTCCCAAATAACATAGAATTATGTTTGCCAATGCTTTATAGTGTGTGTGTGTGTGTTACAGCAATGCAATTATCTGCCTCTGCAATTCTTTTGGAAGGTTAAAGTGTTTGTTACACCAACATTTAATATTCCAGATATGTGCCTGCTGTACTATGTACTTGTATGAGAAAGTCTCCTTGTATTGCTCTCTTTGTATTGCTTCCTCTGTGTGAAATACCTGTTATTCCTGCCAGTCCCTCAGCTTTCCTATTAAAAACTGACAACACCAAGCAGGGGAACACAGTTCTGTAGCTGTGCTGGGAGGAACTCAGCCTGCTCTCCTCCAAATATCAGACTTGTCCTGACACACACCCCCTGCACAACCATTTACTGGGAATACCGGTGTGCTGTTGCTTTGCCTCCCCTAGCTCTTATGCAGCTGAGAACAGAGGGAATGTGATCACTTATAAAAAAGGGGAAAAAAAGTTATTTATGTTGTTTTTTGTTTATATCTATACACAAATGTGTTGCCTTTAATTTCTTTTTTTTTTAAACGGAATAGGTTGTTTTACAAAGTGAGGGTTTACAATCACTTTAAGTACCTTGGAGAAGGTAGCAGTTTTACCCTGCACTGGAGTCCTTGCAGTGATTTGAAGCTGCTGGCTTAGCGGAACAAGCTTCTCAATTTCCAGGAGGAGTAAAGGTTTGTCATCATCTTCAAGCTTGGATAAAAAAAAAATAGCAAAGATAAGAAAACATTACCACTGTCTCAGAAATGTTTGCACAAATTAACACCTGCTAAGAGATAAATACGTGAACAATTAAAGGATTATTATAGTAACATTTTACAAAAGAGGAGCCTTACATTATATACAGTGCCTTACAAGCAAAACACATTTGTTCCAGCTGCACTCTTACACAATACCACAAGGGACAGACAGCTTACTTTAAAGCAGGGGTACATAACCTGGGGTCCATGGATGGGTGTCAGGGGGTCCATGAGGGTCAGATAAAAAAAACACATTTACATTCACTATACAGCCCTCCCCCCATTGTCCCAATCATTGGTTTCACTTTGAAAGCAATTAAAGAAAATGCACCCTACCACAGCTTAAAGTGCTGACTGCTAAGCGTCTTTTGACTCGTTCTTCGCCCATAGTTACCATTTAAATTTGTGTCATTGTTCTCTGCCATCTTGTGCCACTCCATAATAGCATGTGTTAATTTTCATTTTCTAGTAGTAGCAGTAGTAGTAGTACTAGATCTGAGCAGAATTAGAATGTTTAACCAGCAAATGTTTTCTTTTTGCACACATGTAAAAATCTTCATTTTTGGCAAGAAAATTACTTAAACCCCCAGAATATTATACATTTTTTGAAAGCAGAGGAAAAAAGATGATAGTTGTGCAACTGTTGTATTAAATGCAAATTTTCAGGAAAAATAGAACATGAATTTTAGTGCAAACACACACAATATATAACCTATTATTTTGGTAAAATATAAATAAGTTTCTTTGCATTAAAGATTTTAATACATTTTGCTATCTTTTACACTATGCGGAGACATTTTGTTTTTTTGGATGCTTGGACTGTAGGATATTACTAAGAAAGTGGAATTGCAACCACAGCCTGGCAGTGTGAAACCCCTGGAGCCACTCAATCGATTACTCCTGTGGAGACTTATCTCCCTATCAGTCTGTTTGACTCAGCATCGTAAGGTTTGGGAGACCACGCTTTCTGGTAAGCCTACATATTTTTCGTGGTGATGGAAATCACGTTCCTGGTGATCTACTTAAAGGGGTTGTAAAGTAAGAAGGTTTTTTATCTTAATGCATTCTATGCACTAAGATAAAGTCTTCTGTGTGCAGCAGCCCCCTTCTCTATTCAGCGATGCCCACGAGTGCGTCAGCCATCTGAGACTCTGTCTCCTGATTGTCTGAGACACAGCAGCGGATCATCCAGTGGGGGTGTCGCATCTGCACTACACGCTGGACATCTACATCTCCCTTGTCCCCATCCTGCACTCAGTGGGAGCCAATCAAGAGATCAGATCTGTGGGAGCCGTTGGGAGACAAGCTGTCACTTGTAAACACAAAAGCTGGAATTCTGTGTTTACAAGTGATAGTGCTGAGCAGAAAGCAGCGGACTTGAGACAGAGGTGGTGGAACTGAGTTCCACCAAGTTTCAGCTGAAAAAAAGCCATATTATATATATTTATATTATTTAACACTGGACTGTTTGCACTGTATTATTTGGGAGTAACACCACCTCTACTTGGAGTACATGCACTTTGCACTTTTTGTCCACATGTGTGGATGTTTCTTTTCACATGTTTATTAAGCCATTTATATACAACACTTGTTTGATATATTGGTTTATATGTTATACATGTAACCTCCAATAGTACTTATGTTACATTTAGCACATTTTCTACCATGATCACATTGGTGTGGTTCCCTTCATTGAACCACTGATATTTGAGCGCAGCACTTTACCACACGTTTCCTAAAGTCTTTGTAACCTTGGGTTGCGATATGCTGCCAGCCCCTCTCTTGTATTCAGCTATAACACACTGAGTAAGTGTATGTGGAAAAAAAGCTTCTAAATACCATTTTTGCAGATACCTTCAGGCTGGTCACGTGACTCTCGGCCACTCTTGGCTCTCATCTAAGGGCTACAGCTGGAGGAGCTGAGCGGCCAGCACAGCAGTCACATGACTACCTGACACAGGATAGAGCAGATGACGGAGGCAATAAAAAAAAATGTAAGCACTATGCTACAGTTTGCACATTAAAGGGACAGGAGCATCATTTTTTTGGGGGGTAACAACCACTTTAACACAATATTTTGTCTATTGTAGTGTTTGCAGCTTTATATATATATATATATACATAAAGCTCCAATATTCCACTATTTTTAGTACATGTGCTACAAAAAAAAGTGTAATTAAAAAACAAAAAAAAAAAAAAAAAAACACTTTTCCATAAAGCGTCTGTCAATATTTAATAATAATAATAATAAAAAAAAAAAAAAAAAAACAACTGAGTGCCGGTTCACACTATAGCATGTGCAGCGATCGCATGTAATATCGGAGCGCACTGCTCCTTCATTAAATGCGATCGGATGTGCAGTGCGAATTCAGCCATACACTTTGTATGGCTAAATTCGCACTGCACCCGCACAAAAGTTGCACATGACCCTTTTTTTCAGCCGCATCAGGATCGGATCTTGTGCGAACTGTCAGATCGCACTGCGGTATGGGATCAAACTGGGGGTGTCGTTAACATTTAATTGACACCCCCTGCGTATCGCATATGGCAGTGTGAACTGCCAGATGTGCGTTTGCGATGCGGGAACAGGCTGCAAAATCGCAGCCTTCCCGCATCGCACAAGTGTGACCCGGTACTGACTGGTAAAGTGCAGGTACCTAAAGAGCCCTAAGATCCCTACACATACCTGCAACAGCTTTTTTGTCCCCCACCTAGCCCAAATTTGGGGCTGCTCTGAGCTAGGTCCCATCCACTGGTCTGTACAAGGTACTAATTCCATAGCATCTGCATCAGGACAAGATGAACACTTCTAAAATAACACTATTCTTGTAAGTGCCAAATATTTGTTAACATCTCATATATGTAGAAATCAGGGAAAATATCCCATACCCTGATCTATCCTGTATTCCTTCAGGCATACTTCATCTGTTTCGTTTAACACCATCAATCGAACTTTCAATTCAAAGAAAAGGTACACATTTACTAAGAGAATAGTTACCTGGTTTGAAAACGTATGAAGAATGGATGAAAGTTTAATACCGGCTGCTGCAAACACCTAAGAAGGAAGATAGTAATTGCTGATGTAATGAAATATGAAGAAAAACAGATGAAAAAAATATATACACACACACTTATACGCACACATTGCTGTGCAAAAGTTTTAGGCACTTGTGAAGAATATTCCGTAAAGTGAGGATGTTCTAGAAAATAATGAAATATTTTATTTTCAATGAAAAAAAATCTATAAATTGCATAAATAAAGATAAATCAAATCCATATTTGGAGTGTTCACTCTTGTGAGGAGGGAGGGGCTTACTGTGTTATGTGTGGGTCTATGGATGCACATAGCTCAAGTCAGTAGTGTGCATGCACAGGTGGGGCACATGGGTTGCTATAGAGTCACTGGGAAGGAGGAGGAGCAGACAACACTGATGGGGGACCCCCAAAGAGGAGGTAAAAGACAGCTCTGTGCAATATCATTGCATAGAGTGGGTATGCAACTTTTTTTTTACATTCTTTTAGCTTTAGTATCACTTTAAAACAACAAACATTTTGATGTTGTGACAAACATGGATGTCAGATACCTGCCCTTCTCACCAACTCGTGACATAGGACTGGCCAATCTCACACCGTGCTGTCACTTAGGTAACAATGCCACTCCAAGCTGCACCCAGTACAAAGATTTTCCAGCTCGCAGTACCACAATCTAGGTGCCAGGGTTAATTGTTTAATTAATTTAACCCAGTGACAGCCACCACCGTCTTTTACTGAAAAGTCTAAACTACAAGATTAACAATACAAATACAACAGTCACCACAGACAGATATATTCAGAGATGTATCATATACAATAGCAATATTCAAGAGACAGGAATTCTTTTAGTTTGCATTAAAAGCTTGAGACAATTTTAACACTTTTCAAAATAGGGTTTAATAAAAAAAAAAGGTCAAAGTGGTGCAAATAAAATATTTACAGAAAAAGGGTGTTACAAAGAGAGACAATTAAACAACAGAGAAGACATAAAAAAAAAGATTTGAAAATGAATACTTGCAATGTCCTGTTTCAGCAGATATGTGTCCATGAGCAAGGTGGTAAATTGGCTCTCTTAACTTGATAGGTCTTCAGTTGCTTGATGGAACATGAGACAAGGGTGTTGTCAGAGACCATCTGACCAATTAAGTGGCTTAGAAGTGGCCATGGGGTGTCACATGTTTATAACCCCGTTCCAGATACAGTTCTCCATAAGTATTTATATCTCTGAATAACTACGGTTTACGAACTGCTAATATGCATATTATTGTCCAGCATGAAATTAGCTTCGAAATGGCTACCGTTGTGTTAGGTCTCGGATGCCCAGTTTGCCTAGGGGAGGAATTGGGCCAGTTCTGCTCCCAGGACTCCTAAGTTAACGATATTTTAGCTCAAAATCGCTACAAATTAACTGAGGGAGGTAAAGATGTATATATACTTGCTGTACTGTCATGATTTTAGAAGTTATGGAATATACTGCGATGATGGATTCTACTGAGAGACATGTGTATTGTATAAAAGGTAGACGCAATGTCTTAACTCTCTTGCCAATCAAGTAGGCAAACTCAACATGAGTTATGGCCCCTGAGATGTGTATTGAGAGAATGATAAGAGATGTCTGCCATTCCAAGGGTTGTGGATTGTTTGAAGTGAAAGCAGAAGGGAGGGGGCGAGAGGAAAAGGTCAGTGTGCTTATGCCCTTCACACTACTACATAGCTGAGATGAGCTGAGACATGAACAAAATGGATATCGCATACAGCTTTTCATGAGCCCAAAGCGCACAACCATTACAGATGTCTTGACAGGAGAGGGTGAAACGGGAACCTTATCATAATCTTGTAGACATTTACAATTCTACAACTCAAAATACTTTCAAAAAATGATGTACTGGAGCTGAACAGAGGGACAGAAGCACAATTTCCTGGTTAGGGCGACAGGTCCAAACCACCCTAGAAAGAAAGGAGGCTTTAGGCCTTAACGCCTTGTCGTTGAGTAAGACCAGACAGGGTTCTTTAAAGGATAAAGTTAGTTCAAACACACTTTTCGCAGAGGTGATGGAAGCAAGAAAAACAACCTTGTCATTAAATATCACTCACTCACGGAATATCCCTGATAAGTTCAAAGGATGTTTTTTTAGAAGTGCCATAAGGAGCAAAAGTCAAACTCCACTAAGAAAGAAATGAGCACAAAGTAGGAGCAACATGGGGGAAACCTTGTACAAAAGTCACAAAGAACGAGTGGGAAGATCTCTCAATGAGCCTTCAGAGCATCCTATGCTTTCAGTGGAGGATCCAAGTACATGCAAAAAAACCTGTCCAGTTTGTTGATGAATCTGGGAGCCAGTAGGTCCACTTCCAACATCCCACGCCAGTGACACAGGTTCTGGAACTCTTCTGGATGTAGAAACTAGTCCCACATATACAGGCACTGCTAGCTGATGTAGTATGCCCACCAATTGTCCATGTCTGGGATGCAAATAGCAGACAAAGCTGGAACATTAAGTCCTGCACAGGACAGAATATTTTCTATATTTCTTACCACAAAGACTTCCGTTTCCTCCCCGACAGTCGATGAATAAAACGGTCATGGCATTGTCTGACTGGATCCTCATTAGGAGATCCTCCAGTCACGATATTGCAGAATGTTGATCGGAAACTGGGATTCTTTCAAAGTCAAAAGTCCTATGCAGTGCCAGCGTGTCTAGGACTACTTCCCCAGCCCATTAGGCTGGCATCTGTTATGATGATCTTCCAAGAGATCTGAACTTGCCCAATTCCTACCAGGCTACAGATGATCTGATCTTTGATGTAAGGGTTATCGGTTTGTCCAGAGATTGAACCAATTGGTCACAAGATAACAGGATGTTGAGTAGTAGGGGTCTGGAGTAAGGTACGCTTACCATTAGTCCTATGACTCACATGCAATAGCAGAGACATACATGGGATTTTTTTCTACTTACAGTAAAATCCATTTCTCTGAGTTCAGCGACTGACACAGCACTCCATAAATCATAACTACTGGGTTATTTTGCCTCCTCCAGGAGTAGGACTAGGCAGAACAAAAAACACCTGTCTACGCCCATGGGCCGTCCTCAGCTTGGTATATAACTCTGCTCTAGGTAATCAATTTAGTAGTAAGCAGTATTCGAAGTATCAGAACTTCATAGAGGGATGGGTGCTGTGCTGTGTCCGTCTTAAAAATCCCATTTTACCTTTCATTCATCGACGGACACAGCGCTCCATAAATCATAACTACTAGGTGTCCAAAAGCAGTGCCAAAAGGAAAATGAGGGGTGGGGAAAAAAACCCAAGGCTAAACATAAGAGCCCTTAACCAGGACACAGGAGCCTTAACCAGGTTGCAGGAGCCCTGTCTGAAAAATAAAAGTTTAAAGAAAAACACCCCTCAAGAGGGAACAGCCCTTCTTAAACAGCAGCCAGCAAAACGTTGCAGTCAAAAGAAGTATCTGCAGATGCCAAAGTATCTACTTTATAGAATTTTGTTAGGGTATGCACTGATAACCAAATGGCCGCCTTGCAAACTTTTGATATTGATGCCTGATGACGGAAGGCCCAAGAAGCACTCAGCGCCAGGGTAGAATGCGCTGTGACATGGAAACCTGACCTTTAATGGAATAGGCCTGAGTCATCCTCTGTCTGATCCATCTGGATATGGTAGCCGAAGAAGCGGCCAGCCCCGACCGTAACCATAAAAAGCGAGTCTGACCTCTGAAAGGACTCAGTAGCTGCCAGATACACCCGAATTGCATGAACCACATCAAAAGGTATGCAAAGCAAATTCCTTGGGATGAGCCGGCTTGGGACACAAGGAAGGCAACACAATGTCCTTATTTAAATGGAAGTCAGAGACAACTTTGGGCAGGAATGATGGACAGGGACGAAGAACCACTTTATCCCTATGGACCACTAAATGGGAATGTGATAGGATGCCGCCAATTCCGATACCCTGCAGGCTGAGGTAATAGTTATCAAGAATGTCACCTTCTGGGATAACGTAGGCAAGAGAATCTCCCGAATATTCTAAAATGGATTTTTCTGGAGAACTGAAAGTACTAAATTTAAATCCCATGGCGGCAAAAGAGACTGTACTGGTGGAGCCACATGTTGAACTCCCTGAATGAAGGTACAACTAAAGAGTGCGTGGCTAGGGGTCACTTAAAGAAGATTGCCAGGGCAGAGATCTGGCCCTTGATGGTACTCAAGGCAAACTTCTGAACAACACCCTGTTGAAGAAAGGTTAAGATCCGAGCCACAGAAAAGGATCAAGGATGAGCGCCAATCAACTCACACCAAGAAATATATGCTTTCCACGTACAATGGTATATCTTCCTGGAAGATGACTTCCTCGCCTTCCCCATAGTAGGGATCACTGATCCAGACATACCTCTATCCCACAGCACCTGGCTTTCAATAACGAAGCCATTAAAACCAGTGACAGGATGGTAGATCAGCCCTTGGGAAAACTTGTCTTCTCTGAGAGGAAGCCCCCAAGGGATGTTTATGGCCACCAGACTGATTGGAAGATCCTTGCAGGAGTTGCGGAAGAAGCCTGAGTCGAGGATGATACTGGCCTTACCGTGGCCCTTGGACGCCTGTGGCGTCTGCCAGAGGAACCTGTGATTTCGCCACAAACCTCGGTATCCTCCTGTGGAGCCGAACCTGCTAAAGGAGCTGCATGTAGGACTGTGCAAACAAAACTGTCTTTAAGGTGGATACCACCAGACTCAGAACCTGTTTGCAAAATGGGAGAGAGAACCATTTGTGTGACAGCAGCTGGTAAATCACTGTGGTTCCTGAAGTTTGTCCAGAGGAAGGACCACCCTGGTCAGAATTGGAATCAGACCTAAGTAAATCAATTCCCTGGACAGGGATAGGTTGGACCTTCGGTAGTTTGGACATCATCTGAACCTTTGCAGGAATTAAATCCGGACAAGGAGGTCCACAAGGCTGGAAACCAGCAAAGATGTCCCTCCACCCCAAAAATGGATGAGG
Organism: Pelophylax lessonae; assembly: GCF_965119305.1. Lineage (NCBI taxonomy): Eukaryota > Metazoa > Chordata > Amphibia > Anura > Ranidae > Pelophylax > Pelophylax lessonae. The sequence goes on from NC_138772.1 coordinate 278,400,507, forward strand.
GCAGACCTTCATGCTAAAGGGGTCTTATCTGCGAGTCCAGAGAAGCTAGCTCTAGGCTTACCAGACCAAGGATGCTTGGAACTTCCTGGGGAAAATTTGAAAGATCCATTTCCCTTATTCTCTGTCCCAGAAGCACAAAATAATTTTCTATGTGCTGAGGAGGGGGGGGGCCTTCGTCTGGGACAAGCCTCTTTCCCTTTCCTAGACTATGGCAGGAAGGTACTCTTCCCCCCGTGATAACCTTATTAATTCATTAATAACCAGGTGGCCCCAAACAGGCGATCGCCTTGAAAGGGCAGATCAATGAGAGCTTTCTTAGAAATAAACTGCAGCCCATGGACCAACTGGTCTGCTAAATCAACATAAGCAGCAGGAACCTGTTCACCCCCAGGCCCTGGCACAAAAGCTTGGCCCATTCAGTTAGGGTCTGAGACACCAGGGCTGAGCCAAAGACTGGCCGCAATGTTAAACCAGCCATAGTAAACATTCTGTGTGCCAGAGCCTCCGCTTTCCTGTTAGCCGGGTCCTTAAAGGATGGGGTTTCTTCTACTGGGATCATGGTAGCTTTGTTCAACCTAGAAACAGGAAGATCCACCACTGGTGGACTAGTCCACTTTTTTAAAAGTGAATCCTCAAAAGGGTAGATACAGCAAAACGTTTGGGGACCACAAAGGGTAATTTTGGTTGTTTCCATCCCTTACAGGAAAACCTGGTAAAATAAGGCGCATCAGGAAACCCCTTTAGAGTGCAAGGTGACTTACGTGTACCAAACTACACAGCCACGTCCCTGGCTACATCAGCCACATCCTCCATTTTTAAAGTCTCACGCACTGCAGTAATAACTGTGTCTACCAGCACTTTTTAATTCGCTACTTTGACCATGGAGGAACCATCCTCACTAGCATCCACGGCGGCATCTGTTTTACAATCAGATGAGACAGACTGAGCAGGGAAAGGCAGGGGACACGTCCTCCTGGGCTTTTGGCCCACACGCCGCTTCCTCCGGGACACCAAGCACTGCCGGACCACCAACAGTTCAACCATGGGAAGCTGGGGTTCCTGAGGGACCTGCCACCTGCCATTAGGGGGTCAGTGGGGGAGACGTAACCATGAGGCTCCATAGGAAAAGGAAGACTTGGCAGTACAAAAATTATCTTTTGCCACCACTAAAGGATCCCCCCCCCCAAGGCTCAGGGAATCTATCAGCAGAGAGTGAGATAACAAGGACCTCCAAGGACTCACCCTAACGATCGGAGGAGTGTCGAGAATTCGGACCCAGCATCCCCATGGGCACCATACCTGTTCATATGCCCTGGAGACAGGAAGAGGAAACTGAGGAGGAAGAGGAGGAGCTTCAGGATCCCCACGAGGCTTCGGTAGTCTCCAGTGTCTCCCGGACTAAGGGAAAATGGCCCCCGTGACATCATCCGGCTACACAAACATGGCCGGCAAACAGAGACCAGCTGGACTAAGGGAAAATGACCGCCATCAGCTATAGCACTCTGAAAGGGGACCCTCTCTCCTGAAGATAGGACACATGTCAGGGGAGACACTGCTGTGCACTCTGCACCAGTCTCTGCACTGGGACCCCGCTGCACTATACTCACACTGCAAACAGTGGGGCACGCCCCTAGGGATCTCCTACACTGGGACCCCTCCAGACTACCAGGGCAGGACACACTATCCCAAGACCCTTACAGAGTAGGGATAGCAGGGGAGACCTCAGGGGTCTCCACTGTATCCTCTGCCCTGGGACCCCCACCAGACTCCAGGTCAAGACAGGGGCCAGCCACTGTCCATGAGGCAATGTTACGGCTGACCTAGCACGTAGCTGTGGTCTGCAGGTGTTCGCTGGGCTGGGGGAACCACTGGATCTAGATTATTCAGCCCGTCGCCCAGCAGTTGATTGTAGATCTCCCGAGAGAAAAAACAAAAAAGATGTAAGGAAGGAGAAAAAAATTGCCAGGACCATAGATCCCAGCTGGAAGCCTAGGTCCTTACTCCTGACTAGACAGAGTAAAACTGATTACCTAGAGCAGAGGGAGGGGTGGGGGGGGGGGGGGGTTATATACCAAGCAGGGGATGGCCCATAGGCATAGCCTGGTGTTTTTTGTTCTGCCTAGTCCTACTCCTGGAGGAGGCAATATAACCCAATAGTTATTTAGATTTATGGGTTGCTGTGTCCGTCGATGCCTCTGCCTCTGGTGCGCTTCCTGGCATCTGGGTTCAGGCTTCCTGTGCATATGATGTCAGTCTTCCTGTCATGCGCTCTCTCGTGTGCCTGCCTGGATAGGCGACATTCTTAGGCAGATGCAGTATGATTACGTGTCTGCTGCGTGCCCCTGCACCCCACCATCCACTCTCGATCTGGCCACGCGGCTTGGGCAAAGGCATGTTTGCCTTCCTCCCTCCTTCACATGAAGCCAATGGCGAGTTTCCCGCCACAGTGATGCCAGAGGGGTTTCTCCAGCGCTTGGGCTATTTAGCCCAGTGCCTGCCCCCCTATTGGTCACCATTTATTTTGGTGAACTCGGTGGCCTATACCTTCTTTCTTTAACCTATTTGTGGGTTGGATTATCACTTTTTTTTTTTGCACGTGGCACTCTGTGATTTTCTTTAAACATGGCGTTTATTTGTTCAGCATTTCCTTTACACTCTATTGGATCTGGTAGATCCCTTTTCTCATAGCTCTCATTCAAAGCGTGTGTCTACTCACAAATCAATTGTTCACACTCTATTGGATCGGTTTGGTCCCATTTTTTTCCACAGACTTTGGTGTCTTGGTATATAAAAGGTACTTTACATTCCATTCTTTGAGATGTCATGTTAACGGATTTTTAAAGATATCGATAACTTTTTTGGTCAGTGCTCACACTTTCTTAATTTTTATCAGCCAGGCTGGCAGTTGTTTGTGGTTGATGTCAGCACTTCTCAGTATTGGTTCATTTTCACTCATTTAATCGGTCATTCATTCATTTAGCAATCACATTCTTTTGCGCACCTTTTTTTCACCGCATTTAATTTGTATTGTGGCACTCCCCCCCTTTTTAGCACATTGGGGAACTTTAAAGTCCTCTCACTTATTGGGTCTCTTCCCTTTGATTGTAGGTTCTATAGAGTACCTCTCATTTTCAGGACTTGTCCCTATTTCCAGCTGCATCCTGGGTGTCGCCTAGTCGGTACGCAGTTTTAGTGTCTGGCATCCCCCCACATTTTCGCAACTCAGAGGCTGCCGGCATGGTACAGGACATGTCAGAGGCTGCCGGCATGGTACAGGACATGTCAGAGGCTGCCGGCATGGTACAGGACATGTCAGAGGCTGCCGGCATGGTACAGGACATGTCAGAGGCTGCCGGCATGGTACAGGACATGTCAGAGGCTGCCGGCATGGTACAGGACATGTCAGAGGCTGCCGGCATGGTACAGGACATGTCAGAGGCTGCCGGCATGGTACAGGACATGTCAGAGGCTCCCGGCATGGTACAGGACATGTCAGAGGCTGCCGGCATGGTACAGGAGAGGTCAGAGGCTGCCGGCATGGTACAGGAGATATCAAAGGCTACCGGCATGGTACAGGAGATGTAAGAGGCTGCCGGCATGGTACAGGAGATGTCAGAGGCTGCCAGCATGAGACAGGAGATGTCAGAGGCTGCCAGCATGAGACAGGAGATGTCAGAGGCTGCCAGCATGAGACAGGAGATGTCAGAGGCTGCCAGCATGAGACAGGAGATGTCAGAGGCTGCCAGCATGAGACAGGAGATGTCAGAGGCTGCCAGCATGAGACAGGAGATGTCAGAGGCTGCCAGCATGGGACAGGAGATGTCAGAGGCTGCCAGCATGGGACAGGAGATGTCAGAGGCTGCCAGCATGGGACAGGAGATGTCAGAGGCTGCCAGCATGGGACAGGAGATGTCAGAGGCTGCCAGCATGGGACAGGAGATGTCAGAGGCTCCAGGCATTGTACAGGAGATGTCAGAGGCTCCAGGCATTGTACAGGAGATGTCAGAGGCTTCCAGCATGGTACATAGGGTTGCCACCTCACTCCTTTAAACCAGGCACACATTAATTACACAGATTCTGTGACTGATTAAGGTGGTAATTAAACTCACTTAGTGCCTTATCTGCATTATATTAGCCTCAGAACCTGTGTAATTCAAATGTTTCCTGGTTTAAAGGGATGAGGTGGCAACCCTAATGGTACAGGAGATGCAGAGGCTGCGGGCATGGTACAGGAGATGCAGGGGCTGCGGAGGGGTCTTACTTACTGATCCGTGAGGTGCCTTACATTTCAAAATGGCGCCTCACAAAGTCCCATTGTTTAAAAGGTGATGTGCTAAAGAGGTCACAATTTGCCAAGGAACACATTTACTGGCCTAAAGAGAAATGGTGCAACATTTTGTGGAATGATGAAGATTATTCTTTTTGGGTCATGGGGCCACAGTTTGTCAGACGCTCCCAAACACTGAATTCAAGCCACAGTACACTGTGAAGACAGTGAAGCATGGTAGTTGCAAGTGTCATGATATGGGGATGTTTCTCATACTATGGTGTTGGGCCTATTTATCGCATACCAGAGATCATGGAACAGTTTGAATACATGAAAATACTTGAAGAGGTTGTGTTGCCTTATGCCAAGAAGGAAATGCCCTTGAAATGGGAGTTTCAACAAGACAGTGACCCCAAACACACCAGTAAGAGAGCAGCATCTAGGTTCCAGGGGGGTGCCTGACAGGATGGTGGGGAACCCGGGGGTCCGACCGTCCCAAGGAGAGGCCGACGTCCACCCCAAAAACCTCCAGGGGGAGAGGGGGGACAGCTACTAACCAAACCCCTCGCCATTGAAATTGGGGAGCTGTCGGCCAGGAGGAATGCTGCAACTTGGGCCGAGACCTGGTTGAACGCGACCAGTCTGGTGGGGCTATGTCGCGGCCAACCTAGCGCAGCGCTGAGGTCTGTGCATGCTCGCTGGCCAGACTGGGGTGATCACTGGATCTAGATTATCCAGCCGCTAGCCCAGTCCGGCAGTTGATTGTAGATCTGAAAGGAAAACAAACAGGAAAAAATCTTTATATCTGAAAAGAAAAAAATTCCAGGACCAGAGATCCCAGCAAGGAACTAGGTCCTTCCTTACTCCTGACTAGGCAGAAAAAAAACTGAGTACCTATAGTAGGGAGAGGGAGCATACCCCCTGGGACAACCCATAGGTGTAGCCAGACTTTTTTTCTGCCTAGTGTCCTACTCCTGTAGGGGGCAGTATAACCAATGGTTATGAAGATCAGGAGCTGTGTCCGTCAATGAACGAAAGAGAAATGCTGTTTGAGGTAAAACCAAGAAATGTAGAGGAATTGTGCAATGTAGTGCAATCATCCTGGCCTGAAATACCTGTTCACAGGTGCCAGAAGTTGGTTGACTCCATGCAACAGATTTTTTCTTCAAGCATTTTTCAATTTATACAGTAAAGACAACAGACACTGCTATATTTTGGAAAAGCCTAGTATTCCTTTTTCTTTACTTTCTGTAAAGTAATACATTTAAAACCTTTTTCTTCATGTTTTAAATTTGGAATAGACTATGCAGTGTTCCCAAGGCATTCGTGTGTATGGGAATAGAAGTTATTATAAGGTTTTTGAGCTTTTTTTTAACAAACAGAATTGGTCTTTTTTGAAAAGTGGCATGATACATTAAGTATAAAAATATTTATGTCAAAGCAATACATGTGGTGAGGTAGTAACCAATGAACAATGTCCACATTCTACAAATGACAAGTAGGTCACAATTCAGTAAGTAGCAAAACAGAAAAACTTAGCTCAGGAGTACTACGTGGGGGGGGGGGGGGGCAGTTCAAAGTCACTCAATACTAAGACAAGGAAAGAACAGCCAAGGATCTACTAAAGAGGATCATCATTGCTCTGTTCATGGATGCCAAACCTTATTATATTTCTACGGACACCCCCTGCAAGTATATGTCAATTTGTACATGGGTAACACTGCATTAATGGAAGGTTTTTATGAAGCCACCTTAGGGGGAGGAGGGAGGGGGAGTCCACTTACCAAGTATTTTTTTTTTTTTATTTTGCATAATAAAGTAAAAAGCAAAAAAAAGAATTTTGGTATAATGAGGCCTCTGCTCATGCTCCTGGATGTCCAATAAGGCTTACTCAGACGACAGCAGCAGGGTCAACTGTAAGCGGGTATTGATACAAATCAAACACCTCTATCCAGTACTGTGTCCCCCCAGGGCAGGTCAAGAACATATGGAAATAGGTTCCAATGGTAGCATGGTATGGGGGGCAATTTGGGGAATGCTGTGGATATATCTTGTGCAGTCTCTGGGGCGTGTGATAAATTCTGTGTAGAAACTTGGTTTAAATCAATTTATCGTGGGATGAAACCACTAGCTTGGAGTTGTCCTCAAAGCACTCCTCCAAAGTTCCCCTGTGCAAATTTGGAATAGCTGCCCTCCACTTCTTCCACAACGTATCCATTTTAGGCGACTCCACATTAAGAAGAGCCAAGTACAGTGAAGATAGGGGCTTAGTATGGGATTCCTGTGCCAAACGGTCCTTTATGGAGTCCGTCTTCAGACTAAGAGTAGTAGGGAACTCTGCTCTCGCAGCATAACACAACTGAAGGTAGCCAAAGTGCATCCATCTAGGCAGTCTATATTTAGACGAAAGGTCACGAATAGGTAGCAATGTCCCGGCGTGCAAATTATTATTAAGTGTTTTAATCCCAAAACACACACATAGCGGAGGATACGGTATCGTTCGAAAGTGGGGCAGGGATGGATTACCCCACAATGGATTAGAGGGGGACCACTGGTTGGGTTGTACAAATTTCCTCCTAGCAACCAAACAAACTCGTAATGTCACCTTAGTGGGACCAGGTAAGGATGCATAGGCTCTGGGACCTCTATAAACTAGGTTACTTAGTTCCATAAAGGAGCCCAATATGGCTGCTTCCAAGCCAACCCCAGCATTGGCCCGAGACTGCACAAACCACCATCTAACAGTAACTAAGATAGCCACCCAGAAATAGACCATCGGGTTAGGCAGTGCCAGTCCTCCACAGCTCACCGGCAGCCACAGAGTTAACCTTGCCAGAAGAGGAGGGGATCCTCTCCATAGAAAGAAACTAATGCAGTTTACAATTTCCAAAAAAGAAATTGGGGATCCAAACCGGACAGTTCCGAAATATATAAATGAATTTGGGGAGATAGATCATCTTTAGTATATTTATCAGTCCCAAGAGATCATACAGCAGATTAGCCCAATTAGAGCAGTGTTCTTTAAGCGTCAAAACTATGGGGTAAAAATTAAAGGAGTTGTAAAGTCAGAAGGTTTTTTATCTTAATGCATTCTATGCATTCATATATGTGTGTACACATACACACATATATGCACTTACATGCAAACAAAATATGTAAACAATTTTTAAATAACATTCTTGATCAACAAATAACCATGATCATTTTTATTTTTTTTTTTTAAACAAGGCTTCCGGATTTTATATAATCCAAGTACCACCTTTCTCCTAATAGTTTACAGAATGCATAAAAAGTTTTGAGGATAAACATGCATATTAACTTATTCTTTTCTTTTACATTGAACTACCTTGCAAAAAAAAAAAGAAGTTACAAGGAACACTCAGACTGTTGTGCTTGGTCACCAACTTTGCAACTTTGGTGGTAAGGTTTTATATAAAAATATTAAAAACAGCTGCATTGGTTTACCTCTGCTTGATGAAATAAATCTTGGGTAGTCTTCAACAAACCTTCGCCTCTGCAGAGGAAACAGATGATATATGACAAAAGAGATACATATGAGGGATAACATCACTGACCTTTTTCTTAAAATGTATGTTGAATGTCTCCAACTGATTTTAGATCAAGTTGATGAGTTGTCAACAGGTCTTAGGTATGTTTATCTACGGTCCATATTCATTAGTGTATCTAACGTTCTGTATTTCAGATGATGGTTTGACTGTTTGTAATGTCAATTTTTGTTTTCTGATGATTATTGTTTTTCCAAGTGGCATTTCAATTAATAAAGAATTAAAAAAAAAAAAATGCATGTTGCTTGACTGGGGATCCACTATTTTTAATATTTGTATACCTTTTCCAGGTAATTGACTTATAAAATTTAGAGTTTGGAAATGCCAGCGTCCATGATTCTAACGCGTTGCATTTGCATCTGTGTCCTTCAGGGAGATTACTTTTCACAGCCTGTCCCAGACACTGCAGGATGTAAGAGTAAACATCTCTTTTTTTTTTTTTAAATAAATTTAATTGGGTTTTCAATATTCAAAACACGGGAAGGCGTCGGGTAAAAGGGCCAAAACCGCCTGTACAGAAAAATATAACAGATTTAAACTGAGCATTAAGTTGGTAATAAGATAATAACATTGAAGACCAAAGCAGAAAATAGACAAAACAAGATGATCATAGAAATACTGCCGAAAACTGGAAAGACTGAACTGGATGGATCTTAGTAAGGGGAAAGGGTGGGGAAGGAAGGTGTGGGAGGAAGGGGGGAGTACAACAAAAGAGGGCTCCAGAGGAAGGCCAAGGTCGGAGTGAAGAAAGGTCTTTAGAGAGCCACTGTGTGAAACTCTAAGGTGGACGTGGACCAGCCTTGTAGTTGACAGGTTGGCAGAAAAGCTGAATATTGGTTGATGATAAAGTAGATTCCATGAATTTTTGCCATCCATTTAGGAAGCGCTGTTTAAATGGTAAGTGGCTGAAGTCAGTGTTGAATTTCTCCCTATGAAGTAAACGAGTTAGCTCTTGTTTGGTTTGTACGCTGGAAGGGCCAGGGGGTGAGATCCAATTTTGTAGTGCTGTGAGGAGACAGAGTAGTAAGAGTAAATATCTCTAAAGAGAGGTAGTTTTTTACCAGAACAGATGTCCTCAAAAGATTTTCCCTGCTAGAACAAATCAAAAGTTTGGCTTTTCCATCATCTTCAGTACCAGAGACAATGGTCAACCAGAAAAAAGCGAGGGTGTGCAATTAAGGCACTGTTGTCTATGACTGTAAAGCCTCGTACACAGGATCAGATTATCGGACAAATTTTCTTTGGTTTTTTGTTGCAGGCTAGTCTCATATGGAAAGGGAAGAGGTTACTTTCATAAGAAAATTCTCGTAGGACAGAATTCAACTTCAGAAGTGATGTCATGTGTTGAAATGTTTTGTATGTATTCTTTCGTTTCCCAGCATGCCTAGTCTTGCTCTTATGATTTTTTTTTTTCCGGACGAAAACTGTACTAATTAAACGAAAATCAGATGATGTGTTCACGTACGATAAAAATTTTATAGCCTGCACATCCAGTTTTTTTTTGTACGAAAACACGTAATCGGCTGTCGAAAGCACTATACTAACGATCCGAAAATCAGCAGATCGTTCGTTGGATGAAATTTTACTTCAATTTTCTTATCGTGTGTACAGACCTTTGCCCAGATCCAATTGTCCAGAGACTGCGGATACTTGTCCCATTTGGCCAGTTTCTCCCTTGCAGGGACCTCGTATTGAACAGTGCAAACAGAACCGCCTCAAAAGTAGACACCATCAGGCCCAGCACTCGCATACAAATTCAGAGGGATGACCATCTGCTGGACAGCAGGAGATGAATTACAGCCTGCAGTTTCTGGAGTTTGTCCAGAGGAAGGAGCACTCTGGTTAAAGCAGAGTCATACCCAGATAGTCCAGCTTTGTGGACGGAACCAGAGCAGACTTCTGAAAATTCAGAATCCAGCAAAACACCTTCAAGCTCGTATGGTGATTTCCAGGCTTTCCACCAGAGCAGCAGGAGACTCCGCTCGCAGATGGAGATCGTCTCTAAGTAGCCTAGTACCGGGATACCCCATTGGTGTAACAATGCTAGCACCGGGGCCAACACTTTAGTGAAGACCCGAGCAGCAGAAGCGAGACCAAAGGGTAACACCACATACTGATAATGCTCCTCTTCCACGGCAAAGCGCGGAAAGCGCTAGAGACTGACACATATTGGAATGTAAATAAAATAAGCAAGCTGCACTACAAAATAAAAGTGACAAAGTGATGTCACCCAAACAATGAAGTAAAAATTATATATAAATATAGTGTCCAAAATAAATGAATGTTCATAGAGTGAAATTCATAAAGTCTCTTGATTGATCGAGAAAAATCCCAAGAAACAGTGAATGAAGGTTCCAGTATTCACCAAATTGTGCAGTGACCGCCAGCAGTGGTATATACTGCTTACCAGAAATAAATGAATTCAAGCCAAAAGGGTATCACTCAGGAAACTCAGTAAACCTCCAGGGCTTGGACAATTGGTCAGCATAAATATTGAGGGCATCCAACATAAAACCGCATAAACATGTGAATAAAATATAAACGGTCCCATAGCGTAAAACTGTATATTTATTTAAAAGAAAACATAGTAATGCACTTACAAAAATGAAGGTTGGGTATGCGCATAAACAATATAGCACACAAGCCGCCGGCTGGTCGGCTCTTCCACCTGCCCTTCGTCTCACTCCGGTGACGTCAGCTAGCCGCGACCGATGTACATTTCGTCAAATGTGACGTTATCAAGGTACGGGCGGCATGCTGACGACACCGCTTATATACACAAAGAAAGAAAAGAAATCCATCCGATCTGACATCGGGATCATCTAAATCGGCCATGTTGAAAAAGGGATAGCTGCCAGTTTACCAACAGCCCATCACAGTCAACTAAGGCAAAAAGCCATTTCCAAACAGATTAAGTATATTAAAATAGGGAGACTATATCAGCAATGTCTACCAATGGATGTATATAATATTAATATGGCCAATCCTTGACCAGAATAAATGTAAGCCGCATGATTATAGATCGCATATAAAAATCACATAAGTTACAAACACATATATTAAAAATAGCCAATCAATTTGAAAAAGGCCATATATATTAAATTAATATATTGTATATATTGTAAAAAATAAATTTTTTAAAATTTAAAATTTATCAAATCATTAAATATTAACTATGGTGACTATAAATCAACCAATTAAATATGGCATATTGCTGTACCTATATTGAACCCATATATCACATCAAGTTTACATCGTTAATCCCACTTCACAAAATAATGTGCTGACAAACAATGCGCATAACAGCATTATAATAACTAAAAAAACTCATATGTCACATCAAATTTACTCTATTGTTCCCACTCACGAAAATAATGCGCTGACAGACAACGCGCATGACAGCCATTACGCATCGTCTATGGACGCATTTACATCGACATCAAAGTTGAGTCCAAAAGGACTATAGGTCCTAGCCCTATATATCAAGGCCATCTCTAATTTTGACAGACCTCTTATTAAAGGTTCTCCCCGCCATTTTGGACAAAATGTATCTATACCCAAAAAGATAATATTTTTGGGTTCTTTATTGTGTGATATTAAAAAATGTTTAGACACTGAGTGGTTCTTAAAACCTTTGCGTATGTTCGCAATGACTTCATTAAGCCACACATATAATGGACGTTTTGTTCTTCCTATGTACTAAAATCTGCACGAGCATTGGAGGAGATAAACTCAAACACTGGTGCAGGAAATAAAGGGATTAATTTTGTGCGACTTTCCAGTGCTGATTGCAACAAAGCTTTTTGTGTTTTTTTGTTTGATGTGATTCAAGGTGCAAACTTGGCACCCATTACATTTATAAAAAAACATTTAATTGATGTAAAAAAGTAGGTTTAACTTGGGGTGCCTCAAGAACATTAGGAGCCACTATGTCACGTAAAGTAGAAGTACCCCTAAAAATAACATGTGGTTTTTCTGGCAAAACCTTTTTAAGAACTGGATCGTTATTCAAGATGTGCCAATGGCGTATCAGCAAATGTTGGATACCCATAAATTGATTTGAAAACGTAGTGATGAAAGGGACTAGATAGAGGGTCCCCACGTTTATTTTGAGGGCGTACTTGTAATAACTGGGTCCTGTCTATCTAACTGACTAACCTGCTCCAGGGACACACGGAGGAAGTCACGATTGCAACCCTCATCAATGAATCTCTCTGTGAGAACCTGGGCCCGAGTCAAAAAGTCTGTATGATCAGTACAGTTGCGCCGGATATGCATATACTGACCCTTGGGAACTGAGCGTAACCAAGAGTCATGGTGGCAAGTATCCACCGGTATATATGCGTTTCTATCGGTCACTTTGAAATAAGTAGAAGTGACAAAACTACCATCTTTGATGGCAATAGACAAATCCAAAAAGTTAATGACAGATTGACTCTTGTCATAACTCAATTGGATTCCCCTAGAGTTGATATTAAGGAAATCTAGAAAGGAAACCAAATCGTATTCAGCTCCGTCCCATAGGAGGAGGATGTCATCTATATATCTGGCCCACAACCAGAGGCAACAGGGGAGGGAGGCGGATCCAGTCTAAAAAGAGTCAAAATAAGCGTCCTTGTTGTCGATGGAGGCAAGAAAAATCCTAGATGCAGGGAAGCCACTACTGTGCGAACGGACTACATTCTGAACTTCTGCACCCGCACAAAGCAGTTCAGCGCCTTGAGGTCCAGAATTGGACGCACCTTGCCTCCCTTCCTTGGGACTGTAAACAGGTTTGAGAAACCCCCCTGAAAACGTTCCGAAGTCAGAACCGGGTCCATCATCCGTAAAGTAAAATGTTTTGCACCGCCCCCAAAAAGAGCCTGTAAGCAGACCGGAGACAGACGCACGTTGGAAGGAATAAACTTACCAGAGGGTAAGAACGAAACTCGATCTTGTAGCAGGACTGAATGACCTTGTGAACCCACTTGTTCTTGTACCAGGGGAGTCCACGGGTCCGGGAACCAGCAAAGACGTCCCCCCACCCCAGATAAGGGCGAAGGGGCACCCTCATGCTTAAGGGGCCTTGTCAGCGTGTCTGGAGAAGCCCGCTCTTGACTTGCCAGACCAAGTTCTCTTGGATCCTCCAGAGGCCCCCCGAAGGGCTCCGATCCCTTGTCAGTCAAGATGAAAAAACTTCCTATGAGCTGAGGAGGGGGCCCACGTCTATGACGAGGGTCCTTGCCCATAGTAGCCTGCGGAAGGAAGATACTCTCCCCCCCCCCCCCCGTGAGACCTTTAACCACTTTACCACCGGAGGATTTTCCTGCTAAAAGACCAGGGGTTATTTTGCGATTTTTTACTGCGTGACTTTAACGGACAATCGCGCGGTCGTGCGACGCTGTACCTAAACGAATTTCACGTCCTTTTTTTCCCACAAACAGAGCTTTCTTTTGGTGGTATTTGATCACCTGTGCGATTTTTTGATCACGCGCTATAAACAAAAAAAGAGCGTAATTTTTGCAAAAACAACAATATTTTTCACTTTTTTTTATATGAAATTCCCCCCCAAAAAAATGTAAAAATCAAAATTTTTTAAAATTTTCGGCCAATTTGTTTTACGCTACCTATGTTTGGTAAAAAAAATCGCAAAAAGCGTATTTTGATTGGTTTGCGCAAAAGTTATCGCGTTTAATAACAAAGGGAAAGATTTTTGTCATTTTTGGTGTTTTTTTTTTAACGAGTAATGGCGGCGATCTGCGATTTTTTTTGCGGTACTGCGACATTGCGGCGGACAGATCGGACCCTTGACTGACATTTTTGACACTTTTGGGGGTACCAGTGACATTACTGCAGTAATCAGTGCTATATATATGCACTGTTACTGCAAAAATGACACTGGCAGGGAAGGGGTTAACAGTATTGGACAGGGAGGGGTTAAGTGTGTCCTAGGGGCGTGATTCTAACTGTGTAGGGACAGGTCTACTAGTGTAAAAACAAAGATCAACAGTTCTACATAGTAGAACTGTTTGATCTTCACTTTTACACAGGGAGAACTGACAGGTGGCTTGTTTACACAAGCCGCTCTGTCTTTCTCCCGCTGTAGCGGCGATCGTACTGTGACCGGCGGACATCGGGTCCGCCAGTCACACTCCCGCACTCCTCCGTGAACGAGCCGACCCGCTATTGGCTCTGGAAGGAGTGACAGGCGAGCGACGTAGACCTACGTCACTCTGCCTGGCCGGGGCCGACTGCCGCAGTAAATATACTGTGCGCAGTCGGCAAGCGGTTAATGATGTCATCCAGGGTAGCACCAAACAGGTGATCTCCTTGAAAGGGAAGATCAGTCAAGGCCTTTTCAGAAGTCTGGTTCACAGACCAGCATTTGAAACAAAAGACACACCGAAGGACCACTGCCGAAACAGAGCCGCATCCAAAGAGACATTACAAATAAAATGCAGCCCCTGAACCAGCTAGTCCGCCAGATCAGCAAAGGCAGGGGGGAGCTACTCCCCCTCCAGGTCACGGCACCAAAGCCTAGCCCATTTGGTCTGAGTCTGCAACACCAGGGCAATAGTGAATATCAGCCTCAGTCCTGAACCAGCCAGGGTGTACATATTGCGGGCCACAGCCTCTGCCTTCCTGTCAGCCGGGTCCTTAATGGCCGGGGACTCTTCAACTGGAATCATGGTTGCATTGTTTATTCTGGAAACCGGTGAAACAATCCACTTCTTTAGAAGGGATATCGTCTAGCAAAATAGCTTAGGGACCCCAAGGGGATGCTTTGGTCGTCCCCACTATTTAGTGACAATTGTGTCAAAATTAGAGGGGAAAGGGAACACCTTCTGCGCTCTGGGAACCTGCACCTCCGCCACAGCTTCAGCTGTGTCCTCCATCTTTAAGGTCTCACACACAGCTACAATCAGTGCGTCCACCAGTGCCATTTTGTACGCGGTTGCAGAAGTAGACAAATCCTTCTCACTTTGAGGATTCAGGGCGCGTCGTCGCAGACCCAGCAGGTTGACCCGAGTCCGCGGCGGCTGAACCAGATTCAGGATCTCATGGGGCAGGGGGCACTTTTTTCCAGCCCGTTGCCCAAAAGCTACCTTCACCCGGGACACCAAGGACTCCAGGACAGCTGTCAGTGCATTGATTGATGGATGGAACCCGGAGGGCCCTGCAGCCTCAGAGAAGGGATCAGGGGGGATTTGCTCCAAAGACTTCATGAGTCACCAGGGGGACCCCACAAAAAAGTGTAAAACACGGCTAAGGGACAACCACCACCGCTCTGGCAGCCAACCCAATTGCCAGCCACAGAGCAGCGAATCGATCCTCAGTAGAGAGGGAGAGGACCCCACCAGACTCGCCACCCTGCAGAAACTAGGCACCGCAGCTACCAGGAGAATCTGCACTGTGTGAATGGTAATCAGGAAATTAAAAGACCCAGGAGTCAGCACCAGGGGATAAGTAGGGGCTCCCACCACCAAAATCACCATCCAAAGGGCTCCACTGTAATGGCCCCTGCTATTTTCAAATGGCAAACAACCTAAAAATAGCCGTTAGACTACACAAACATGACCATCGTGCATTAGGCACACAGGCTACAAGAAAATGGCAGCTCTACACGGCACCACAAGGCTCCCAGGAGGGATCCCTAGGCTTCAGAAAATGGCACAGGCAGGAAGGGGGAGGCCCTGGAAGGAGCCCCCACCAGGTACGGCCCCCCCTGTAGCTGATAACCCGGTCGCTGGCGGTGCAACCCCCGCCAGCACAGCACCCTGCCCCCCACCTCAGGCGGTGGACCAGGCCACCCCACAGCCCCAGCATCAGTGAAGGAGGGGGGGGGCGCTTGGGGTTTAAAAAAAAAACCTCCAGGGGGAGCGGGGGAGACAGTTACTTACCATACCAGGAACCAGACGGGCACCACTCAGGACAGAACATCCTCTCTTTTAAAAAAGGGGGCTGTAGGCCAGGAGGAGCGCTGCGACTCAGGCTGAGACCCATTCGTATTCGACCTTGTGAGACATTTAACTCGCAGGCCAGCTCCCCTCCAGTGGGGCAAT
Source organism: Pelophylax lessonae (assembly GCF_965119305.1). Taxonomy (NCBI): domain Eukaryota; kingdom Metazoa; phylum Chordata; class Amphibia; order Anura; family Ranidae; genus Pelophylax; species Pelophylax lessonae. The sequence continues at coordinate 278,416,382 of NC_138772.1, forward strand.
GTCGCGGCCAACCTAGCACGAAGCCGAGGTCTGCGCAAACTCACTGGCCAGACTGGGGTGACCACTGGATCTAGATTATATAGCCCGTCGCCCAGTCCGGCAGTTGATTGTAGATCTCTCAAGAAAAAAATCCAAGAAAAATAAATTCTACCGAAAAAGAAAAAATTGCCAGGACCAGAGATCCCAGCAAGGAAACTAGGTCCTTACTCCTGACTAGGCAGAAAGACTGGATTTTTGTACTTACCGTAAAATCCTTTTCTCTGAAGTTCATTGACAGACGCAGCTCCATATCTTCTTCGACTGTTGGGTTATGCTCCTCCAATCAGGAATAGGCACTAGGCAGGAAAAAGATTCACCACGCCTATGGGGGCTGTCCCTGCAGGCATAACCTCACACACTCTGCTACAGCAGCCAGTTTCATTGCAAGCAGTGTTTAGAAGACAAAAAAAAACGCCCATACACTCAAAGCAGAGGGGCGGGTGCTGCGTCTGTCGAACTTAAAAGAAAAGGATTTTACGGTAGGTACAAAAATCCAGTTTTCTCTATCGTTCGATAAGACACAGCTCCATATCTTCTTAGACCATTGGAATGCCCCAAAGCAGTATATTCTTGAGGTTTGGGAAGACAACGCAAAGAACGACGTAACTCCCCAAAGGCTAAACTTAGCCAACCAGGTCATATGGAGCTCAACCAGGAACAACTGGAGCTCACCTAGAAAACACCCTCAAAAGAGAACAAAAAAGATTCTCTTTAAAACAGCAACTTGCAAAACCTTGCGGCCAAAAGAGGCATCTGAAGATGCCAACACATCAACTTTGTAGAATTTTGTAAACATATGCACAGACGACCAAGTTGCCACCTTCCAAACTTGCATCACTGATGCCTGATGGCGAAAAGTTCAAGGAGGCACTCTAGTAGAATGCACCTTCACAGGGAAAGGAGGAACCTGACTCTTCATCGAATAAGCCTGAACAACCGTCTGCCTGATCCACCTGGAAATTGTCGCAGCAGACGCAGCCCATCCCTTAAGGGGTCCCTCAGTAAGGATAAAAAAAAGCATCAGATTTTCTGTAAGACTCAGTAGCCGCCAGGTAAACCCTGATTGCCCGAACCACAACCAAAGAATGCAAGGCAATTTCCTTAGGATGCTCGGGCCAGAGTGAAGGCAGCATGATGTCTTCCTTTAAATGAAAACCAGAAACCACCTTAGGGAGAAAAGATTGATTTTGGCGGAGTACCACTTTATCTCTGTGGACCACCAGATAAGGTGAACGGCAGGACAATGCCGCCAATTCAGACACTCTGCGGGCAGAAGTGATGGCCACCAAAAAGGCAACCTTCTGCGACAATGAAAGCTGAGTAATCTCCCAAATGTTCTCAAAAGGAGGCTTTTGAAGAACAGAGAATACCCGATTTAAATCCAACAGAGGTAGCGGGGACCGTCTCAGGGGAGCCATATGGCGCACCCCCTGAATGAAGGTACGAATCAAGGCATGTGTAGCTAACGGGCATTGAAAATATATCACCAAGGCCGACACTTGACCTTTGATAGTGCCCAAAACCAACTGCTGTTCAACTCCTTTCTACAGAAAGGCCAAAACCCTGGCAACCGAAAACAAGCGAGGGTGCACCTTCAGCGATTCACACCATGAAATGTACGATTTCCACGTACGATGATATATCTTCCTGGAAGTCGACTTCCTAGCCTTCAAGAGTGTAGGAATCACAGAGTCCATAAGAGCTCTATCGCTCAACACCTGGCTTTCAAAAGCAATGCCGTTAAAGCCAGCGACTGTAAAGCAGGATGGAAGATCGGACCTTGAGAAAACAGATCTTCCCTGAGAGGAAGTCTCCAAGGAACATCAGCAACCAACCTTACTAGTTCTGCGTGCCAAGACAGGTGAGGCCAGTCTGGAACCACCAGAATGATCAGAATCCCTTCCACCTCTATTCTGGATAGACGCTTTGGCAGAAGCTTTTAATGAAGTAAAGGAATAAATCAGCCAATACTGACCCCAAGGAGCCACCAGTGCATCTGTGGTGTCGGCCAGAGAATCTCGAGATCTGGCTACGAACCTCTGCACCTTCTTGTTTAGAAGAGAAGCAAACAGATTGACCTCAGGCATCCCCCACCAAACACACAGGAGGTGAAACACCTCAGGGTGTAGGGATCACTCCCCTTGGTCCAACACCTGACAACTCAGGTAATCTGCTTGCCAATTTTCCACACCTGCGATGTGCACAGCAGAAAAAGCTGGAACAAACTCTTCCACCCAGGCCAGAATCTCGGCCACCTCCTTGGCCGCCAAGACACTTTGTGCCCCCCTGGTGATTGATGTAAGCCACAGCCGTGGCGTTGCCCGACTGAACCCAAACCGGACAATCTTGCAGACAAGGCTTTATCGCTCTGAGCTCCAAAACATTTATCGGCAGTTTGGATTCCTCTACTGTCCAGGATCCTTGGGCACAGAGCCTCCCCAGCATCCCGCCCCAGCCTGACAGACTGGCGTCCGTGGTCACCACCGCCCCAAACAACAGGATTGAAAGAATTGCCCTGACATAGTGCTGGAGACTGAATCCACCACAACAGAGCAGACTGTGTGTTGTGGCTCAACCAAATCAAAATGTCCAAGGACTTTGGATCCTTGTTCCATTTGACCAGAATCTCTTTTTGCAAAGATCTTGTATGGAACTGAGCAAACGGAACCGCCCTGAAGGTTGATACCATCAGGCCCAAGACCCGCATGCAAGTTCTCAGAAAGGACAGATTGGTTGCCAACAGTGACCGAATCACCCCCTGCAATTTCTGCAGCTTGTCCAGGAGGAGAAAGACTCTCCCCAAAGCTGAATCCAGAGTTAGGCCCAGATAATCCAGTCTCAAGGAGGGTATCAGTAGATTTTTTGAAATTGATGGTCCACCCAAACTCCTGCAGGGTTGTGACAGTGATTGTCAGGTCGCCCATCAGGGCTGAAGGAGAGTCCGCTCTCAATAAGAGATTGTCTAGATACCACAGTACCGCAATCCCCTGTTTGCGCAGCAATGCCAACATCGGGGCTAGCACCATGGTAAACACCCTGGCGAGACCAATGGGTAAAGCCACAAATTGATCATACTCTTCTGCTACTGCAAAGCAAAGAAACCACTGGTGCCCAGCGTAGATATTTAAATACCAATGTTTTTCGCCATTCCACTAGTGTGCACAATTTTGAAGCATGACATGTTTGGTATCTTTTTACTCGGCGTAACCTTATCTTTCACGTTATAGAAAAAAATTGGGCTAACTTTACTGTTTATTTATTTTTTAAATGCAGTGAAATGTATTTTTACCCAAAAAAATTGCATTTAAAAGACAGCTGCGCAAATTACGCATGACAAAAAATTGCAGCAACCGCTATTTTATTCTCCAGAGTCTGTTAAAAAAATACAGCTGCAAGAAAAAGTATGTGAACCCTTTGGAATGATATGGACTTCTGCACAAATTGGTCATAATAAAAAAATTGGCCTCGTGGGGACCCGATGGGCCCGTTCAACAGTGAAGTACGGGGAATACTGGGACATGGGCAAAAGGGATCTCAGCAGTTCCTCCACAAAGGTTGTGGAGTTCTTACCCTCCTCTGCTTCAGCATGACCCACAATCCTGAGGGTATTGCGTCTGCTCCTGTTCTCGGCATCTTCAGCCCGATACTCCAGAGATGGCAGCTTTGTTTGGACAGTACAGATGGAGGTAGAGTGCTACGCCATGGTGTCTTCCACATGGCTGACACGCTGCTCCGCCGAGGCGAGCCGGGAGCGAATCTTATCCAAGTCCTGGTGGAGCAGACCAACATCCAGCTGCACAGCCTCTATTTTAGATGTTAGTGCAATTTGGCAAGCGGTGATGGCTGCCATGACCTCCAGAATGCCAAGTGGCTGGGAAGGAGAGTCTTCTGCATCCGTCTGTAAAGGCCATATTGGAGACACGTGCCGGCGTTACTGGAGTTGAGAGAATAGGAGCAGAGTCAGAGAGCCGAGCCACGTCCGGGGAAAACCGAAGCTTCTTACCCCTCAGATCTCCCAGAAGGTTTGTAGGGCATGCAGAGGACTTAAACAGCCTCCAAGGAGATAGAAAGCCCTGCACAGGATGTAGCTCAGAATGTTTCCTAGCAGAGCTTTGGGAAAGCACGTCTGCTTAGGTCGCCATCTTGGTCACGCCCCGCAGGTAAGTATCTTTAATACAGAAAAGACAAACCATGTAACTTCTGCTTTAAAATTCCTGCCTTTCCATTAATTTTCATTCCTAGCCTAAAGCTCCACTTTAAAGACTATTACTTAACCATTAATTTCAAGAAAGATCTTCCAATATGATATGTACATTTACCATTTTAGTCATGTTATTTATCTGTAAAAATCTCCCTTGGGTAGACATCTAAAAACACTGAGACTGCTTCTGGGTACCGCCATCTTGGATGTGATATGAGCAGCTCCATCAGACAGACGATCACTGTGTGTAATGTAGGGAGGTGAAAATAGGGGTGGGGGAGTTGACCTACTCAGAAGAGAGGGTTATAAAGTTGCAAGGAGGAAGCAGTTTCATTCTAAAGTAGTCCACTTTGCTAGCAAGTTCAGAGACACAATGCAAAGAAATACAGTAGTCATTTTTAAATTAGTGACAGTATCTTTGTAAGCTACAGACCTTTTTATGGTGGGAATTTGAGAATTCCATCAAACACACTGGAAATGTTCATTTGAAGCTCATTTACTTAGTCTATAGTTATGTTCTCCATCTTGTTTTGCACAGTGTAAACAGGATCGTTTGTACAACAGTCTTCTGTTACATAAGCCCATTCACCAGCCAGATTGTTCAAATCTGTAGACAGCCTTATGCCAAATAATGCATTACACGGTATACTGTACATGTAACTAAACTGGCTAATTTAACTATCATTTTTCAAACAAACCATATATTTTAAAATATGTAGTTAATTGTTGCTTTCCTCAGAAAGAGCAATCGCTCCTGTTGGGCAGTCCAGTTGAATTTGGTTACAATGTTGGTAGAGGTCTGACAAAGGGTAAAATAGCAGGTTCTTATGGGTATCTAAAACATTTGGCTTAACCCTCAGCAGAAATCCTGCCCCTCACCCATTACCTGACTAGTACAATCAAGCAAAAAAAAAAAATATTAAATAAATGTAAAGAATGATATTCATACCTTGTGAACAAATACATTGTGTAAGCCATGCTGGACATGGTCTGTCCATGTCTCAGCAGTTCATTGTCTTGATCTTCCCATTTTTCTGATTCGGCATCCACATCTGATGTCAGCAAACGCAGCTCCAACCCTAATTTGGCAATTTTGCCCTGTTCCTGAAAGGAATACAATTTGTTTTCTTAGATTAGTGTACAATCAATAATACCAGAAAACATGTCCCAGACTTTGTTCTTAGTATTTAAAATATGTGCAGCCCTGGCCAAAAGTTTTGAGAATTACACAAATATAAATTTTCACAAAGTCTGCTGCTTCAGTGTTTTTAGATCATTTTGTCAGATGTTACTATGGTATTCTGAAGTTTAAATTACAAGCATTTCATAAGTGTCAAAGGCTTTTTTTGGCAATTACATTAAGTTTATGTAAAGAGTCAATATTTGCAGTGTTGACCCTTCTTTTTCAAGACCTCTGCAATTCACCTTGGCATGCTGTCAACCAACTTCTGGGTCACATCCTGACTAATGCAAGCCTATTCTTGCATAATCACTGCTTGGATTTTGTTAGAATTTGTGGGGGTTTTTTTCACCCTCCTCTTGAGAATTGACCACAAGTTCTCAATAGGATTAAGGTCTGGAGAGTTTCCTGGCCATGGACCCAAAATTTTGATGTTTTGTTCCGCAAGCCACTTCGTTATTAATTTTGCATTCTTTGCATTAAGATAAAAAGCCTTCTGTGTGTAGCAGCTCCCCCAGCACCCCTAATACTTACCTGTGTCCCTTCTCTGTCCAGCGATGTCTACGAGTCCCTCAGCCGTCCTGGGACTCTCCCTCCTGATTGGCTGAGATACAGCTGCAGCGCTATTGGCTCCCGTGGCTGTAAAAGTCAGTAAGCCAATCAGGATAGAGAGGGGGCAGGGCTGAACAACAGCTCCGTGTCTGAATGGACACACGGAGCTGCAGCTCAGCTGCCACCATAGCAACCTGCTGGCTATGGGGGCACTCGATAGGAGGGAGGGGCCAGGAGCAGGAACGGGGAACCAGAGAAGAGGAGGATCCGGGCTGCTCTGTGCAAAACCATTGCAAGTATAACAAGAAGGCAAGTATAACTTTTTTTTTTTTTTTAAAACGAAACTTTGCAAATCACAATTAATTGCAATTCATGTGATCACTCTTCATAACATTCTGGCGTATATGCAAATTGCCATAAAAAATGGAGGCAGCAGACTTTGTGGAAAATAATATTTGTGTCATTCTCAAAACTTTTAGTCAGGGCTGTATGTGTTGGGCCTTGCAAACCCCAGCCTTCCTTACTAGGCAATGTATAAACAAACAGACTATTAATACTCTGGTGACGTGTTTAAAGCCTAATGCAGGGGAAAAATATTTTTGGACATTTGCTATGTAAAAATACATTGCCTTTGAAGATGGGTATGCCATGTGAGGATGGTGCTCCTTTTAGTAAAACAATTTGTTTAATTCTTAACACTACGCTGTACTACTGTATTCAGCCAACTTCCAGTTACAGACTTCCAGTTCCAGCTCTTATGCAGTGAAGAATAGTGGGTTGGTTGCTTGCGCTCTACCTTCCTCTCACTATGTCCATTCACAAAATGTCTTTGTGGGGGGTTGATTTACTAAAACTGGAGAGTGCAAAATCTGGAGACGCTCTATAAGACTCTGGAGGAGTCTATAGGAGATTAGTTCACAGACAGCCCCACACTAGTATTTTACGCGCCAGGATGGAAATAAAGCAGGAGGTCACTGCCCCTGGAGGGGATAAGTTGCTAGGGGAAGACTGCACAGTTTAGTCGGCTAGCTTAGTTCAGGGGTCTAGGGATGGGGGCTTGGGGGTGAAAATATAGGTGAACTTGTATTTTAACTACCATTGTTTTGTAGAATTTACAATTAAACTATAGATTTGCAGTGCAGAGATGTGAAGGACCATATTAACATTGGTGAGTATAAAATACTAAGAGCAGATAAAAAAAGTGGTCCTTGATAATGTGTATTTATTTAAAAAAACATCCTGAAGATCCCTGGTAAGGAAATACTATTTATCACAAAATTTCAAATCTCATACCATCAGGAGACCAACAGTCTGTTTCATGTCACTGCTTTAAAAAAACTTTTCTAAGGTGCAAGCTGACTTACCTCCACATCAAGTTTCACTGGCTTTAAGGTTTTCAGGTTCGTACTATGTTTCTAGGAAAAAAAAAAAAACATATTCAAAATTACACATTATCTAACACTAACTAGAATTGCCGGTTTGCGCTCCACCTGCTTTCAAGTTGACTGGAAATGACACATCTCAACCACCACCAAACGTTGTTTTGTCAATTTATGTCTGACATCCTCAGAGGTTACCTGGTACCCATATAACCCCTGAGGACGTCAGACATAGATTGACTAGGCAGCGTTGGGTGGTGTTTGAGATATGTCATTTCCGGTTAGCTGAAACGCAGATGGAGCGCAAACCAGCGATTCCTAAACAGTACATGCGGTTCCCTGTCTTCTTTGCTGTAAGTGCAACACAACCTTCTTTTTTAAATAAATGATTTGAAATCCTATACCATGCGAGTGTTTCTTCCTCTCTATATGGCAACACTAGAGCTTTGAATAGGCTATTTATATACAAATTGAATGGATGAAAGAAGCGGTTTAAATTCATGCCTGTGACCTCATGTATGACTTCTTGGATTTTCCCATATGGCAATTCAACTCCCTGTAATAGGGGTCAATTAAATCTGGTGAGTGTATAGTGCGTCCGCATGCTGGTGGAGAGGAACTTTTCCTATATTCACTGAGGACGTTATTCATGTGTGGGATTATATATGGACTTAATTTTTATGTATTTTCTATAATTTAAATGAAGATGTATTTGTCTATTCACTATTGTTTATTCACTATGGTGATATTTAATTTTTGATGTAAGAGCGGAGTTTGTTTCTTTTCAGGGTACAGGTGTTTTTTACACTTTACAACACGCAGCTCCTTATAGCAGTTTATTTGTATATTGATTTGTGCAGGTTTAGAACCTATTGGGCTCCTATATTTTATTTTATAAACTGCTAAATACAGTGCCTTGCGAAAGTATTCGGCCCCCTTGAACTTTGCGACTTTTTGCCACATTTCAGGCTTCAAACAAAGATATAAAACTAATTTTTTGCGAAGAATCAACAACAAGTGGGACACAATCATGAAGTGGAACAAAATTTATTGGATATTTCAAACTTTGTTAAATAAAAAACTGAAAAATTGGGCGTGCAAAATTATTCAGCCCCTTTACTTTCAGTGCAGCAAACTCTCTCCAGAAGTTCAGTGAGGATCTCTGAATGATCCAATGTTGACCTAAATGACTAATGATGATAAATAGAATCCACCTGTGTGTAATCAAGTCTCCGTATAAATGCACCTGCACTGTGATAGTCTCAGAGGTCCTTTTAAAGTGCAGAGAGCATCATGAAGAACAATGAACACACCAGGCAGGTCCGAGAAACTGTTGTGGAGAAGTTTAAAGCCGGATTTGGATACCAAAAGATTTCCCAAGCTTTGAACATCCCAAGGAGCACTGTGCAAGTGATAATATTGAAATGGAAGGAGTATCAGATCACTGCAAATCTAGGAAGACCTGGCCGTCCCTCTAAACTTTCAGCTCATACAAGGAGAAGACCGATCAGAGATGCAGCCAAGAGGCCCATGATCACTCTGGATGAACTGCAGAGATCTACAGCTGAGGTGGGAGACTCTGTCCATAGGACAACAATCAGTCGTATACTGCACAAATCTGGCCTTTATGGAAGAGTGGCAAGAAGAAAGCCATTTCTTAAAAGATATCCATAAAAGTGTTGTTTAAAGTTTGCCACAAGCCACCTGGGAGACACACCAAACATGTGGAAGAAGGTGCTCTGGTCAGATGAAAATAAAATCAAACTTTTTGGCAAAAATGCAAAACGTTATGTTTGGCGTAAAAGCAACACAGCTCATCACCCTGAACACACCATGCCCACTGTTAAACTTAGTGGTGGCAGCATCATGGTTTGGGCCTGCTTTTCTTCAGCAGAGACAGGGAAGATTGTTAAAATTGATGGGAAGATGGATGGAGCCAAATACAGGACCATTCTGGAAGAAAAGCTGATGGAGTCTGCAAAAGACCTGAGACTGGGATGGAGATTTGTCTTCCAACAAGACAACGATCCAAAACAAAGCAAAATCTACAATGGAATGGTTCACAAATAAACATATCCAGGTGTTAGAATGGCCAAGTCAAAGTCCAGACCTGAATCCAATCGAGAATCTGTGGAAAGAACTGAAAACTGCTGTTCACAAACGCTCTCCATCCAACCTCACTGAGCTAGAGCTGTTTTGCAAGTAGGAATGGGCAAAAATTTCAGTCTCTCGATGTGCAAAACTGATAGAGACATACCCCAAGCGACTTACAGCTGTAATCACAGCAAAAGGTGGCGCTACAAAGTATTAACTTAAGGGGGCTGAATAATTTTGCACGCCCAATTTTTCAGTTTTTTATTTGCTAACAAAGTTTGAAATATCCAATAAATTTCCTTCCACTTCATGATTGTGTCCCACTTGTTGATTCTTCACAAAAATTACAGTTTTATATCTTTATGTTTGAAGCCTGAAATGTGGCAAAAGGTCGCAAAGTTCAAGGGGGCTGAATATTTTCGCAAGGCACTGTACCTTTTCTCATCAGCAGTTAAGCTTGTGACCAGCCACATACTGGTTAAAGCTTAAAAGGAGGAATTTACTGACTGACCTATGACACTGCAAGACCCCTGACCCTCTGTATGGACAGTGCTGATTGGCTCTATGCTGATCACATGCACTCTCCCCAAAAAAAACAAAAACACCTCTCAAGCAATACATGCCAAACTGAGCATGTGCCGCCTGACTTCATGTTCTCAGAAAACTATTAGAAGTCAATGGAAGAAGGGGAGTATCAGAGAAGACAGGATCAAAAAGCCTTTTTACACAATGCAGAGGAGTAACCCCTTAGGTTCCACAGCGAGTATAACAAGCATACTTTACTGCATATACATTTTACCGTTGTGGGTTTAGTAACACCTTAAAGTAGATGTAAACCCTCACATATACCCAGTGAAGAAATTGGTCTTAGGTGATACAGAGATGAAACATCCTCCAATGTAAGTTGCACCTGTTTATCTGCGGCCCTCTCTCCTCTATATCCATTCAAAGCCCAGAAATTGTACAGCTTGTCTGACCTTTCATGAAGCAGGGGGCAGGGAGCTGAAGTTACACTCTGCAAATCGCAGTGGGAAGAGCTCTGAGAGCTGACTGGATGGAAGGGACACACCCCCTTCACACAGCACACAGGAACAGAGCCAAGGCTGTTAATCACAGGTTGTGTACTAGAGCTCCCTTCTCTGTCACCTTTTTACCTCTTGGTGTCAGGAAAACCTGTCAAAAGTTACTCATACGGATAGAGGAAGAGGCAGTAGACATAAATGACACTTCATGCTTTGGACTGAGACAAGTACACACTATAGAGGGATGTGCTTTGTTCATATTTTAGGTCTGAGGTTTTAAACCACTTTAAACTAATTGTAAATTTATGTATTTTTTTGATATACTTCTTTTCATTATTGTATTAAAACAGGTTTTAGATTGGCCACTGTAAGGATAGTAGGGCAGTTGCTATAATCACACATGCTCACTGTTTACCACTGTTTGAAATAAGGTATTCACTACATGTTAAGTGCTTTGTTTTCCATGGGTTGCCAACACAAAAACTTGCACAATTTTTTTTTTCTTTAACTACCTCCCACCCGGGCCATTGTAGATATACGGCCGGGCGGGAGTCTCGTCCTTCTGAATGGACGTTCCGGAACGTCCTTCAGAAGGAGAGAGATCGCGCCGCCGCGGGCACGCGCAGCGGCGCGATCTCGATGTGCCTGTGTCGCTCGGACACACGGCAACAACATTCGGCAGGAGGGCCCTGTGATTGGCCCTCCTGATCACATGACAGCTGTGTCCAATCACAGCTGTCATGTAATGTAAATACAGCCGTTGTAACGGCTTTGATCTCTTCTTTTCCTCACACAGATCCTGTCAGTGAGGAGAAGAAGAGACAATCTGTGCTGCAGCCAGGGGATCAGTGAGTTTGAAGCATTTTTTTTTTTTGCTAATAACACACTGATCACCCCGTTAGTGTCCCCAAAACACAGTGTCCCCAAAACACAGTGTCCCCAAAACACAGTGTCCCCAAAACACCGATATAAAAATCATCAGGCGCACATCTGTCCGTGGATCATCCCGCGCACACCGTCACCTGATCTGCTACACCTGTCTGATCTGACACATCTGTCCGTGGATCATCCCGCGCACATCGTCACCTGATCTGCTACACCTGTCTGATCTGACACATCTGTCCTTGGATCATCCCACGCACATCGTCACCTGATCTGCTACACCTGTCCGTGATCTGACGCACCCGTGCCAGTGAACATCTGCCGCATCTCACTTCAACACCTGTCCCAGAAATCATCTGTCCACATGGCGAAAAAATTTTATAGCGGCGAGGAGGCTGTCCAAATTATTCAGAGTATGTCGGATGAGAGTACCGGGGAACTCTCTCCGTCAGACTCGGATAGCAAGTATGAGCCAGTAGAAAGCAGTGGCTCAGAAATGGAAACGGAGGATGACAGAATCCTTACAAAGAGGATCAGGAGATTTGAGCAGGCGCAGGCTTCCACCAGCAGCGCAACAACTCCGCAGGCATCCACCAGCCGCGCAACAACTCCGCAGGCATCCACCAGCCGCGCAACAACTCCGCAGGCATCCACCAGCCGCGCAACAACTCCGCAGGCATCCACCAGCAGTGCAGCAAGTCCTAGTGCAGTGGCAAGCGCAAACAGGGCATCATCCCTGCATGACAGGCCAGCTGCTGGTAACGGGGCGTCCCACCCACAACGAGGCAGGGCCCATACTAGCCTTCCGGATGTTCTGTTATATGCGACATGGCTGCCCGATACTTCAGCAGAACCTGTAATTCCCCCTTTTACAGCACAGCCAGGCCCTCAAATCCAATCGGATAATGTAACCCCACTTTATTATTTTCATTTGTTTTTCACGGATGATCTGCTGAACTACATCGTGGAGCAGTGTAATCTGTACGCCAGCCAACATATTGCCAGCAATCCGGATTCATCCTATGCCCGCCCCCTTGTTTGGAAACCCCTCACCGTGGAAGAATTTAAACTTTTCCTTGGACTGACCCTCAACATGGGTCTGACAAAAAAAAAATGAACTCCATTCCTACTGGTCTACCGTACCTTGCCATCATATGCCAGTCTACTCCTCTTTGATGCCCAGAACCCGTTATGAAATGATAATGCGATTTTTACATTTCAACGACAATGCCCAGTGCCTCCCCCGAAATCATCCAAATTATGATAAATTATTCAAAATTCGGCCCCTAATCAATTTTCTTTGCTCCAGCTTCAAGCAAATGTTTACCCCTGATATAAACATTTGTGTGGATGAATCCCTAGTCCACTTCACCGGAAGGCTTGGGATAAAACAATACCTCCCAAATAAACGTGCCAGATATGGGGTAAAGTTTTACAAAGTATGTGACAGGGCCACAGGCTACATTTTTGATTTCAAAATTTGTGAGGGAAAGGACAGTCAGATAAACCCCCCTGGGTGCCCTACCTATATCGGGACAAGTGGCAAAATTGTCTGGCAGCTGATTGAACCACTGCTTGGGAAGGGTTACCACCTATATATTGACAATTTTTATACAAGTCTCCCACTTTTCCGCCATCTATACCTAAAAAAGACTGTGGCCTGCGGGACAGCACGGTCCAACCGCAAGGGCTTCCCACAGAGATTGATCAGCCAAAGATTAAATCGGGGGGAAAAAGCCAGTATGCGCAATGAAGAGGTACTAGCTCTGAAGTGGAAAGATAAAAGGGACGTCTACATCCTTTCCACAATACATGAGGACACCCTGGTGGAACTTCAGACAAGACGAGGTCCCATCCAGAAGCCAAAATGCATCCATGAATATAACCTATTCATGGGGGGGGGGGGGGGTGGATATGAGCGACCAGCTGATGCAGCCCTACTTGGCCACCAGGAGATCACTGTTCTGGTATAAAAAAGTTGCCATTTATATAATTCAGCTAGCCCTGTTCAATTCCTATGTCATTTTTTCCAAGTGTACCCAAGGATCCCTAACCTATTTAAGATTTCAAGAGGACGTTATCATGGCCCTTCTCTATCCCCATGGCCACCCCCCCGAACAAATTCGCTCTGATGCATTAGCCAGACTTCATGAAAGGCACTTCCCGGATATCCTCCCTCCTACCCGCGCAGGCCGCAGACACCAAAAAAAATGTCGTGTATGTTCAAGTAGAGGAATTCGCCGCGACACCAGATACTACTGTCCCAAATGTCCCTCCCAGCCAGGCCTCTGTATTGTAGGGTGCTATCGTGTTTATCACACTTCAGTACACTATTAGTAAAGACATTTTCCCAGTTTCCACTATCTGCTATTTCTGTGTATGACCCGGACTGTTTATCGACTATGATGTGAAGATATTTTTCCAGTTTCTGCTATTTCTGTGTATGACCAGGACTGTTGAATGACCATTCTTTTTGCCTGCCTCCTGGAACTGATTATTTGCTCTGCCACTGTACTATTCAACACAGGGGTCTCACACAGGTGAGGGGCTCCAGAATAGAAATTCCGAGTGGAGAAAACTTTTTTTTCTCCAGGTTTTTGTTTTCTCGGATTAGGGTCTGGATCTCGGAGGCTTCAAAGAGATTTGGGTGGGAGAAGCCTCTACCCCTGTCCTCAGGTCTTACCTGACCAAGGCCCCCAAGCCTTATAGTGCTGCCTGCTGCCACCTGAACTGGCCATGCCTATGCCTGCCACCTGAACTGGCCATGACTATGCCTGCTAACTGAACTACTGCCAGGACCAATACTTTGGAATATCCCTGCCTGCTGCCTGGAAAATTCCTGAACATCTCCATTGGCTGCCTGGACCAATGCTTTTCCTGTGCTGGGACCGTATTTGTGCCTGCTAAAACCACAGGTAATTATTTTTTACCCTTTGCTCAGCAGAATGTATTTTGGGTTGTAATTCTTGATCTGTACATGCTATGTGTTAGAAGCCTGACTGTGCTACTTGGATGTTGGACCTCTGTATGTGGCCAGGCTGTGGAAAAGTGTCACACGTGGTATCGCCATACTCAGGACGAGTAGCAGAATGCATTTTGGGGTGTAATTTTTGCTATGTACATGCTTTGTATTAGAAATATCTTAGAAATGTACAACTTTGTGTAAAAAAAAAAAAAAATACGTTTTTATTTTTTCCACATTTTCCAAAAACTTGTGGAAAAAAATGACATCTTCAAAAGACTCATAATGCCTCATAGAATATACATTGGGGTGTTTTCTTTCCAAAATGGGGTAATTTTGTGGGTAATTCCATTGTCTTGGTGCTCCAGGGCCTTCAAAAATGTGATAGGTACTCGGGAAATGAAATGTGTAATTTATGCCTTTAGAACGCCTGACTGTGCTACTGGAATGTTGGGCCTCTGTATGTGGCCAGGCTGTGGAAAAGTGTCACACATGTGGTATCGTCATACTCAGGACGAGTAGCAGAATGCATTTTGGGGTGTAATTTTTGCTATGTACATGCTATGTATTAGAAATATCTTATAAATTGACAACTTTGTGTAAAAAAAAATACGTTTTTATTTTTTCCCACATTTTTCAAAAACTTGTGGAAAAAAATTACATCTTCAAAAGACTTATTATGCCTCATAGAATATACATTGTGGTGTTTTCTTTCCAAAATGGGGTCATTTTGTGGGTAATTCCATTGTTCTGGTGCTCCAGGGCCTTCAAAAATGTGATAGGTTGTTAGGAAATGAAATGTGTAATTTATGGCTTTCGAACGCCTGACCGTGCTACTTGAAAGTTGGGCCTCTGTATGTGGCCAGGCTGTGGAAAAGTCTCACACATGTGGTATCGCCATACTCAGGAGGAGTAGCAGAATATATTTTGGGGTGTATTTGCAAGTTTATGTATGTCATGTGTGAGAAATACCTTGTTAATTTAACAATTTTGTGGGAAAAAAAAAAAATCTTCATTACCAAAACTATTGTGGCCAAAAAATTGCAACTTCAAAAAACTCACTATGCCTCTTACTAAATACCTTGGACTGTCCTCTTTACAAAAAGTGGTAATTTGGGGGGTATTTGTACTCTCCTGACATTTTAGGGCCTGAAGAAATGAGATAGGTAGTCAGTACATCAGGACTGTTAAATTTTCAATGATACGTAGCCTAGCTTGAGGGCGCTCTAACTTTCACAAAAACCTATTTTCATACACTTATCAGGATTTTTTTTACCAAAGACATGTAGCAGAATACATTTTGGCCTAAATTTATGACAAAATTTGATTTTATTGGATTTCTTTTAAAACAGACAATAGAAAATATAATTTTTTTTTTTCGCTATTTTTTCGCTTATATCACAAAAAATAAAAAATCCAGCGGTGAATAAATACCACCAAAAGAAAGCTCTATTTGTGGGAACAAAATGATAAAAAATTCATTTGGGTACAGTGTAGCATGACTGAGTAATTGTGATTCAAAGTGCGAGAGCACCGAAAGCTGAAAATTGGTCTGGGAAGGAAGGGGGTTTAAGTGCCCAGTATTGAGGTGGTTAAACACACTATACTCAGAAACTAGATTTTTAAAACATTATACACATTAATAAGGTTATTTAAATCTTGAATCTCAATACTTTTGTTTTTGGTATGGCAAATAATAAGCATGATATTGTAACTCTCAAATAGTTTACTGACAGTAACCCTCATAGGACTACTTGGGTACAGAATCCTCAGATGCTCTGCAAATTAAGTATTCCTGCAGTGATTAGTTGTTGAGCGTTAGCATTATGGTGTTAGAATTATGGCATTGTGCAGCAAGTACACTGCATATACCTGGGGGGTTAGCGGGGTGCTGGAATCCCAGGTGTCCCCATCAGGGGTGGACACTCAGCCTGTACTACATAATGATGGGCTGAAAGGAGCCAATAAATATTGTCCACAGCTGTAAAAATGTAACAGCTACTTGCTGTTAGGGACAGATGTCTGACCATGAGTGCAGATTGTGTGATCAGTTTTTTTTTTTTCTATTAATTATTATGGTATTAAAAAAATCTCTTATTACGCATTACAGAATTTGTGATCATATGCTACTAGCAGCAATTCATATTTAACTATTAGTCATCTTAAATTTACTAATAAAATCTGCAATTTAATTAGCTGCTGAGAGTCACTAAACATTTCAACTGCAGTCTGCAATTTATCAACTAAGCCTAAATTTGTTGCCATTTGAGAATGCAAGGTTAAATATATTCATGCTAAACTACTACAATTCAATATACGTGCTTCTAATTTGTAAAGTGTTCCTTAAAGCAGAGTGCCCTGTCAGTGTGAGGGCTTAGAATCCCTTGGAGCATGTAGTACAAGCTATAGATTTTATGTCTTGAAAATATCCGACAATCATTTTCTCCCCCAGCCGCTGACATGTGATTGATAAATAGGGCAGTAATTCCTCTGAGCACAATGAATTAATGATAGTGATGTGCTTGGCAGGCACTGGGGTGATCTACAGTGAATCAGGATGTTTCACCTGTCATAGGAGTTAGTGCAGCAGTCAGTCCATTTAATTTTGTTACACAATCTAAATCCATTCAATACATCATACTAGTTGAACTGCACAAGAAATAAATGCAGTATGAAATAGATTACATTGTGCAATGTGAAACGCTTCATAACGCTTGAATTCCCATTACTTCAGAAACTACAACTAGATACAGTGCAGTCAAACTGCTTGCTGATACCCAGTGTTCTCTAACTTATTTAGATAAAGACGGAATAGGATGTCAAGTAGAAAGGTTTACAGAATTATAGCACTTATCTAACATGCTGTGATTTCACCATACAGATAAATATATTTTTATTAGATTCCTACGACAATGTTATTTCTTGAAAATATAATGTCAAGAAAGGACATTCTTGTATTCAGTAAAGCCATCAAAAGAAAACAGAAGCACATTTTTCACAATCTCCCATCCTGCTGGTTGAAACCATGAATACTTTTGTTTTCTCTATTATATAAGCAACCATTCTGAGTATGGATAAGGACTGAGATGATTTCATGAAAGTGGGAAAAAACTACTTTATGAATGGCTGGTGATGAGAATAGGAAGCAAAGTTCAAGCTGGTAGATTTGAAAACGAGGAATTTCGACGTATCTATAAATTCTACATCTTGGAATACAGTAAAAGACATACAGTGCCTTGACAAAGTACTCTTCACATTTTGTCATGTTACAACCAAAAATGTAGATGTATTTTTTTGGGATTTTATGTGATAGATCAGTGATGGTGAACCTTGGCACCCCAGATGTTTTGGAACTACATTTCCCATGATGCTAATGCACTCTGCGGTGTAGTTTAGCATCGTGGAAAAGGACATTTCAAAACATCTGGGGTGCCAAGGTTCACCATCACTGTGATAGACCAACACAAAGTGGCACATAATTGTGAACTGGAAGGAAAATGATAAATGGTTTTCAAAATTTTTTTTTTACAAATAAAGATCTGAAAAGTGCGGCATGCATTTGTATTCAGCCCCCCTGAGTCAATACTTTGTTAAACCACCTTTGGCTGCAATTACAGCTGCAAGTGTTTTTGGGTATGTCTCTACCAGCTTTGCACATCTAGAGCGTAAAATGTTTATTTGCTCATTCTTCTTTGCAAAGTAGCTCAAGCTCTGTCAGATTGGATGGAGAGTGCCTGAACAGCAATTTTCAAATCTTGCCACATATCCTCCATTGGATTTAGGTCTAGACTTTGACTGGGCCATTCTAACTCATGAATATGCTTTGACCTAAACCATTCCATTGTAGCTCTGGCTATATGTTTAGGGTCGTTGTCCTACTGGAAGGTGAACCTTTGCCCCAGTCTCAAGTCCTTTGCAGTCTAACAGGTTTTCTTCTAAGATTGCCCTGTATTTGGCTCCATCCATCTGCTTTCCAACTCTGATTAGCTTCCCTGTCCCTGCTAAGTAAAAGCATCCCCACAAGATTATGCTGCTACCACCATGTTTCACGGTGGGGATGGTGTGTTCAGAGTGATGTGCAGTGTTTGTTTTCCGCCACACAGTGTTTTACTTTTAGGCCAAAAAGTTTAATTTTGGTCTCATCTGACCAGAGCACCTTCTTCCACATGTTTGCTCTTTACCCCACATGGCTTCTTGCAAACTAGACTGCCACTCTTCCATAAAGGCCAGATTTGTGGAGTGCACGACTAATAGTTGTCCTGTGGACAGATTCACTCACCTGAGCTGTGGATCTCTGCAGCCCCTCCAGAGTTACCATGGACCTCTTGGCTGCTTCTCTTTAATGCTCTTCCTTTTTTGGCTTGTCAGTTTAGGTGGACCACCATGTCTTGGTAGCTTTGCAGTTGTGCCATACTCCCTTCATTTTCGGATGATGGATTGAACAGTGCTCAGTAAGATGTTTAAAGCTTGGGATATTTTTTTATAACCCAAAAATCCCTGACCTGTCTGGTGTGTTCCTTAGCCTTGTGATGCTGTTTTTTTCACTAAGGTTCTCTAACAAACCTCTGAGGGCTTCATAGAACAGCTGTATTTATACTGAAATTAAATTACACACAGGTGGACTCTATTTACTGATTAGGTGACTTCTGAAGGCAATTGGTTCCACTAGATTTTAGTTAGGGGTATCAGAGTAAAGTGGGCTGAGTGCATGCCACAGTTTTCAAATATTTGTAAAACAATTTGAAAACCATTTATCATTTTCCTTCCACTCCTCAATATGTGCCACTGTGTTGGTCTATCACCTTAAATACATTTATGTTTTTGGTTGTTGCATGACAAAATGTGAAAAATTTCAAGGGGTTTGAATATTTTTTCAAGGCACTGTATGAATCAATTCACAGACCATGGCTAATATGCAGTTACACTTTCAGGAGATTGGACATTGGCAAAAGCTTCGCTGGGACCACTCTGTTATATATATGACAACACATCCCTCACTTTTGTTGACAAGCAAGAAGGAGAATACAGAGAGGAGGGGGGGGGGACTTGTGTATTGTACTCCAAGATCCATAATTTACAGGTACATCAAATGTACTCTTACTTTTGTTTCAAAGAAAAAGGAAACATAAAAGCAGGCAGTGTCTCCACTCAAAAGAGGAATGTAGATGTGAGGTGCTGTATAATATTATACAGGCGAGTGGAAAATTTGAGGGCTGGGCTAGAGGATCCTGAGACCGCGCCACATTCTCTGTACCTTCCTGTTGAGACAAGAGGCCAACAGGCCCACCTCGGGAGTACCCCACTGGAGACACAACTGATTAAACACCTCCAGATGAAGCGACCATTCCCCCTGGCCCAACGCCTGACGACAGAGGTAATTTGCTGTACACATTCCAGGGGTGGAAAATTGGAAAGCGCAGAGGGCTGGAACAAAGCGTTCTGCCCACCTTAGAATATCGGTTACTTCCCGAGCCGCCAGGACACTTCTTGTGCCCCCTTGGTGATTGACAGACCACGGCAATGGCATTGTCTGATTGAATGCGTACTGGACACCCCTGAAGACGAATTGTCCAATGATCCAAAGTCTGATCACTTGGAGTTCCAGTACATATATCAGCAGTCTGGACTCTGGAAAAGTCCAGACCCCCTGAGCGCAATCTGTGCAAAGGACGCCTTCCCACCTGGACAGGCTGGCATTCGTGGTGACAACCGTCCATTACAGGGGGAGAATGGATTTTTCCTGTCAAAGTGCTGGAGAACGAAGCCACTCGATCAGAGACCCTCTCGTACCCCGGCTTAACAGGATCAGATTGTCTAGAGACTGGGATTCGTGTCCCATTTCATCAGGATCTCTTTTTGCAGGGATCTCATGAGGAACTGTGCAAACGGAACTGCCTCAATGGTAGAAACCATCAGGCCCAGCACCCTTATGCAAGCCTGGAGGCATGACCTTCTGCTGGACAACAGAAGCTGAATTGCCTCCTGCAATTTCTGAAGTTTGTCCAGAGGAAGAAACACTCTGGCTGAGTACAGAGTTAGACCCAGATAGTCCAGCCGTGTGGACAGAACCAGAGCAGACGTCTGAAGGTTCAGAATCCAACCAAACAACCTCTCAGTTCGCAGAGTAATCTACATGTTGTCCATCAGAGCAGTTGGAGACTGCAGAAGATGATCGTCCAGGTACCCCAGTACCGCGATCCCCCGCTGACGCAACAATGGCCAACACTTTTGTGAAGGCCAGAGGAGTGGAAGCGAGACCAAAGGGTAACACCACAAACTGATAATGCTCCTCGCCCACGGCAAAGCAGAGGAAGCACTGGTGACTGGCACCATATTGGCGTCCTTGATGTCGATAGAAGCGTGAAAATTCCCCTGATGTAGGGACACCACTACCGTATGAATGGACTCCATACGGAACTTCTGTTACTGGAAACAGGCGAGTCCACTACAAGTGGGACCATCCACTTTTTAAGCAGGGAATCCTTATTAGGATACCGCATCACAAAACGCTTAGGGACCGAAAAAGTACATTTTGGACAACCCCATTTTTTTGTGACAATATTATCAAAGTAAGCAGGAAAGGGGAACGCAATCACCACCTTAGAGGGCAAGTGGGTGCCAAAAGGGACCGGCGCCTCAGACGCAGCATCAGCTGCATCCTCCATCTTTAAAGTTTCACGCACTGACACAATTAGTGCATCCACCTGCACGTTTTCATGCCCGGCTAGAGGAGCAGAGGAATCATCCTCACTATCTGAGCACGCAAGGTGCGTGGACGCAGACCCAGAAGGGTAACTCGCATCCGCGACAGCCTAATCAGATGCAGAATCTGATAGAGACAGATGAAGCAGGTGAAGGCGGGGGACGCTTTTTGCTAGCCCGTTTTCCCAGGACCAAATCCACCTTGGACGCTAAAGACTCCAGGACCGCCGTTGGTGCAGTCAGGGATTGGTGGGGACCCAGAGGGCCCGGCAGCCTCTGCGAGGGGATTAGGTTGGGAAATGTGCACCAGGGACTCCATAAGTAAAGAGGGGGACCCACAGAAAAAAAAAAGTGTATAACACTGCTAGGGACACCCCCACCATGCTGGCTGCACCAGAGGGCCCAGCACAGAGAACTACCGCTGCTATAGCAGAGAGAAAGACACCCACAAAAAGACTCACCACTACCGATCAGGTACTTACAGCCCCAAGCTAACTGCACACCATGCTCCCATCAGGAAGCGAAAGATCCAAGAGTCAGCACTAGGGGAAGAAGAGGGCCTCCCACCACCAAAATCACCGCCCATGTAGCTTAAAAAACACGGGCGCCACTATTTTTAATGAGAAAACGACAAGAAAATGGCCACCGATCTAAAGCACAAAAGGCTACAAGAAAATGGCGGCATAACGCAGCTCCCGGGGGCCCAGGGGTAACCCATGAGCCCAGAACACAATCCTAGCAGGAAGGGGGGCCTTGGCAGAAGCCCCCACCAGGTACAGCCCCCTCCCAAAAGTCGATTGTCCGGTCTCCATGCTCCCTCCCCCACCCCCATCACCAGTTCGATACCCCAGACCAACCTAAGAGGTATGGCCATCCCATGGGAGGGAAGTGGGGGGTTTGGACAGATGGGGGGTAATAAGTCTGCAAAGGACAACCGAGAAAAAAAAGGGGGGATGCAGCATGGGAAGGAGGGGAACCCGGGGGTCCAACCATCCCAGAGAGGGGCCCACGTCCACTCCAAAACCCTCCCCCCGGGGTAGAGGGGGGGGGACTACATACCACACTAGGAACAGGGTGGGCACTGCTCCTGACAGACCACTGCTCCATTGGAATGGGAGGGCTGTGATTCAGGCAGAGGCCAGGTTGTATGTACCTCCGCGAGACGTTTAACTCGCAGGCCAGCCCCCGTCCAGTGGAGTTATGTCGCACCTGACCTAGTGCGGAGCGAAGGGCCTGCACGCACTTGCTGGCCAGACTGGGGGACCCCCTGGATCTGGATTATTTAGTCCATCACCCAGTCTGCCAGTTGATTGTTTTGTTCCTGTGAGAATGTACAAAGATAGGAAAACGTTCCAATTAAAAGGGACAAAATTGCCAGGACAAGGGATCCCAGCAAGGAACTAGATCCTTTCTCCTGACTAGGCAGAAAAAAAACTGAGTACCTATAGCTGAGAGTGGGAGTAGGCGTAGTCAAGCTTTTTCCTGCCTAGTGTCCTACTCCTGTTGGGGGCAGTATAACCCAATAGTCATGATAAGGAGCTGTGCCAGTCAATGAACGAAAGAGAAAAATTACATATCGTCATGGCCAGAAGGACATGGTGGGTAAAAGAGTTCTCAAGGGACAAGAAGTAGTATTATGGAAGCAAGGACAAAACCAGCTTCCAGGCTACCCTTTTCCCCAAGTAGAAGAATTCAAGGTAAAAAGTACAGCTGCTGATTGGAACAGAAGGAATAGTTTGTTTTTAAAAGGGTACCACTTTTATTTGTAAATATATAGCTCCGCTTGGCTGTGAGATCTTGGAGGAGTCCTGGCAGGTGACAAGGAAAAGCCCTTTTCGGTAGCAAGTTGTTCTGGGGTTAACCAGGACCTGCAGGGTTCTAATTGAAAGGTCACAAGCAGGGTCAGGCAGAAGGATGTACAAATGGTTCCCTATCAGGCCACTAGGTGGAACTGTCTTACCAGAGATTACAGATCAGGGAAAAATCAACCAATGTAAATTAATGTAAGAGCAGCATCCAAACCTTGGAATGTGCAAATGTAGGTAATATCTGGGAAGAAAGGATATCAGGAATTAGCCTGGAAAGGCTGTGGCACACCCATGGGCTAAGGAAGGCTGCTAAGCAAAGCAGGATAGTGTCTAAGCTCATATAGATCAGAGGTGGTGAGGAAAATTGAACCACCCAAGAAACCCTGGAAACAGAAGAATGCCAATCTTTTCCAATACAAAATTGGCAAAAAGTCACCTGGAACCAAGGTCAAGACCAGGGGAAGGGAAGGCAGAATAGATGCCCTAGCCTGGAAACATTGGCAAAATGCAGCCATAGAAGGGGTAGGAAAAATGTGGGTCAGGGCTTAGACCAAGGCCTGAAGTCAGGGAGGACATACCATGGCAAAAATGGAGTAGTAGGGCGCTAGATTTTGAAACTAATCTCAAGTAAATGAGATTATAAACCGGGGACATGAGATTAAAAAAACTACCCCTGGACTGTCTCAAAGGTAAACCCGCATAAGAGAAAAAATGTCTCATAAGGGGCAACCGAATAGAGCTACTAAGAATGCCTCAAAACAACATTTTTTAGAGAATGAATGAGGCATTGGCAAGAATGTTGTTGCTGAAGGAGGGTGTCAGTGAAAGACCTTGGCACCTGGAAAATAAACAATTAGGGAAAACAATTCTATAACAGTATATGCAAAGACTTAGAGTACAGAGAACAGCAACTGTCCAGTACCAGCTGACAAAGTTCAGGTTTAGGAAGCCTTTAGCCACAAGTCACAAAAGGGATCCCCCGTTTATCCCAAGGGTAGAGGAAGAATCAATACCCTTTGCCTCTATAGTGCAAACAGAAGGAGCAGTGCTACTACCCATACAGCTCACCAATAAACAAGCTCCCAGGTGCCCGATCCACAGCCGTTTGAGTACATATGTAGAAAGAGGATTCGCACACCAGTAGTTGCTCTTAATCATCAAATCATAAAATCATCTTTATTCAGGAACCACAGTACACAACTGCTAATAGGATCAGTTGACATGTTTCAGCCTATAAGGCCTTAGTCATAACTAACCTTTGCCTCTATAGTGCCTTTAGAATGAGGAAGGATTTTTAGCCATTCTGGTGGGCTTAGAGGGGGGAAGGTTTACTGTGACTGGAAGGTTGACCATTATTGCGTATGAGTGGGGCGAATGGATCTAATCCAAATACTAGAGGATACCCACTTTGAAGGGGATTGTAAACTTGGATAATGGAGTCTGAACCCCCCCTCTTAGTAGCTGCCACAATATGTTCCTGAAGGGTTTGAATAACCCAGATGGCAGAGAATTCTCGTTCTATTCTAACCCCCACCACACGCTCACGAGAATAGATTATATTTTTGTGAATCATATTTTACTCCCTTGCGCAGTCTCCCCGGTGATTCATGACAGCAATCTCTGATCATGCGCCAATCTCAGTAGCCCTCACTCTTTTTGCTCACACACCATTCCTTAAATTGAGGTTCCCTTCCCATCTAGCCAAAGACCCTGGTGTCTCTTCTCTCGTCAAGGCCACCTGGCAGGAATTTTTAGCAAATAACGCCTCGCCGTCCACATCACCGATACTCCTATGGGAGACCGGTAAAGCAGTGCTTCGAGGTCGGATCATATCCTTCGCCTCTGCGTACAAAAAAAATGTAGCTAAAGCCTTCATGCGTGCCAGTGATTCATTGCGGAAGGCGCAGGCTAACCTTAACAAGTCTAACTCTATACTTCATAGAGAACAGTGGCGTACGGCTAAGGCTGCTTTTGACGAGTGGGCAGAGACCAGAGAACGATTGTATAAAACGCACCAAGACTGGAAATACCATTCCTTTGATAACAAACCCGGGAAACTGCTGGCCTCTCTCTGCAGAGGAACTTTTATGCCCACACATGTAACTAGGCTGAGAAATGCTGAGGGCCAGCTTGTGGACTCTCCTGCAGCAATCAACCAGGCCTTCGAGGCCTTTTATAAGAAACTGTACAGCCACGAACCGTACGACGAGGCCACGGCCTCGCAATGGTTGTCCTCAACCGACCTTCCCCGCATTTCACAGGACCAATTGGATCTCCTTAACGCTGCCATTTCCATGTCAGAGGTCACGAAAGCTATTGCACAGTTATCTTTAGGTAAATCCCCTGGTCCGGACGGGTACACCCCCGAATTCTATAAGTTGGCAGTGGACACAATAGCTCCCACCTTACTCTCAATGTTTAACCACATCACTCAGGGCCACTCATACCTACCTACAGGGTGCCAGGCACATATCAAGTTGATCTATAAGAAAGGACCCTACAGATCCAGGCTCATACAGACCAATTTCGCTTCTTAATGTGGATACTAAGCTACTCTCCAAAATTATGGCTGATGGGTTGGCATCCATATTGCCTTCGCTCATACATCCGGCCCAATCGGGCTTCACCAAGGGACGTTCGGCCACCTCCAACCTCAGGAAGGTCATGGTAGCACTAGAAATGACTAAAGCTGACCCACATAACCAAGCAGCCATAATAACACTCAATGCTGAAAAAGCATTCGACAAGGTCAATATTCAATGGCTAGACAGAGAACTGGTGCACCTGGGATTTAATGGCTCTTTTCTTCACTTGATTAGGACCATGTACACCTCCCCGGAGGCTCAGGTGGTGATAGCGGGCCATATCTCTCAATCGTTTATATTGTTCAAAAGGGACACGCCAAGGCTGTCCACTCTCCCCTCTGCTATTCAACCTTGCAGTGGAACCTCTCTCGAGATGCATGCTGTCACACCCAGAGATTCGGGGGATACAGGTGGGCCCGACTGAACTGCGAACAGCAATGTTCGCAGATCATGTCCTGATTTTTACTTCGGACCCGGAGCATGACCTGCCTATAATCCACGATATTTTCAATACGTACCGACAGTGCTCGGGCCTACGTATCAATTTTGCTACAAGTGAAATTCTTCCTTTGAACACTACACACACCCCTGCATGGGCCGCCTCCTCCCCCCTGCGTGTCACCACAAGCCATATCACCTATTTAGGGGTCAAGATAGGACGATTCCCTTCCTCCCTTTACCGATTGAACTTCACCCCAGTCATTGATAAAATGATCGCGGAACTTAAAAATTGGGCGACACTGCCTCGGTCCTTCTTCGCCAGATGCCATCTGTATAAGATGGCCACCTTTCCGAAACTTCTCTACTCCCTTCAAACTATCCCACTTCTACTTAAGCATTCCGACATTCAACGTCTACACAAAGCTCTCCTCTTTTATCTGGAAGGGCAAGAGACCCAGAACTGCACTCGCCAAGCTACACTTGACCAAAAGGGAAGAGGGCCTGGATCTCCCCAATACGAGAATGTACACTATTGTGTGCCTCATGAGGGGCTGTCTGGACTGGTTGAGCCGTGAATCGAGATATACCAATTATACTATTGAGACCCATATGGCCGCTCCCTATGATCTAGTGGCTCTGCTGCATTGTGGAACCGGGGACTTCCCAACACATTTACGAAACAATCTCTTACTCAGAGATACCGTAGTAGCTTGGAGGGAGACCAGAAGGCGCTTGGGTACCCCTCAGCGGCTCTACCGATATCTGCCTATCTATGGCCATCCCATGTTTCCACAAGCGCAGCAGTATACTGCTTATGGGGCCTGGTCGAGATGGGGAGTAAAGCGGTTTGCCCAGTTATTTGATATTTCCTCTGGCAAACCTATGTATTTTCAAGCCTTTTCCACTAAGTATAACATCCCTTCTAGTCATTATCTTTATTATAGACAATGCGTTAGCTTTGTGGACTCCATCTACCTGCCATCACAAGGTCGTTTTCAACATTCACTCGTGGACTTATGGCTACAACAAGACAAACACAAAATTTCTCAGTTATATAAGCCACTGCATACTGAACTTTTTCGGGGTCTTGCATCTACAATAGCAAAACCGTGGAATAAACTCCTCCATTCAGAAGATGCCCACCAAAAGATCTTATCCGGCTACCTCACCACACGCAAATACATAACGAACAAATTTTGGAGGGAACAGCAGTTCAAAATTCTTCACAGGGCGCATATGCCTCATCTCCGGTGGTCCGTGGACGTTTCTAATCACTACTGCACGCTATGCAATGACCACTACCCTTCCTTACTTCATAAGCTTTGGGCGTGCCCGCCCGTTTCTGCTTTTTGGGACAAGACTCTCCGCTATGTGCATCGCTACACTGGACTGTGGCTACCAAAGAATATTTATCTTTTACTATTTGGATACCTTAACCCTGAGGCTTTGTCCATTCCGAGGAGTTCTCGGACAACGTTATCCGGACACAAGCACTGGATGATCACTTGTCTCACGATAGCGAGAAGACTGGTGTTGAAGCATTGGGTGGCCACCACCCCTCCCACCCTTACGGAGTTAACGTCTGACCTGCATCTTCTCCGGGATATAGAAGCCACAGGCTTGTATCTACACCCCAATACCTCTGCCAACCGATTCACCAGAAAATGGTCTCACTTTCCCCCCAGGAATGTGATTACTCCTAAAGCTCCTACCTAAGATCTATTAAATAACTACTCGCAAGCTAGTGTGTTTGGGGATGGCACTTCGCTTCACGTCCAGCTGGTGTACTCACCCGAAACCAAGTGCCATCGCCAGTAATCCTGAAAATATTTTTCTATATGCCTATAGTTGTTTGCCTATGTGACGCACAGCCTCCACATATCCCGACGACAAGTGATCGGTATATGGTAACAGAACCCTGCTACATGCTATAACCTTACTGCTTGTGACTTTATTATTGGTGTTCTTTGACTTTCTCTCCATTTCATGAATCCAACCCCCCTCTCCCCTTCTCCTTTACCCTCAGCCCCATCTGCCCCTTCCCCCCCCTTTTTCTCCCCCCCTTCCTCCCTCTTTTACACCCTTCCCTCCTCACCTTACCTATTTTCCTTACCCTCTTCTCTCCCTCTGACCCCATGTAAAATTAAAACTACCCTGGAGTTCCTCGCAATTATTTTCATATTGAATGAGAACAATACCCCTGTCTCACTTACGTATCTGTAATAGCACTTTGGCAGTTCTATTTCTTGAACACTGTTTGTAAATGAGTTTTTGAACTTCAATAAAATGTTCTTAAAAAAAAAAAATGGTGAAATTTCATCATGAATTTCTTCAGGCCAAGTAGCCATAGTTTGGGCAACCACTAAATTGACAACAGCTGACTGTAGGGCAGGGCCTGTCAGGGCACAGGAGATTTTTAGTAGAACGCCTATTCACTGAATCTTTAAAGGTGGGAGTACTCGCAAAATAAATCGTAGACTGAGCATCACTGCAAGATTAGCTGGGTCCACAGTGGGGACAGACCATTTTTTTTGTTAAATTCTGCATCCATATAATACAAGGCTTCAAAGTTTTCAGGAAGGGGAACAACCTGTTTTTTTGCAAATCGTTGTATAAGGCCCAACTTGCCAGATCCAGAATAGAAAAGTTATTTTTAGAAAAATCCCTTGTATTTGAGCATTTTTGAACATATGGGGGGTGTGCAGCACTAGGCAGATCTATCCAAAAGCTAGTACACACATCTTTGATCAATAAACCCACTGTAAACAATATATAGCAAAAGGGTACAGAAATAACTTGCCCAAATTTTAGTGGAGAAAAATCTTAGGGCACCTCGGCCAGGATATCTGCATTCCCCATGACAAAAGTGTCAGTCAATTCTGGTTTTAAGGTGGAAATGTAGTTGAGGGAAGTGATGCAGAAGGGCACTTGTGGCTAATAGCCCCCTTCTATTTCCTGAAGTGGCAAAAGCCTCTGGAATAGGTCAAACACAGTGGCTGAAAATTCTGCTCCATTCACACCTAAGCGTAGTGCAGTGCTAGCTGCACCACTTTTTTTTAGCTTTTTTTTTGGCATGTTTTTGAAGTGGCACCATTTGAATGGGCCTTCCTCAGTCCAGAAAACGCTCCAAAGAAGCTCATGTAAAAATCATGGCACAGAGTCCAGAGCATTTGGCGCAAGGATTTTTGCTGCAATTTCAGTGCGCTTTGTCACTAGACAATCGTGGCAAAATCGCACCGTGTTTGGGGTGTCATTAAGAAATAATGGCATCGCAAACATGTCCCGTGTTTTGCCACAATTATAGTATGCTCAGGTATGGACAGAGCCTTAGTTAAACCGGTCGCATGCTATGCGCCTGTAAGGGAGTCTGGGTTAGAGGACTGGAACCTTGTCTGTGTTTGACCTTGCTCCAGAACAAATAGTTGAACTAGTGAGGATCTTGTCATTTTCCCCGGGGCCTGTAAATGATTCACAGCCATTTGTCCCAAGTGTTCCTACTTTCAAGTGCCTGTTATCCTCTATTGCCAAATGAGGGTCTTTCCTTTCAGGTTACTTATGGAATGGATGTGGATTCAGTGGGTTCAGTTTAAGGGAGCTGCAGCAAACCAGGCACTGATTTCTAACGGCTGTGTCTCTGCAGAATGCAGCAGCAGGCAGTGTGACAAATGATCAGCTTGCATTGTCAGCAGAAAATGAGGGCTGGAAGTGCACAGCTAGGAGCCCTATAAGCACTACATCACAAACAAGAAAGGTAAGGAGCTGGAAAAAGGACCGGCCAAATTAGAATAGGTAAACGATTACCGGTAAATTAGGGAATAAGAATGCAAGACCCCCTAACACCTGTGCATTTATAAATCGCTTGTGTGCATAGCATTGTGGAATAAGAATGCAATGTATAATACAAGGCCGTTGACATGGTTCAGGAACTGATATATATATATATATATATATATATATATATATATATATATATATATAATATATAAATAAAAAGGCACAAGAAAACCCCCTCTTATTTGGCCCACATTCTTTGTCCTGTCTAGGCTTTACCCACCAAGGCACCATGGTAGACACTCTCTTAAAGGGGTCTTCAGGATCTGGGTTCCATACAAATGGTCCATGGCCATGGACCTGTATAGAACCCTATATGTACCATAAATGCAACTCCATGGTAGCCTATTAAAAGCTATGAAAAATCCCTTTTTTTTTTTTTTTAAATACAAGAGCCATGTTTTGGTGCCCAATTAAATAAAAATCAGAAGTAGCTCATGTCAAATTCAGACCCTAATACATAGGAGGTCCTGTTTCAGGTGGCTCAGTGTATAAAATCAGTGGTTAGCATAACCCCCCCACACATAGCTACTGCATCACTACTCTGTTACCGCCTACGCTAAACCGATGATATACAATACTGTGGACATAGAAGAAGCCAATTAGTTGGTCATCATTTTTAATGTGTAAGAATGCATCATGTTTTTGAAAATATGCTTTCATAAAGATGTCACAATTACCAGCACAACAGGGGTCTGGGTGTGGCAGGGCTAGCCCAAGATATTGTGCTGCCGGGGTCCAAGAATGAAATGCTGCTTCCCCCCCCAAAAAAAAAAAAGAAAACTCCCCACACCAAAAGGCATCCACATCCATTATTTTATATCCTGAAAACTAAAATTAAATTTATCAGGAAGTTAGATTTACATTCAACAGCACCCCTACTTCACATCAGGAGTCCCCCTTAACATCAGGAGCTCTATACTTAGCACCACTCCGTTACCTCCGGTCTCCATTATCCAATTCCTCCTTCACCTCCTGTCTCCATCCAACTGTCCATCCTACCAACCCTCTGTTGTAGGTCCCTCCAACCTCTTCACACTCCATCACTCTCACCCCCGTTACTCTATCCCTTTTCATCTTTCCATAACACCATTACAACATCCTTTTATCTCTTACTCCATCCAACAATCCTTGTGCCCTATATTCCTTCACCTTTTCTATTCTTTACTTTCATCCCTCTATTATTCTGCCTCTCCCTATCTTTCCATAACTCCATCACCCCATCCCTCTATCATTTGCTCCATCAACCCATCCCTCTATTCTTTACTCCATCAACCTTTCTCTCTATCCTTTGCTCCATCACCCCATCCTTCTATCCTTTACTCCATCAACCCATCCCTCTATCCTTTGCTCCATCAACCCATCCCTCTATCCTTTGCTCCATCAACCCATCCCTCTATCCTTTGCTCCATCAACCCATCCCTCTATCCTTTGCTCCATCAACCCATCCTTCTATCCTTTACTCCATCAACCCATCCCTCTATCCTTTGCTCCATCAACCCATCCCTCTATCCTTTGCTCCATCAACCCATCCCTCTATCCTTTGCTCCATCAACCCATCCCTCTATCCTTTGCTCCATCAACCCGTTGCTTTGCTCCATCCACGCCTTGCTCCATCCCTTCATCTATCTGTCTCTCTGTCACCCAATCTATACCTCCCTCCCTTATCACTCCACTACTCCCTCTCTTATCACTCCATTATAAACAAAAAAAAAATACTTTAGAGTGCTGCCACACCAAATGTGCTCACAACTTTTTTAAACAAGAATATATATTTTTATTAGAATATAAACACCTTGTGACCATTAATCAGCAAAATGTTTTAATCTAAACTGTTCATACAGTATACAGGCACACTGTCCAAACATACTATACACCAGCAATTTTCATCTATCAACCCAATCTGTTCATTGCTGCTGCCTCCCCTCTTCTGGCATGCTTGGATTTGTAGTGCCACAGATACATGAGGTGGTCATGTAGGAGAGGAGGCTGTGTACTGGACTGGTGAGCAGGTAATGAGTAGAGACTAAGAAGGTGGAATAGAGATTTGGGGAGATCTCAGAAAACATTCTCTCTTCAGAAGCAGAGCAAATCTCTCACACAAAAAAACAAACCAAAACGATCTAACAGCGTCACATGGGAGTCTGCCACAGAGAGACCATGCCCCTCTCCTCCTCCTCCTGCCCACTAAGACAAGCCACCGACATTACAACATTCAGCCCAGAGCCAGCTTACCTTCTGCTAGGCTTTACTACGTCCACCACTGGAGAAACTTAACATAAATAAATCACCGGGACCGGATGGCTTGCACCCGAGGGTTCTTAAAGAGCTCAGCCAGGTGATTGCCAGACCATTATTCTTGATCTTTAAGGATAGTTTACAGATGGGTATGGTGCTAGCTGATTGGAAAAAAGCCAACGTGGTACCAATATTTAAAAAGGGGCCGAGGTGTATCCCGGGGAACTATAGGCCGGTCAGCCTAACATCTGTAGTCTGCAAGATTTTGGAGGGGATGTTAAGGGACCACATACAAGACTTTAGTAATGAAAACAGTATTATTAGTAGCAATCAGCATGGATTTATGAAAAATCGTTCTTGCCAAACCAATCTATTAACCTTCTACGATGAAGTGAGCTGCCACCTAGATAAAGGAAAGCCTGTGGATGTGGTGTATCTGGACTTTGCAAAGGCCTTTGACACCGTTCCCCACAAACGCTTACTGTACAAACTAAGGAAGGTAGGTATGGACCATAAGGTGAGTACCTGGATAGAGAACTGGCTCCAGGGGAGAGTCCAGAGGGTGATGATTAATGGGGAGTACTCGGATTGGGCGGGTGTGGAAAGTGGGGTCCCCCAGGGTTCGGTCCAGGGACCAATCCTGTTTAATTTATTCATAAATGATCTAGAGGAGTGGATATCTAGTACAATCTCAGTATTTGCAGATGATACTAAACTAGGCATGCCAATATCTTCTATGCAGGATGTGGAAACCTTACAAGCGGACCTGAACAAAATAACGGGGTGGGCAACTACATGGCAGATGAAGTTTAATGTTGAAAAATGTAAAGTAATGCACTTCAGGGCCAAAAAACAGAAAACAAGCTACTCACTAGGGGGGGAACCTCTGGGTGAGTCTAGGATGGAAAAAGACTTGGGGGTACTGGTAGACAACAGGCTTGGCAGTGGCATGCAATGCCAAGCCGCTGCAAGTAAAGCCAACAGAATACTAGGATGTATAAAAAAAGGGGATTCACTCCAGAAATAAAGAGATTATTCTTCCACTCTACAAGACTCTGGTCCGGCTACATCTGGAGTATGCTGTCCAGTTCTGGGCACCGGTCCTCAGGAAGGATGTGCTGGAACTGGAAAGAGTCCAGAGAAGGGCAACAAAAATAATTAGGGGAATGCAGGACATCAGCTATGAGGAAAAACTACAAGCACTGAACCTATTCTCTCTGGAGAAGAGAAGATTGAGGGGGGGATATGATATCAATGTACAAATACTGTACTGGCGACCCTGGCATAAGGAACAAACTATTCAGAGTAAGGGAATACAATAAGACACGTGGCCACTCACTAAAACTAGAGGAAAGGCGGTTTAACCTTAAAATGCGTAAGGGGTTCTTCACTGTGAGAGCGGTAAGGATGTGGAATTCTCTTCCACAAGCAGTCGTATCAGCAGGGAGCATTGATAGTTTCAAAAAAACTGTTAGATGGACTCCTTCGAGACCACAACATACAGGGGTATACAATGTACGGTTAAAAGAAAACACACTGGATGGATTGTCTTTTTTCAACCTCACTAACTATGTAACTATGTAACACTGCAGGCTCCACTCCTCCCTTTAGTGGCATCTGCTGTGATGAAGTCAAATAAGGCATGCTGGGCAAGAGGGAGGGAACTAATAGCAGCAGAAGCAGTGTCATAGTTATCATTGGAGACTCTCAGGCGGCTCCGGAACTGGGCATGCGCAGTTCCAAGCCGAGAGTGTTAGTGCTGCAATGGACGCCATTTTGCCGCCCCTCTTAAAGGGCCATCTGGGCCCAATGGACCCATGGTAGGGCCAGCCCTGTGCCTATGTAGGCTTCCTCCAAGTACTGCAGGTTCCCTCTCACACTCCAAAGACAAGTTGTAAATGTACAAAGCGATGCGTAAATTGTCAGACCAATGCAAGAATTCCCAGTGGCACAATTTGCTGAATTTTGCAAAATACCATTCATGTTTGGCGTTTAAATTACTTGGCTGCTACTACCTAATTAGTAACCAACAAAGGTCCGATCTATTTCCTGTCCTATAACTTGGGCCATAACTGTGCATTTACTGTAGCAATCTGACGATGAGAGATCTAGATTAACCAGTTGCAGATTCTGGGCATACTAGACACGCCCAAAAACATGTCATTGTACACAGGGCGTGCTAGTACGTCCAGTCCACACTGAACAAAGCGCAAATTTGAAAAAATCGACTTTTCTTCATTTGTAAATAACTTTGTAATTCTTTATACCAAAAGCATAATTTTAGTGTTTTAAACAGGACAAATTAAAGAATAAAATGCACACCTTTGTGTGCAGTAACACTATTTACGTTCAAATT
Source organism: Pelophylax lessonae (assembly GCF_965119305.1). Taxonomy (NCBI): domain Eukaryota; kingdom Metazoa; phylum Chordata; class Amphibia; order Anura; family Ranidae; genus Pelophylax; species Pelophylax lessonae. Next base: position 278,450,654 of record NC_138772.1, read on the forward strand.
AACATTGCTCAAAAAAAGAAAAAAATGCCTTTTGTTTACTTTTATTACGTTTAATTGTCTAAGGATTGTGAAAAAAATTACTGCTGCAGGACAATATTCACATAAAGAAAGCCTTGTTTGTCCTTATTGCGGTCTGTGTGTTCTAATAACCTTTCTCAGCTGACTGAAAGTGAGGGAAAATCCAAAATTTTGAGTTGTCACTGGAACAGTTGTAGACGTTAACTATTCCAATGAGGACACTTGTCTTAAGAGAATCTACCTTACTTTGTGGAGATAACCACTTAAAGTGATTGTAAAGCTTTAATTTATTTTTTTTTCATTAAAATATTAAACATGTTATACTTACCTGTAAAGTGGTTTTGCACAGAGCAGCCCAGATCCTCCTCAAGTCCCATGCCGAGGCTTCTGGCTCCTCCCTCCTGTCGGGTGCCTCCACAGCAAGCAGCTTGCCATGGGAGGACGCGAGTAGCTGATCTGTGTACATTTATACATGGAGCCACGGCTTGGCCCCGCCCCCTCTGTCTCCTGATTGTGATTAACAGCAGGAGCCAACTGCTGCCAATAAAAAATCAGGAGTCCTAGTCCCCGAAGAGGTAGGGCTCTCGTGGACATCGCTGGATCGAGAGGGTGCCCAGGTATGTATTGGGGGGGGGGTTTGCAGAAGGTTTTTCACTTTAATACATAGAAACCGTGTGTCCTTACTGGACACCGAGTACAAGGAAAACTCTCCAACAGAACACAAACCACAATAAAACCTGACATTGGTTGTAATAATTTCCTTCATAGAGAACGTGACCTCAAAGTCTTCCCAAAAGTTTTAGCTTTAGAAACCTTTTTCCCAATTTTTTTTGAGTTAAAAATTGTTTCTTGAAAACGATTTTCAGTGTTTCAGGAGGGGAAAAAAAAAAACTATAAAAAAAGTATCCCTTGAATCCTTTGACCCCTTGAAAAAGTCACGTGTGGTGACGCAACGCGTTAGGAGGAGCCAGATGATGTCACTTCCGGTTTACGGCCGTAACCGGAAGTATTGGATAATACCGCATCGGTGGTCTGCTCGTTTGTTTGTACTGAACTGTAAGTGCTTTTAATTTTTTAATAAATGGTTCTTTGGAATATTGCACCATGACATCATTTCTATGATTGTCCCCTTACTTGAGCGAGGAGCAGCAAAAAGACTTCCATATCCTGTGGCATATTAGCGATCTGCTATCCCCATACTGCCATTGTGTGTGAGCTGTCTACCACTGAGGAGAGAGGGAAAGAGGGATTCATGTCTTTCTAATTTATTTCATCCAACCATTTATCCCTGGGGAGAGAGGCCTGTGTCAGATCCTGGTGATTACTATCACAACACGCTCTTATGAGTGTGCATGGAGGTGAGCGGCCATTGCACTTATTGGCCACTATAGCTCACTGGAGTGACACGCCATCTCTACAGGCAACACTGTAAAGAATCACAGAAGTCACTTGTTACTTGTGGAATCAACACCAAAAGTCCAAAAGTCACTATTTATTGGAACCATCACTTTTGCATTGTTCACCATATGGACGTCTTATTTTTATATTTTGATTTGTTTCTTTTTATAGTCACACTCTCCACCTTTTGAACACTCAGCGTTGGTCATTTGGATTTTGCTATTAGCAGTCACCTGCTGATTCACACTTTGTTTGCTGTTTTTTTGTGTCAGCTCATCCTTCATCTGCACTTATGCACTTGGTATTTCAGGTTTAGCACGTGCACTTCAACACATCATTTGTGTGGATCTCATTTTTACATTTTATATTTGTATATCTTACACTGGTTTAATACTGTATCTGTGAAGATTACAAGTGCGATTTATTATCACTTATTCCTTTACATCACCTGACATTATCAGTCACTTTATGGATAATTTCTCCTTTTTTATTGAATATTTTTATTCTAAGTGCGATTTATTATTCATACTTTATGTCAATTAGCACCGATTTTTCTTCTTTTACACATTTTTACATACGGTGGGGACACCGAATAGGATTGGCTGCTTTTTCCCCTTCTATAGTACGCGATACTGCACTTTAATATTATTTATTCATCACCTTTTTCCTCGGGTAGCGCATTTGTTCTCTTTATCCTTTTCTTTTACAAAAAAAGTATAATTCTAGGTTGTCTTAATTCCATAGTTAACGATTTGAAAGCGCACATACTTCTCCTCGGTAATCGCCACAGGATTACATTATTAAAAGGCTAAATGTTTGCTGCATCTGGTGATCAGATTTCCCTTTAGCAAGAAATATGCTCTGTAAGCTCATGCTGCAATCAGAACTGACAAATGCACGCGTTTCCAGATGGTTAACACTTGAATTCAACATATTCCGTTGTTGTGATACACGCATTTTTCAGCATTTTTCAACATGCCACAGGACAGGCAAATGTGATGCTGTGAGCAAAATGAGGAAGATTCTTGCGTTCAATGTAAATTACTTTAATCCAAATTAAAATGATTAAAGGCTTGATAGCGCTTGAAACCAATGCATGGTCTGAAGCACTTCTCATTACAGAAAACATTGCTCTGAGGAGTAAGCATACATGAAAGGAATAATTTTCAGACATGTCATGCAATTTGAACAGGATCTTCACAACTTTTTATATCCTGAACGGCTATTTATACTGCCAGCAAAACTAGAAAAAAAAAAAGTGACAATATTCCCCTAAAGTGACATGCTGGCTAAAATCAAAACTTGAAAGTACTTAGAAGAGGATAAACCCAAAGCAACAAACACAAGGTGTCTAAGGCTTTTCAAGTAAGTGAAAAATACTCCTTTTTTGCTTCTGTAAAACAAATCAAGAATTTGGCAACATTTTTCAAAGGAATAGGATGACCACTTTGTAATGATATCCCTTACTGGACACACGAAAAGTTGTAGCAAGCGGCCATGTTTTTCAGCCATGATAGTCTTGCAGAACAGTTACACATTGCCGCAGTGATTACCCCCTCCCTCCTCCTCTAATTCATGAAATGCATAGGTTCTACACTTCAAAAGAGCCTTATGTCAAATCAGACATCAAAAACCTGACTTGGTTTGCCGGGTGCAGTGCACTCAAAATGAACATACTGCCACGTTTACTCTATATCTTACAGGCCTTGCCAATAACAGTGCCTGGAGCGTTTTTTCCCCAAGTACGATCGCTGTCCCGATCCTTTGTGTGGGCTACTAAATCCCCCCGGATTGGGATGCGAATCCTTACTCTTTCCAAGGCGAGGGGGGGGATTGGTCTACCAGATCTCCTTCAATACTACAGGGCATCTCACCTTATGCGGGTATTGGATTGGCACTGTAATGCCGCCACAAAACAATGGGTGTTCCTGGAGAATAAGATTGCGGGCCGACCTATGCCTTTGGCCCCTTGGACACCCCTTCCGGCGAATGAGCCTTTGAAATCTCACCCGACGATTGGGGCTACCTTGCGTGAATCTCGGAGGGCACAATGCCATCATAAGGTAGCGCCCTCGATATCTCCTATGACACCAATCGTGGGCAACCCTGAATTCCTCCCAGGTTGCACGAGCGATAAGGCGATAGCTCTGGCTCAAGCCGGAAGGGCTCGCCTTATGGATGTCTGGGTACAGAGAGATCCACCTACTCATATGGAGATTAAGGCATGGCCGGATTTGAATCTAGACCCTCTTAGCATCCTCCAAATCCGACACTTCCTTCTCCATTTACAGAGATTGGGCTATACCCCGTGCTCATTGTCTCCATTTGAGTCCTTATGTAAAGGGGGGGGGGTGCCTATCCCACAGGCGTTATTTTTATTCGATGCTCGGCGATACAGCGGACGAACGACCTCTACCTTATCTGCGACAATGGGAACGTGACCTCAACGTTTCCTTTACCCCCCAGCAAATCAACAAAATCTTACCCCTAGTACATAGGGCCTCTTTGGCCAGCAGATATCAAGAGGTCAGCTATAAAATTCTCACTCGATGGTACAGAGTCCCTGCGATTCTACATAGAATGGACAGAAAAATTCCAGATAGGTGTTGGAGATGTGGTGCCGAGGGAGGAACGATGATACACATCTTTTGGGCAGGAGGAACGATGATACACATCTTCTGTGAGGGTTTTCTGGAGGGAGGTTGCCCTGGTGATTAAGGAACTTACTTCGGAGGAGGTGGAAGAGGATCCTGCATTGTGCCTGCTCCACCTCAAGCGAAGATCAACCAGGAAATATAGGAAATCATTGACAGTCCATCCACTCAATGCTGCGAAAGCCTGTATTCCGGCAATGTGGAGACAGCCATGTCCCCCTACCCGGCAAATGTGGGTTGCTAAAGTAAATGAAATCCACTGTATGGAAGTATTGACTGCTTCCTTAAATAATACTGAAGAGCGAACCCGGACTTGTTGGTTACCGTGGTCTCAATTCATATGCTCTGATGACTGTTTACAGCATATTGACTAATTCTAAGGAGACCCATCTGTTATGCCCAGGAAACGTGCCGACGGATGCCCCCGACCCGGCCTGAGTTGTTGTGTGTTTTTTTTTTCTGTTTTGCATATGTATTTTATCCCATCTTTTCATATTAATATGTCAGTAGACGCCCCCAAAGGGGGATAAATATGATACATACTGTTGGGCAGAGTGGCTGAATATAGGATTTGTTATTTTTCATCCCCCTTTTCCATTGGACGCAGCACATGCCCGGGTAGTACTTTTTTTTTCTCGCTTCAGATGCCCTTTAAAGAGTGCAGGAAACTCCTTTCTCTTTTTTTTTTTCCTTTTTTTTTGGTGTGAGCACGTGGATTTAAAAACAGTTTTCACTGACATATAGTTCAATAAGTATTCACTGATATATTTTTCAAAGGCACTAACACTTTATTATATCTTAGTAATTATTTGAAGGGGGATTTCTCCCCTTCCTTTTTTTTTTTTTTTTTGTTCTCTCGTACACATTATGTCACAATTGAAATGGCTTATTTTTTGTCCCATAGCACTTCCACTGAGTATAATTTATAACACAAATGAGATTCACTCACAATCTCTAATAGCACTCTTATGGAGTATCTCATATAATATGGTATGAGATATACTCACAATCATCTATGAAGATATCCCTTTAATCTTTTTTTTTTTTTTTTTTTGAGTGGTAATATACTCAGGTACACAATTACTTTTTTTTCTTTCAATATTGAATTTGTCTGTCCACATCAAAATGATTGTTATTTGAAACTACACAATTTGTTTTTCACAATGTGTTCATTTTTTCACAATAATGTTTAAACCTTGTTGAAAAAGGAAATGTTCCTGCCTCAAAGGGCACCTGTAAGAGGTTATGTAATGTATCTTGAAAAAAAATAAATAAAAACGTTTTAAATTAAAAAAAAAGACATCAAAAACCAGCTCTTAGGCCTGTGCAGAGCTGTAAACCACTAATTGAGTCCTGGCAGAATATCTGTTTCCTCTGTCCAGGCCTATTGTAAAACTTTGACCAAATCTATTAAAGATAACCAGAACTAACGAGGATCGTAAAAGGCAATCATAGAGCTCTGCCCAATCCACACATGATTCATAAATTCAGACAGGAACATAACACATTAATACCAAGTATATATTTGAATGAGAAATGTTGTACTGAACAAAATAAGGTCATACATGACCACCCTAGCACATATAGAAGGGAAGATAGCTGTCAGATATTCCCTGGGTGACAATTTTATCTGAGCTATCCTGTGTGTAGTATCCCTGGACGCAAAATTCAATGCTGAACAATATTCTATCAGTTTCAAGAATGCAAATGGTACATATTGGAAGATATCAAAAGTGGTTTTAAACTGTCTGTAGAGGAGTGACCTGATATTTTCATAACCCCAGGACAGCCCATGGCCACTCCGTTTATTGGTCAGGAGCATCTGTCAACACCCCTTTGATCCCAGATAAAAAGAGATCCCTAACCAGTTGAGAATTCTCCTTTACCATCAAAGCCGGAACATCTGTCAAGTTTGAGAACCGATAACACCTGGCTCCTCGACTGAACTATTCTTCCGCCTCAATTCTACCTTATTTTTCTGTTCTGAATTATGTCTATTACTTTGAAACACCCTTTTTTGTAAATATTTAATTTGCACCAACTTTGACCTTTTCATTATTAAAACCTTATTTGGAAAAATAAGCTCTTAATGCAAACTAACAAAGAACCTTTCTCTTGAAGAGTGCTACTGTATAGAATAAATCCTCTGAACATACCTGTCTGTGGTGACAGTGTGTATTACAGATGATTATTCTAAAATCATAAATGGCATTGCTAAAATGACAAGCTTCCTCTTGCTCGGACCAAATGGGGGTGGTGGCATTTAAAGGTTTAATTGCTTAATTAGCTCAGTGACAATCGTTCTCAGCCTGCTGGCACCTAGATTGTGGTCCCGCGAGCTGAAAAATCTTTCTGCAGGGTGCAGCTGAGAGTGGCATTGTTATGCAAGTGACAGCGTGGTGTTAGATTGGCCAGTCCTTTGTCACAAGTTAGTGAGGGCAGGGATCTGATACCCACATCCATCACACATTTAAACATTTTTCATTATATTGTTTACTTCATTTGTTACAGACCATTTTATTGCCACAGATGCTAATAGTTGCCAAACTTCTGTTTTTTTGTTTTCTTCCCCCATGTACGGAAGAGAAAGAGCACTAGCTAGACATTTGCTGAATTTTTCACTGTGTGACACTAAGACAAGGAGTTAGGGGAATAGGTGTTACTGTATATACATATGCAGTATGTTTTACTTTGTTACCATAGGCCTAAATTCACACGATTGTGGTTCCCTGTGACTGCGTTTGTGTGGATGCAGCAACTCATTGATTTGAATGGTCTGCTGTATCAACAGAAAATGCAGGGAAAAGGTCCCTGCACCTTTTCCAAAATTGCAGCTGCAAGGAAACTGCATAGTGCTATGCAGTTCCAAGTAGAGGTGCACCAAATGGAAATTTTTTTGCCGAAACCAAAACCGAAAATGGATTAAAAAATATATATATATATATATATATATATATATATATATATATAATATATATATTAATATAAAAAATTTAAATAAATATGAATTTACTGTCAGCCAATATCTGTACTTTCAGTGCAAGAAAAATGCATCCCTTTACCCACTTACGGACTGGAAGGTTTTAATGACCAGGCCTTTTTTTGCGATACGGCACTGTGTTACTTTAACAATTACGTAATCGTGAAACGCTGTACCCAAATAAAAACGATGTCCTTTTTTTGCCAGAAATAGAGCTTTCTTTTGGTGGCATTTGATCTCTAATTTTTTTGTTTTTTTTTGCGCTATAAACAAAAAAAACAAAAAAATGTGCAACAAAAAAAAACCCAATATTTTTTACTTTGTTATAAAACATTCCCAATAAAAAAAATAAAAAAAAACCAATATGTGTTCTGCCACATATTATTGGTAAAAAAAATCCCAATAAGTGTATATTGATTAGTTTGAGTTATCGGGTCTACAAACTAGGGGATAGATTTATGTCATTTTTATTTATTTTATTATTTTTTACTGGTAATAGCGGCAATCAGCGATTTTTAGCGGGACTGCGACATTGTGGTGGACAGATCGGACACCTGACACTTTTGAGGGGACCAATGACATTGCTACAGTAAATCAGTACTAAAAATATGCACTGTTACTGTACTGATACTGGCAGGGAAGGGGTTAACAATAGGGGTGAAATATAGGGTTAAGTGTGCTCCTAAGGAGTGCTTTCTAACTATGGAGGATCGACTCACTGGATGAACAGAGACCTGTATGCCTAAATAGGAGGAACACAGGATCCCTGTTTATCTCTGACAGAACAGCAGTCTACCTCGTTTACATAGGCAGGCGGCCATTCTGTCTTCATGGGAGCAATCGCAGGTGGCCGGCAGACATCGCGTCCGCCAGACCTTGATGATTGGCTTCCCCTCTGACCAATCGATGTGTGTGCGTGTGCCCCCACTATCTATTACATGAAGCAACGTACAGGTACGTTGTTTTTTGTAATAGAGCCAACCTGCCGCAGCAAAACTAGGGCAGCTGGTCAGCGAGTGGTTACATTTTTATGTATGTCTTCACACTGGTCCATTGCTCTTCCTTGTGGTGTTAAAAAATAAATTGGATTTTTGACTTACCATAAAATTTTTGACAGCGAAAAAAATTCAGAAGGCTAACTATATAAACAACTGGAGCTCTCCTAAAAAAAAAAAAAAAATACACCCTCAAAGAGGACCAGATCCTTTAAAACAGCAGCCTGCAAAAAACCTTGCAGCCAAAAGGAAGCATCCACAGATGCCAACACATCCACTTTATAGAACTTTGTGAAAGTGTGCACCAACGGCTAGGAGGCCGCCTTGCAAACCTGTGTCACTGACGCCTGATGACGGAAAAGGAGGTGGCCTAGACAGGGAAAGGAGGAACCTGACCCTAGATGGAACCTGACCCTAGATGGAATAGACTCTAACCACCGACTGTCTGACACATCTGGAAATGGTCGCAGAGGAAACAGACGACCCTTTCCGAGGCCCATCCATAAGCACAAACAGTGAGTCTAATTTCCTAAAATAAAAGGACTCCGTAGCTGCCAGTTACACCCTAATCGCCCGGACAAAATCCAAGGTGCAAAAGCAATTTCCTTTGGATGTTTTGGCCTAGGACACAGGGAAGGCAACACAATGTCTTAATTCAAATAAAAATCAGAGACAACCTGAGGAAAGAACGACATACAGGGGCAAAGAATCACCTCATCACTGAGAACCACCAAGTTAGGTGAATGACAGAATAACAACGCCAGTTCCAACACCCTGCACACAGAGGTGAAAGCCCCCAAAAAGGCCACCTTCTGGGACATTGTAAGCAGGGGAATCTCCCGAAGATTTTCAAAAAGGGGCTTCTGAAAGACAGAGCACCAAATTCAGGTCCCAAGGTGGCAACAGAGACCGCACTGGAGGAGTCAAGTGCCTAACTCCCTGAAGAAAAGTACACACAAGGCCAGTTTCTGCTCAACCCCCCATTGAAGGAAGGTCAAGATCCGAATCACCAGAAAAAAAAGAGCCGAGGGTGAACTCCAAGAGACTCTCACTATGCAATGTACGTCTTCCACATAAAAAGGTAGATCTTCCTAGAAGTAGATTTCCTAGCTTTTAACAGCGTTGGAATCGCCGACCCTGATAAACCTCTATTCATCAGCACCTGGCGTTCAACAGCCAAGCAAATGTAAAGCAGAATGGAAGACTGGTCCTTGGGACAGCAAATCCTCCCTGAGAGGAAACTTCCAAGGAACATCGGCGACCAGTCTGGGGCCACTAAGATGACCAGAATCCCTTCCACTTTGATCCTGCATAGAAGTCTTGGCAGAAGCTTGAGAGGAGGGAAGCCATAAATCAGACAATACTGACCCCACAGGGCTACCAGTACATCAGTGGCATCCGCCAGAGGATCCCGTGACCAAGCAACAAACCTCTGCTCCTTTCTGTTGAGCCAGGACGCCAACAGATCCACCCCTAGTGGATGCCCCACCGGTGACACAACTGATGAAACACCTCCGAGTGAAGGGACCATTCCCCTTGGTCCAACACATGCAGATTGAGGTACTCCACCTGCCAGTTTTTCACCCTGGGAATGTGTATGGCGAAGGAGACTCAAATTAACCGTTCTGCCCATCTTTGAATGCTGGCTACCTCCAGAGCCGCCAGAAAAATTCTTGTGCCCCCCTGGTGATTGACATAAGCCACGCCCGTGGCACTGTCCAATTGAATGCGCATTGGACATCCCTGAAGATGATCCATCCACTGTTCCAGGCACAGGCTGAGCGATCAGACATCGGTAGTCTGAACTCTTCCAGTGTCCAGACCCTCTGAGCAGAAATTTTGCAGAGGACGCCTCCCCAGCCAGACAGGCTGGCATCCATGGTGACCACTGTCCAATACAAGGGGAGGAAAGTTTTGCCCAGCGGAAGCACAAAGCCACCAGATCAAGGACTCAGCTGGATCTGATTGTCTAGAGACTGCGGATTCTTGTCCCATTTGGCCAGAATCTCCCTTGCAGGGGCCTCATATGGAACTGTGCAAAACAGAACCACCTCCAAAGGTAAACACCATCAGGAGCAGCAACCGCATTCAAGTCTGGAGGGATTACCATCTGTTGAACAGCAGGAGACGAATTACAGCCTGCAGTTTCTGGAGTCTGTCGAGAGGAAGGAGCACTCTGGCTAAGGCCAAGTCCAGAGTCAGACCCACATAGTCCAGCTTTGTGAACAGAACCAGAGCAGACTTCTGAAAATTCAGAATTACACCAAACACTCTCAAGCTTGTATGGTGATTTTCCACCAGAGCAGGAGGAGAATCCGCTCGCAGAAGGTGGTCATCTAAGTATCCCAAGTATTGCGATCCCCCATTGGCGTAAAAAGAACCAGGGCCAACACTTTCGTGAAGACCACCAGTGCGTCCACCAGCACCTTTTCATACACGGTTGGAGGAATCCTCCTCATTATCTGAGGATTCAGAACGCGTAGCTGCACACCCAGCAGGGTGACCCACGTCTGCGGCGGCCAAATCAGATTCAGGATTTAATGAGACAGATTAGGCAGGGGAAGGCGGGGGCACTTCTTTGCCAGCCTGTTGCCCAAAAGCCACCTCCACCTGGGACACAAAGGACTCCAGGACAGCCGTCAGTGCATCGATGGATGGATGGGACCCAGAAGGCCCCGCAGCCTCAGAGAGGGGATCAGGTAGGGAGATGTTCTCCAAAGACTCCATGAGTCACCAGGGGGACCCCACAAAAAAAGTGTAAAACACTGCTAAGGGACAACCCCCACGGCTCTGGTGGCCCACCTGGTTGCCAGCCACAGAGCACCAATCGATCCTCAGTAGAGAGGGAGAGGACCCCACCAGATTCAACATCCCGCAGAATCTAAGCACCGCAGCTACCAGAAGAATCTGCACTGCATGAACGGCAAACAGGATGAGGAGGGGCTCCCACCGCCAAAATCGCCACCCAGAGGCCTCCACTGTCATGACTGCTGCTATTTTCTATGGCAAACCACTGAAAAATGACCGCCAGTCTACACAAACATGGCAATAAGCACAAAGGCTACAAGAAAATGGCGGCCCTGCACGGCACCAAGAGGGATCCCTAGTCCTCAGAAAATGGCACAGGCAGGAAGGGGGGGCCCTAGCAGGAGCGCCCACCAGGTAAAGCTGCCCCCCCCTAAAGTCGGTCGCCTACGACACCCCCCCGCCCCCATCGCCAGCACAGCACCCTGCCCCCACCATAGGCGGTGGACCAGGCCACCCGACAAGCCCAGAGTCAGTGGAGGGGGGGGCAGATGGGGGGGCGAGATGGCCCACAAAAAAAAATGCACCACCCCGTTGAAATGCATTGAAAGCGCAGAATCACATGACCTACGAAAGTCACATGACCTATGAAAAACACATCATAAGCACAGTAATATCGTGACAAAATCAGATTGGAGCAACTCTGTGTAATACAGTAGTTGAAGAGGAAGAGGCGACAGAAAATAGAAGTGCCAGCACCACCAGTAAGGGAGGTCTGGGTTTTAAAATGCCACTAAACACCAATGATTGTGGGATTTTTTTTCCGGGGGGGGGGGATGCCACTGGCCAGCCACCATTGTTGTCGAACTGTATTGGGGGGTGTTAAGGTGCTTCTGACCACGAATGATGGGGAGGATTAAAATGCCACTTAACACCATTGTCTGTGGTATTGTTTTGGGGGAAGGGTTGAAGTGCCACTAAACACAACTATATGGGGGGGGGGGGATTGTTTTTGTAGGCCATTTAAAGAGTTTTTCAATGACATCTACATAGTCAGGTCTAGTCACTGCAGGAAATGCAATATTTCATCCTACATGGAACTTCAACTAATAACAGTAGACTTGCACCTGGCTTAAATGGGTGACTTTGTAAGGTTATGCACACCCGATTGTTTAGACAGCTCAATACTAGCAAGTTTCTTTATTTAAAAAAAAAAAAAATGTGGAAAAATAAAATGAGACCACCTTTGAATGTCCACTTCCAAAAAAATGGGGTCATTTTAGAGGTGTTCATACAGTCCTGGCATTTTTTTCATATATTTATAGAAAAGGAGAATTTTTTTCCCCTCAAAATTTTTGGTGTTTTTTTTTTATTAACAAGTACAAAGTAAGAAATAAAAAAACTGCTCTTAATACCAACAGAACAAAGCTCCGAAAATAGATATCGAAAAATAAATAGGATTCATTTTGGCACAATGTTGCATAAACTATCACAGCACTAAAAACTGAAAAACGGCCTAGACAGTAACATGCTGAGCCCATTAGTGGTTAAAGATATTTTGTTTATTTTTTTCACAAAGCCCCTTTAGGAAAAGGCGAACCAATAAAGATTTACAACATTTACCTGTAGCCTGTGTCGCACAGAATGTGAACTTACCCCAGGTCTTGGAAGTGAAAGGTAAGTACGTTTCTCACCTGTTGAAAAAAAAACAGATCACCGATTAAACCAGATTATATTAATTAGGGAAGATTTTTAAATATAATTATGTAACTTTCTGTCTCCATCAAAAGAGAAGTGCAGGAATAAACATACATATTTATCCGGACGGCTGCAGTTTTGACATGATGCTGCTGCTCTCCACCGCTGGCTCTACACAGAGAACTGAGCAATCAAAGACCACTGATCGCTCAAGTTGTGGTGTCCGCTCTTGAGCACAGAGCAGTGACTTTCAGTCACTACTCTGTGCTCTGCTTCTCCAGAGCACAATGGAGCACTGGACTGTGGAGGGGGCAAGAGCCGCTGGCTCAGTCCCTCAGCAGAGAGCTGAAAGCCAGTTGCCGTCAGGCATCTAGACAGATCCCAACATTATAGTCGGGATCTCTGCAGAGCTTGGACTGGCTCTGTGACATCGGCCGATAGTGGACCTTTTTTTAAATCCGAAAATAATTTTTTTTTTTTCAGAAAATAAAAACAGAAAACATCCACAATTCCCGAAAACATCAGTAAAGAACATCACATATGTCATGTACAAAAAGCAATAATGCTTGTGCATAAAGTCAAAGGGAGTAGTATCTCTGCTGTCACTTTAAAAACAATTGAAGCACTCACAGGGTGGTTAAAACAGTAATAATATCACTTCCAAAAGTATTAGGTAAGTAAATTATCCTCGGCCTATTTGTAATCTTTAAAGACATGCTGGTAGGTTAATTTGGACCCCGTCTAAATTGGCCCTGTGTGTATGAATTTAAGTTAGGGAACTTAGATTGTAAGCTGGGCAGTGATTGATGTGAATTTACTATATATATATATATATATATATATATATATATATATATATATATATATATGTGCTGCGTAAATGGACAGCGCTATACAAGTACCTGAAATAATCTATCCAACACCAATTCCAATGGGCTAAATCCTGGTGTATCTAGCCATAGGCCCCACAAGCTATTACATTTTTGGGGTCCGCTCCTGTGGCTGGTAGATATACTTCTCCAATCTTAGAGTTTCTCCCATACACTGTAACTATTCTTTATGGGAAGGGAATTCGATTTCCAGTGTGAGTAGAACCCTATGAGCCTGGAAAAGAGCTCTTGCAACTGCTTCTCTCGTATGGGCCTGCAACTGAAGGCTATCCAAGATGCCCAAAAGGCAGGGTCTAGGGTCTAATGTTAGGGAAATCTGGAACACCCTGTTTATAGTGCCCAACACTTCCACCCAATAACGTTTGTTTCGGGCATCTCCAAAGTGAATCAAGTCACCATTGTCCCTAAGGCATTTACCACATTTAGAGGAATCCAAAATACCCATTCTATGTAGCCTGACAGGAGAGAAAAGAGCTCTTAGGAGTATGTACAGTTGCATGACTGAGACACATTAAGTGAACATTAAGTCACTGCCTGCAAGCCCTCTTCCCACTGATCCTTAATCAAAGGGTCCACATCCCTCTCCAAGCATTTGTGTACCTTCAAAAGGGAATGAAGTTAGATAGTCTTTTAACAATATTGCACAGCATGGGGATATGAATCCCTTAATAGAGACAGTTTCGGCCATATTAAACACTGGGGTAAGGGACTGCCACCACTCCGTTGCTGAGCCCTGTGCAGCGGACAAGACAAGAGGGGGGAGATAGGAGGAAGATTTTTAATAAAGGACTTCTCAAAACGGTCTCATCATTATTTACACTACACTGCCTTTTTTGGGTGACTGGGAAGGGATACAACGTACCCCATACTCATTCACATAGGTTGGCGGGAACATGGGGCCCCCTTGTTACAGGGGGTGTCCAGATTCTGATAAGTCCTCTGCCCTAGAACTCCACAACCACCGCCCAGGGTTGTCGGGAAGAGGCCCTTGTCCCCATCAACATGGGGACAAGGTGCTTTGGGGTGGGGGGGGTGCTCCCCATGTTGAGGGTGTGTGGCCTGGTTTGGTCCAGGAGAGGGTGGGGCCACTCGCTCGTCCCCTACCCTTTCCTGACCTGCCGGGCTGCATGCTCAGATAAGGGTCTGGTATGGATTTCTGGGGGGACCCCCACACTGTTTTTTTGCATGGGGTTCCCCTCAAAATCCATAGCATACCCGAGGAGCCTGGTATGGAATCTGGGGGAGACCCCGAAGCCATTTTTTTCCCATTTTGGCGTGGAGTTCCCCCTCAAGATCCTCAGAGCGCAAGTCACTCCACAAGTCGGATCATCATGATCCGACTTGGATGTGACTTCCATTCAAAGCAATGGGCTTAAAGCCGTATCAAAGACGGCTCATAGGCAACCATTGAGTTTGAATAGAGGCAGAAAACTCTGCTAAAAGCTAATGCGGCTAAACGCACAATAATGCCAATGGAAAAAGCTACTAAAAGCACATTTTTACAGCTGTTTTTTTCCTGGCGTTGGTAGTGGCTCTGCAACTCGTTTTTTCTAACGCCCTGTGTGCATGAGGCCTAAGAAGTGTCTCAGAAGTAAAGATGGGAAAAGATTTGCCAGTCTATGAAAAGCTGCATCTAAAAATTGTTAAATTTCAGAATAATGTTCCTCCATGTAAAATCGCAAAGTCTTTAAATATTTTATTATCTACAGAGCAATATTGGATGTCTGTGATCTTTGGGCCCTCAGATGGCACTGCATTTAAAACTAGCATGAACCTGTGATTGACCTCTGCATGGGCTCAGAAATACTTCTAAAAATCACTGTCTAAACACAGTTCACCGTGCTATTCAAAATGCTAATTAAAGCTCTATCATGCAAAGAAGAATCCATATCTGAACATGATCCAGAAACAGTGCCATCTATCTTCTCTGGGCCTAAGCTCATTTAACCTCTTGCCGACCACCGCACGACTATATACGGCGGCAGTCAGCCCCTCACAGGCAAAGTGACGTATGGGTACGTCACTAGCCTGTAAGCAGATAGGGGGTGAGCGCGCGCCGCCAGAGGCGCGCTCCCGCCCTCGCTCGTTCCCTAAGCAGTCCGCGCGTGTGACCGGCGGACCCGATGTCCGCCGGTCACTCGCGATCGTCGGTTACAGCGGGAGAAAGGCAGGCGGCTAATGTAAACAAAGCCGCCTGTCATTCTCCCCTGTGTAAGAACAGAGATCATACGGTCCTGCTATGCAGGATCGTATTTCTCTGTTGTTACACAAACAGCCACATCCCTTCACAGTTAGAAGCACGCCCCTAGGGACACACTTAACCCCTCCTTCTCCAATAAAGTTAACCCCTTCCCTGCAAGGGTCATTTTTACAGTAACAATGCATATTTATAGCACTGATTACTGTAGTAATGTCACTAGTACTCCCAAAAGTGTCAAAAATGTCAGTCAAGGGTTCGATCTGTCCGTCGCGATGTCGCAGTTACGCAAAAAAAAAAAAAAACGCAGATTGCCGCCTACTCGTTAAAAAAATAAATAAAAAAAAATGACAAAAATCTTTCCCTTAGTTAGTAAATGCAATAACTTTAGCGCAAACCAATCAAAATACGCTTATTGCGATTTTTTGTACCAAACATATGTAGCAGAAAACAAATTGGCCTAAAATGTTAAAAAATTTTGATTTTTACATTTTTATTTTGGGAATTTCATATACAAAATGTGAAAAATATTGTTATTTTTGCAAAATTGTCGCTCTTTTTTTGTTTATAGCGCATGATCGAAAAATGTAACCCCCTGATCACCCCCAGTTAACCCCTACACCCCCTGTCACAACACACTGCATACAGTATATAGCAGTTTTCTATATACCTGTATCAGTGTGACTTGTGACCAGGTTTAGCACTTGCAGCCGTTCCTTTTAAGGTTCGGATAACCACCACCCCCCAATAAAGATTTAACCCCCTGATCACCCCCAGTTAACCCCTTCCCCCCTGTCACTTTGCACACTATACACAGGTAATTTATAGTGTTTTTTTGTATATCTGTGATAGTATGATTGTGACTTCAGTTAGTGCTAGCGAGTACATTTATGTCCCAAGTAGGTTTAAGGTCCCCGCCACCCCCCAATAGAGATAAACCCCCTGACCCCCCCCCCTGATCACCCCAAGTTAACCCCTTCATTGCCCTGTCAGTGTCACTTTTTTTTCTGATCACTATTATTAGTGTCACAGGTGACATTAGTTAGTGTTCGCGTCAGTCTAAGATAGCGCAGATTCCCGGGGCATAGTTAGAAATAACCCCTTGATTACCACATACATAAACATACACACACATACACTTCCATTACTAGTATAGTGTTCGAACAGATCAATATCTGATCAGACCTATACTAGCCTCCCCATAGTTTAGGGTTTCCAAAACGCGGTGTTTGCACAATCAGCACTGATTCCTGCCAGCACCTGCGTTTAATCCCTCTGCCCAGCCCACCCCACCCCACCCCACCAGGCAAGTGTAGTGATCAATAGATTACGGTCACTTCCAAAAAACACACAAAACCGCTGTGTTAGCAGAGTCAGGCCTGATCCCTGCTAGCATTAGCAGTTTTTTTTGGTAGTGGTTAAAATAGTCCTTGACAACCACGTGCTTTTTTTACCTGTGAATCACACTACTGCACAGGTAAATTTAGTTGCTAAAATGTCCAAACGGTGGTACAGTAGTGCAGAGGCCTACAGTATACTGACCATGTCAGATGAGAGCGATGGGGAAGCCTCACTGACAGAATCAGGGTCAGTATACGAACCTGAAGAGAGCAGCGGCTCCCTGACAGATAGCTCCGACGACGGATGGGTCCCTGTTAGAACCGGGCGTACCCGACCCCATTCTGGAGTTGCTGAGGTGCAGAGATCGCAGCGTGCTCGTATGGAGCAGAGTGTCGGTACTAGTGCCGCTCAGCCTTCTGGTGATCTGGCGAGCACCAGCGGACTAGTACACCCTGGACCTAGTAAAAACCAGCACTGCAGTAACACTTTGTGACGTGACGAGTCCCATAAGTGCAATTGAAGCTGGTGCGGTGGCTAGCACAAGTAGCGGCCCGCAGCCACCGCATATTCGAAGACAGGCCCGTAGAGCCCATAGTGCCCTCCCTGATGCGCTGGCATATCCTGATTGGCTAACCCACTAATACAAGAGCGCCAGTACTTCCTCCCATTAACTTGCCAACCTGGAATCCATGTGAAAACAGCCAGTTTTTCTCCCCTGAATTTTTATGAGCTATTTTTCACAGAAGATCTTTTCAGATCTATTGTGGACCAAACAAATTTATACGCTGGTCAATTCATCGCCGCCAACCCAAATTCGCCCCTTGCCAGACAATTTGGCTGGAAACCTGTAACGGTTTCAGAGTTTAAGATGTTTCTGAGCCTTTCCCTCACCATGGGCATAACCAAAAAGTTAATTAGCGGTTATATTGGTCCACTAGCCCAATTCACCATATGCGCGTGTACTCTGCCTCCATGTCCAGGGCGAGATACGAGCAAATTCTGCGATTTATGCATTTCAACGACAATGAAACCTGTCGTCCTCGGGGAGACCCTGAATATGATCGGCTCCACAAAATTCTGCCCCTCGTAGACCACTTAAATCAAAGGTTTGTAGCCTTGTTTACCCCCCAACAAGTTGTCTGCGTTGATGAGTCTCTGATTAAGTTTACTGGCCGCCATGCTTTGAAACAGTATCTCCCCAGCAAGCATGCCAGATACGGGGTCAAACTGTATAAGCTGTGTGACAGGGCCACAAGCTATACAGTTAGTTTCCGGGTCTACAAGGGAAAAGATAGCTCTGTGGAGCCCCCCAACTGCCCAGACTAAATAGGGAGCAGCGGCAAGATAGTTTGGGACTTGGTGTTACCCTTATCCGGAAAGGGGTACCATTTGTACGTGGACACTTTTTACACAAGCGTGCCACTATTTAGTCACCTGCTCGAATTACAAATTGTCGCATGTGGCACCATGCGACCTAATCGCCGGGGCTTCCCCCAACGGCTTGTAAATTCCCGTCTTAGTCCGGGGGAGAGAGCCTGCTTGAAAACAGACAAATTGATTGCAGTGAAGTGGAGGGATACACGGAATGTTTTTGTTCTGTCCTCCCTTCACGCAGACACAACGGTCCAAATTACTACGGCAACTGGTGTTATGGAGAAACCCCTCTGTGTCCACGACTATAACCTTAATATGGGAGGGGTGGACCTTAACGACCAGCTTTTGGCGGCGTACTTAGTTGCCGTAAAGCCAGACGCTGGTACAAAAAAGTGTCTGTTTATTTATTTCAATTGGCTATGCTGAACGCCTTTGTACTACACAGAGCGTCAGGATGAACCAGATCCTTCCGAGAATTCCAGGAAGAGATCATCGATGCCTACCTGTACCCAGGAGGTGTTCCTGCCCAACTTCCCCTTCCAGATGCAGTGAGCCGGCTGCATGAGAGGCATTTTTCACATGTCCTCCCGAGTACCCCTACCCAAAGATACCCCCAAAGAGGAGGTCGTGTCTGTAGCAGGCGCGGATTTAGGCTTGACACCTGTTATTATTATCCCACCTGTCCTGACCAACCTGGTCTCTGCATCGGGGAATGTTTTAGAGTAGGGTACAGCACGACACAGTGTAGGGCACACTAACACAGGGTCTCGAAAGATGTTTGATGGCTATCGACATTTTGAGAGACCCTAAACTGGAAAGTTGCAGTTACGAAAAGGAAAAAGTGTAAAAAAAAAAAAAAAAAATTATAAAAAAGTTACAAAAACCCCCCAAAAAAATATAAAATAAAAAAGCCAAAAACAGTTGTCGTCTCAGTTATTTTTATGTTCGTCTACTCCTACTGTACTTGTTTTTCATTCTTTTGTTAACCTGTTTGCCTTGCAGGTACTCATCAGCTGCCACACTGATTTTATATATTCTGACACAAACCGCGTTTGCGCTCAGCATATATGGATACCTCTGATGGCAGCGCTGTGGTAGGTTGATTTCACCACTGCAGTTAAAATACCTGTAGGTATATGTAGAATTTTGTTATGTATACCCGCCATTAAGAAGTGGGTTTGGATGTTTGGGTGGTTAATGGTGCGTATACTACACAATTTTCCTGCAGAGATTTCTGTTGGGTTTTTTTTTTTTCATTTTGCCCACAGGCTGCATGAAAAAAACAAAACCTACACTATATGCCAAACAAGGACCAGCTGATTAGCAGAGCTGATTAGCAGTGAGGAGTAAAAATCAAAAATTTACGCCATTAGAAAATCTGAAGGCAGTGATTGGTTTTCGGGTCCTGTACACAGCTAGGCTCCCAAAAAGTCTCACACATGTGGCATCTCTGTACTCAGAAGCAGCAGAATGTATTTTGGGGTGTCATTCCACATATACCCATGTCATGTGTGAGAAATGTATCTTTCAGTGACAACTTTATGTTAAAAAAAAAAAAAAAAATGTAATTTTCCCAAAACTTGTGGCAAAATATATAATTTCAATGACAACTTTGTGTAAAAAAATACATTTTTTTTTTGTCATTTTTCAAAACACCTGTGACAAAAAAATTTAATATTCAATGAGCTCAACATGCCTCTCAGGACATTTCTTAGGATGTCTACTACAAAAAGTGGTAATTTGGGGGGTTTTGTACTGCCCTGCCATTTTAGCACTTCATGAAACGAGATAGGCAGTCAAAGTAAAAGCTGCATAAATTCTAGTATTTACACCAAAGTTTGTAGACGCTATAATTTTTGCGCAAACCAATAAAAATAGGCTCATTGAGATTTTTTTGTCAAAGACATGTAGCTAAATACATTTTGGCCAAAGTATATGACATAAATTAAGTATATTGGATATTTTTTAAAAGACAAAGTTGAAAATGTAATTTTTTCTCAAAATTTTTGCTCTTTTTTTATTAACCACATGCTGCCCGCCCGCCGTCAATTGACGGCGGAGCGGTGCGACCATTATCCTGGGAAGACGTCATATGACGTGATCCCAGGAATGCAGGGCAGGCGCGCGATCGCGTGCGCGCCGCCCTGCACTGCCGGTGTCGGGGTGTCCCCGGGACACCCCCCGTCACCGGCAGGGGGGAACAGCCACTGGGCGTGGCTGTTTCCCACGTGATCGGCTGTGTTCCAATGACACAGCCGATCACAATGGAGGCGCCCGGGAGATGACCGCGCATGCGCAATCAGGAGCGGGCAGCGCGGTCATGTCGGTGGCACTGTGTTCCGTAGGAACACAGCTGTCACCGGCAGTAGTAAACAGTCACTAACAGTGACTGTTTACTATGTAATCGGCTGTGAACCCATTCACAGCCGATCACAAAATGTAAACAAAGAGCAGTAACTCACTGTTACTAGCTCTTCTCCCCTCATACAGTTTGCAGTGTGAGGGGAGAAGAGCTAGAAATAGTGAGTTACTGCTCTGTACACATGTAAAAGTAAAATCACACTAATAAAAGGTCCCCACACAGTCCTCAGCCCCCCCCAATGTCACCTGTCACCCAACAGTCACCTCATCAGTGCCCAGAAATTGACACCCATAAGGCTACGTTCACATTTGAGCGCAGCGATCGCGGGCAGAATCACCGCGATCCGGAAATCATTGCAAATTACGGGACGCCTGTGCGTTGCCCGTTTTTTGCAATAGCACCCCAAACGCTGTGCGATGTTGCCGCCATTTCCGCCTGCCGAATCGCGGTAACATCGCGCAAACATCACATGACGCCCAAAAAAGGTACAAGAGCTTCTTTGGGGCGTCATGCGTTGTTTGCGTGATGTTACCTCGATACGGCAGGCGGAAATCGCAGCAACATCGCACAGCGTTTGGGGTGATATTGCAAATCAGGGGCAACGCACAGGCGTCCCGCGATTTGCAATGATTTCTGGATCACGGGCAGAATCGCAGTGATTCTGCCCGCGATCGCTACGCTCACATGTGAACGTAGCCTAAAGTTCACCGGCCACCAGAGACTGCCATCAGTACCGCCGTGCACCATCGCCCGTCACCTGTCACCCATCAGTGACCATCGCCCGTCACCTGTCACCCCATCAATCACCGTCATCTGTCACCCCTCAGTCATCGTCATCTGTCACCCCATCAGTCATTGTCACCTGTCACCCCATCAGTCATCGTCACCTGTTTGCCATATGCATGCAATCACTTACTGACCGCCTAACGACTATATGCGTCGGCCATTAAAAGCTAAATACTGGGGTTATGGCAGCAGATAGCCCCCATAACCCCGGTATTTTTTTGAAACGGCGGGCGGTCGGCTTTCAGATAAGGGTGGTCCCGGTGGCGGATTCGCCGCGGAATTACCCTTGCGGTGCAGGGGAAGAGGTGACCCCTCCTGCCGCGTCCCAGACGTTTTCCCAGCTTACCGGACCCGCCGGCAGCGGGGAAAACTATCCGGTCCCGGATCCTCAGAGACAGGAAGTCGAGTGAGGGCAAGATGGCCCTCACTCGACTCTATGGTCTTGGAGGACCAGAGCTACGTCAAAAGATGTTGTCTAGCAACCGGTTTAAAGGGCCGCTTTTTTTTTTTTTCTTTTTTAGTGTAGTTGTGAGGTCTTTTTGACCCCAGATCTCACAATAAAGAGGACCTGTCATGCCTATTTCTATTACAAGGGATGTTTACATTCCTTGTAATAGGAATAAAAATGATCAAAACATTTTTTTTTTTTAAACTGTGTAAAAATAAAAAAATAATAAATAAATAGGAAAAAAAGAAAAAATTAAAGCGCCCTGTCCCCGTTAGCTCGTGCGCAGAAGCAAACGCATACGCAAGTCCCGCCCACATATGTAAACGGTGTTCAAACCATACATGTGAGGTATCACCGCGATCGTTAGAGCGAGAGCAATAATTTGAGCCCTAGACCTCCTCTAACTCTAAGCTAGTAACCTGCAGAAATTTAAAATGTTGCCTATGGGGATTTTTAAGTACCAATGTTTGGCGCCATTCTGTGAGCATGCGCAATTTTGAAGCATGACATGTTGGGTATCTAATTACTCGGCGTAACATTATCTTTCACATTATGGAAAAAAATTGGGCTAAATTTACAGTTTTCTTATTTTTTAGTTCAAAAAAGTGAATTTTTTTCAAAAAAAAAATCGCATTTGGAAGACTGCTGCGCAAATATGGTGTGATAAAAAATATTGCAACGATCTCCATTTTATTCTCTAGGGTCTCTGCTAAAAAAAAATATATAATGTTTGGGGGTTCCAAGTAGTTTTCTAGCAAAAAAAATGATTTTAGCTTGTAAACACCAAGTGTCAAAAATAGGCCCAGTCTTAAAGTGGATAAATGGACAACTTTTGTGTAAAGCGCTACTTGGATGTTAGGCCTATGTATGTGGCCAGGCTGTGAAAAAGTGTTATACATGTGGTATCGCCATACTCAGGAGGAATAGCAGAATGTATTTTGGGGGGCAATTTTTGCTATGTACATGCTAGGTGTTATAAATATTGCATAAATGGACAGCTTTGTGTAAAAAAAAATGTGTTTTCATTTTCTTTCCACATTTTCCAAAAACTTGTGGAAAAAAATGACATATTCAAAAGACTCATTATGCCTCAAAAATTATACGTTGGGCTGTTTGCTTTCCAAAATGGGGTCATTTTATGGGGGTTTCCATTGTCCTGGTGCTCCAGGGCCTTCAAAAGTACGATTATATGTGTAATTTATGCTCCTAGAATGCCGGACGCTGCTACTTGGATGTTAGGCCTCTGTATGTGGCCAGGCTGTGAAAAAGTCTCACACATGTGGTATCGCCATACTCAGGAGTAGTAGAATGTGTTTTGGGGTGTAGTTGCAAGTATACATGTGCTGTGTGAGAGAAATAACCCGTTAATACGGCAATTTGTAAAAAATAATCTTCATTTTGCAAAGCATTGTGGGAAAAAATTACAACTTCAAAAAACTCACCATGCCCCTTATTAAATACCTTGGAATGTCTACTTTCCAAAAAGGGGTCATTTGGGGGGTATTTGTTCTTTCCTGACTTTTTAGTGTCTCAAGAAATGAGATAGGCCTTCAGTACATCAGGTGTGATCAAGTGTGATCAATTTTCAATGATTCGCACCATAGCTTGTGGACTCTATAACTTTCACAAAGACCAAATAATATACACTTATTTGAGTTTTTTTTTACCAAAGATAAGTAGCAGTATAAATGTTGGCCAAAATTTGTGAAGAAAAATGACTAATTTGCAAAATTTTATGACAGAAACAAAGAAAAATGCGTTTTTTCACAATATTTTCAGTATTTTTTTTATTTATAGCACAAAAAATAAAAAACCCAGTATTGATCAAATACCATCAAAAGAAAGCTCTATTTGTGTGAAAAAAAGGACACCATTTTTGTATGGGTACAGTGTTGCAAGACTGAGTAATTCTCAGTCAAAGTGTGAGAGCGCTGAAAGCTGAAAATCGGTCTGGGCAGGAAGGGGGTGAAAGTGCACTGTAGGCAAGTGGTTAATATCGCAAAAAATAAAAAGCGCAGAGGTGATCAAATACCACCAAAAGAAAGCTCTGTTTGTGGGAAAAAAGGACGCAAATTTTTTTTGGGTACAGCACTGCATGACCGCACAATTGTCAGTTAAAGTCACGCAGTGCCAAGTTGAAAAAAGGGGCCTGGTCTTTGAGCAGCCAAATCCTCCGGGGCTTAAGTGGTTAAAAATGGCTTGTTGCAAAGCGGAAAACTGTTCTGTGGTCAGACTAATCAAAATTTGACATTCTTTTTGGCAACTTTGGCGACTTGAGACTTTTTGCAAAAGCCTGAATCTCTGATGGGATATGGGGGTACATTAGTGCATAAAGAATGGGCAGCTTGCAGATCTGAAAAGGCACCATCAATGCTGAAAGATATATATCCAGGTTTTAGAGCAGTAATGCTCCTATTCAGATGACCGCTTTTTCAGAGAAGGCCTTGCATATTTCATGAGGACAATGCTAAACTGCATACCACATTCTGCATCTATGACAACAGCATGACTTCGTAGAAGAGTCTGGTTGCTCAACTAGCCTTTTTCAGTCCAAACCTTTTACCAATAGAAAATATCTGGCACATATTGAAACAAAAAATACGACAAAGATGACCTAGGTCCGTTGAGAAATTAGACTCCTGTATCAGCCAAGAATGGGACAACATTTCTCTCCCAAAACTCCTACAACTCACCCCTTCCCCCCCCAGTCCCCAGACAATTACAGAGTGTTTTTAAAAGAAGATGACATGCTACACCATGGTAAATATGTCCAAATGTTGAGACATGCTGCGGCCATCAAATTTCAAAATTACTTTATTTTTTTTCCCTTAAAATGGTACATTTTGTCAGTTTAAACATTTGATAGGTTTTCTTTTTTCAATTGTAAATTGGGGTTGTAGATCAAAATATACTCTCTCCTGTGGTGATAGCAAATCTGTGAAAACATTATGCTAACGGTCTACACTTACAGACCAGATGTTAGACTAATGTTTTGTGAACAATGTATTTAAATGTATGTAAATGATTTTATTTCCTCTGCATGTGTCACACTGTAGCATTAAAGTGACATTAAAGCTGTATTTTATTCTTTATTATTAAAATATCAAACATACTATACTTACTTGCTCTGTGCAATAGTTTTGCACAGAGAAGACCCGATTCTCTTCTTCTGAGGTCTCCTGCCGGTGTTTCAGGCTTTGCCCCCACCCAGTGCCGCCGTGGAGAGACGCTTTGCATGGGGGCACCTGTGCATGCTCGCTCCCGAGCTGCCCTGTCTGCGTTTATTGAAACAGAGCGGGCGGCTCGGCCCCATCCCCCACACTGCCAAAAGTACCAATACCCAGTTTAATGATCATGGAATCACTGTGCTTGATTGGCCAGAAAACTCTCATGACCAAAACCCCATAGAGAATCTGTGGAGTATTATCACAAGGAAGATGAGACACACCAGACCCAACAATGCAGATGAGCTGAAGGCCGAAGTTCAAAGCAACTTGGGCTTCCATAACACCTCAGCAGTGCCACAGGCTGATCGCCTCCAGCATTGATGCAGTAATTCATGCAAAAGAAGCCCCAGGTCAAGTACTACACTGACATACTTTTCAGTAAGCCAACATTTCTGCATTAAAAATCTTTTTTTTTGGTCTTATGTAACATTTTAATTTTCTAAGATACTGAATTTTGGGTTTTCACTAGCTGTAAGCCATAATCAAAATTAAAAGAAAGGAATGCTTGAAAAAGATCACTGCGTGTAACACATCTATATAAAATAAACCTTTTCACCTTTTTAATAAAATTGCAGAAATAAATTAACTTTTTGAGGATATTTCAATTTGAAGATATGCACCTTTAAATGTACTGTACATGTCCAAATCAACTACTGAAAGTCCCAAAATATACAGTGTACTGTAAATTGTAAAAATGTATAAAAAGTACAGGGATACGGGAGAAAAAAAAAAAAAAAAACAAACATTCTGGACCTCTCAAGGTTTAGGGAGAAAAGACTTTTCTGTCTGCATACTTGTTCTTGGTAAGTGATTCAAAGTACTAAAGCCAGGGCGTAAAAATAAAAGTCTGCTAATACTTCCAGAAGGCTGTCAGTAATGTCAACCATTTTTATAGCAAGGTCACTTGAAATAAAACTCAAATTATACTTAATATTTTTTATGCAGATTTCCTTGACAAAAATTAATTTGCTCACACTTCCCACTGTAGCAGTCATGTTCTCTTCCATACAGTCACCGATGTTTGCGCAACAGATGTAATTGTGTTTTTTTTTGCTCTCCAAACCGTTGTCCTGGCTTTTATTTAGAAATGGCATTAAAAGTGGTTGTTAACTCTTACATATACCCAAGTGACTAGACTCAAGTGATACAGACATGAAACAGATCCTCCTATGTTAGTTATACCTGTTTATCTGCAGCCATTTAAGGTGCAGAATGTACACAGAAACAGGGGGCAGGGATCTGAGGGCACACACTGCACAGCTCAGAGATGGCTGAGTGAAAACTGGGACCTGAGTGAAGGAAATTGATATACCTCTTTTACTCTCATTTGTAAACAAGCACAACGGAGGCTTATCAATTATTGGCTGTAAGTTGGAGTTCCCCTTCCCCTTGATTACTTGTCAGAAATGCAGATAGCGAAGGAATAAGGCAGCAGACAGAAAAAACACACTTCGGTGCTTTAGATTGAAACAAATATACACTATCGTAGGGGGCTTTGTCTATTTTTCATGACAGATTTAAAACCACTTTAAGGGGTGTGTGATTTTTGATGAGATCTCAGATTTGCAGGGCCAGTTCACACTAGTGCAAAGCCAGACATCGCATGTGATTCTCACCGCATTGCTATGCAGATCACATGTGATGTCTGTGTGATGCAAATTCAGCTATACAAACTATATGGCTGAATTTACATCGCATTAGGTCCAAACTCGTGCAGGACACTTTTTTTGTCAGCACTGAAATTGGATCGCATGGGTAAACCGTAAAATCCTTTTCTCTGAAGTTCATTGACAGACGCAGCTCCATATAATTCTTGACCATTAGGTTATGCTGCCCCTACCGGAGTAGAACACTAGGCAGGAAAAAGCTTTACCACGCCTATAGGGCCGTCCCTGCAGGCATAACCCCACACACTCTGCTATAGACTTCAGTTTAGTTGCAAGTAGTGTTTAAAAGGAAAAATCCCAACCCACTCAAGTTAGAGGGGTGGGTGCTGCGTCTGTCAAACTTCAGAGAAAAGGATTTTACGATAAGTCAAAAATCCAGTTTTCTCATTGACAGACACAGCTCCATATAAATTCTTGACCTTTGGGACATCCCAAAGCAGTATTTGCATGAGGGGTGGGAAAACAATGCAAAAAAACGTAATTCCCAAAAGGCTAGAACTTTGACCAATCAGAGAACATGGAGCTCAACCAGGAACAACTGGACCTTACCTAAAACATACACCGTCAGAGACCAAAGTCGCTTTCAAACAGCAGCCTGCAAAATCTTGCGGCCAAAAGAAACATCCAAAGATGCCAACATTTCTACTTTATAGAATTTTGTGAATGTGTGCACGACCAGGTTGCCGTCTTGCAAACTTGTACCACAGACAACTGATGGCAAAAAGCCCAAGAAGCACTCAGCACGCTAGTAGAATGCATTTTCACAGGGAAAGGTGGAACCTGACCCTTCAGTGAATAAGCCTGTACTATCGTCTGCCCGATCCATCTGGAAATGGTCGCAGCAGACACAGCCAATCCCTTTCTAGGTCCTTCCATAAGGACAAAGTCTGATTTCCTGAAAGATTCAGTAGTCGCCAGGTAAACCCTAAAAGCCCGAGGCACATCCAGAGAATGCAAGGCAATTTCCAGAGGATGCTTGGGCCTAGGACAGAGAAGGCAGCACAGTGTCTTCATTCAGATGGAAATCAGAAACCACCTTAGGAAGAAACGCCTGTCTAGGTTGAACTGCCAAGTTATCTCTGTGGACCACCAAACAAGGTGAATGGCAGGAAAGCGCCGCCAATTCTGATACTCGGAGAGCAGAAGTAATAGCCACCAAAAAGGCAACCTTCTGAGACCAGGTAAGCAGAGGAATCTCCCTAATGATCTCAAAGAGTTTTTTGAAGAACAGACAATACCAAATCTAGATCCCATGGAGGCAGCGGGGATCGCCTCGGATGAGCCACATGACGGACCTCTTAAAAGTGTGAATCAATGCATGCAAAGCTAAACGGCATTGGAAACACAGCCAAAGCCGACAAATGGCCTTTAATAGTGACCAAGACCGACTTCCGGTCGACCCCTCTTTGCAGGAAAGCCAAAATCCTAGCTAGGGAAAAAAAGGCGAGGATACACCTTTATCAATTTACAGCATGAAATGTACGATTTGTATGATATTAGATCTTCCTGGAAGTAGACTTCCAGGCTTTCAGTGTAGGAATCACAGTCAGAAAGACCCCTATCCTTCAACGCCGGGCTTCCAACAGCCATGCATTTAAAGCCAGCGACTGTAAAGCATGATGGAAGATCGGCCCTTAAGACAGCAGATCTTCCCTGAGAGGAAGTCTCCAAGGAGCATCGGCGATCAATCTTACCAGATCTGCATACCAAGACCAGCGAGGCCAGTCTGGTGCCACCAGAATGACTGGAATACCCTCCAACTCTATTCTGCGCAGAAGCCTCGGGAGGAGTTTCAGCGGCGGAAATCCATTGATCAGCCGATAATGATCCCAAGGGGCCCCCAGTGCGTCTATGGCTTCCGCCAGAGGATCCCGTGACCTGGCTACAAACCTTTGAACCTTCTTGTTGAGCCGAAAGGCCAACAGGTCAACATGGGTTTTCCCCCCTCCAACACCTGACAACTTAGGTAGTCCGCCTGCCAGTTTTCCATACCGGGAATGCGCACTGCGGAAAGGGCTGGAACAAAATTCTCTGCCCATTTAAGGAACTTGGCCACCTCCTGGGCCACCAAGACACTCTTGGTGCCCCCTTGAAGATTAATGTAAGCCACGGCCGTGGCATTGTCTGATTGAACCCGGACTGGACAACCCTGTAGACGATTCGCCCAGTGACACAAGCAAAGCTTTATTGCTCTGAGTTACAGAACATGGATTGGGAGTCTGGACTGTCCAAGACCCCTGGGCACACAGCTTCCACAGCTTTATGTAGTGACTCAACCGAAGAGTCCAAAGGCTTTGGATCTTTGTTCCATTTGACCAGAATTTCCCTCTGTAAGGGTCTGGCGTGGAACTGAGCAAATGAGACCGCCTCGAATATTGACACCATCAGGTCTAAGAATATCATGCAAGTCCGCAGAGAGAACAGATTGCTAAACAAACAAATCGCCCCCTGCAACTTTTGCAGCTTGTCCAGGGAAGAAAAACCTTAGTCGAAGTGGAGTCTAGAGTCAGGCCCAAATAGTCCAGTTTTGAGAATGGTACCAGGGCTGATTTTATGAAATTGAGGGTCCAACCAAACTCTTGCAGAGTCCTTACAGTGATTGCCAAATCGCACAACAGAGCTAAATGAGAATCTGCTCTTAATAGGAGATCGTCCAGGTACCCCAGGACTGCAATCCCCGGCTGACGCATAAGTACCAATATCAGAGCCAACACTTTTGTGAAGACCCTAGGAGTGGAGGGGAGACCAAAAGGTAATGCCACAAATTTAAAATCCCCCCCCCCCCAACGAAACGAAGAAAACACTGATGTCCAGTGTAAACAGATGTGTATATATGCGTCCTTGATATCGATGGAGGCCAAAAGGTCTCTCTGATGTAAGAACGCCACCACCGTGCGAATGGACTTTATTCGAAACTTCTGTACTGCACAAAGTGGTTCAGAGCTTTCAGATCCAGGATTGGACGCACTTTGCCGCCTTTCCTGGGCACAGTGAACAGGTTTGAATTAAATCCCTGAAAACATTCCAGAGAGGGAACCGGCACAATCATTCCTTGCAACAGCAGATCTTGTACCGCCTCTCGTAGATCCCTTAACCGATCTGGGGATAGGCAGAGATTGGACAGGAAGAACCTGTCCGATGGTCGGGACCTGAATTCAATCTTGTAGCCCGACCGGATCAGTTTGTGAACCCATTTGTCCTGAATCAAGGCAGTCCATGGTTCCGGGAAAGAAGCGAAGACATCCACCCACCCCAGAAATGGGTGAGGGCGTCCCTTCATGCAGACGAAGATTTGTCCGCAGGTCTGGAGTGGCCTTTTCTCAGCTTACCCAACCATGTCTTCTTGGAACCCCCAGAAGATCTGAATGGCTTAGCTCCTTTCTCCTGCGACCCGAAGGCATGAAAGGGCCTCCTATGGGCTGTAAAAGAAGGCCCCCCATCTATTACATGGTGCCTTGTCCTTGGTGGATTAGGCTTGATCTAGTTTCAGCAATGGTTCTTTGATCAATCTTCCATAAAGTACAGCTTTAAGAAGCATCCAGATTATGGCTGTCCAATGGACAGTTTCACAATCTTAGCTGTGGGTTACTGACACTCCTTCCAAATAATAATAATAAAAAAAAAATAAATAAAAAAATAAAAACTCAGACCTGCTGCCTTCAACCCAAGTATCCCATACAAGCTATAATGAGTTGGTGCTCTGGCCTGTGCGCCAACGTCCAAATGTGTAATAAATCCAGCACGTGACCTAGATCTTCCCGTAATATGCAACTATTTATAAACAGGGTTAAGATGCACATACAGTATCTCACAAAAGTGAGTACACCCGTCACATTTTTTAAAATATTTTATTATATCTTTTCATGTGACAATACTGAAGAAATTACACTTTGCTACAATGTAAAGTAGTGAGTGTACAGCTTGTATACCAGTGTAAATTTGCTGTCCCCTCAAAATAACACACAGCCATTAAATGTCTAAACCACTGGCAACAAGAGTACACCCCTAAGTGGAAAGGTCCAAATTGGGCCTAAAGTGTCAATATTTTGTGTGGCCACCATTATTTTTCAGCACTGCCTTAACCCTCTTGGGCATGGACTTCAAAGCTTCGAAGGTTGCCACTGGAGTCCTCTTCCACTCCTCCATGACGACATCATGGAGCTGGTAGATATAAGAGACATTGCGCTCCTCCACCTTCCCTTTGAGGATGCCCCACAGATGCTCCATAGGGTTTAGGTCTGAAAACATGTTTGGCCAGTCCTTCACGTTTACCCTTAGCTTCTTTAGCAAGGCAGTAGTCGTCTTGGAGGTGTGTTTGGGGTCGTTCTCATGTTGGAATACTGCCCTGCGGACCAGTGTCCTAAGGTAGGGCATCATGCTCTGCTTCAGTAGGTCACCGTAAATGCTGCCATTCATGGTTTTCTCAATGAACTGTAGTTCCCCAGTGCTGGCAGCACTCGTGCAGCCCCAGACCATGAAACTCCCACCATCATGCTTGACTGTAGGCAAGACACACTTGTCTTTGTACTGCTCACCTGGTTGCTGCTACACATGCTTGACACCATCTGAACCAAATAAGTTTATCTTGGTCTTATCAGACCACAGGACATGGTTCCCGTAATCCATGTCTTTAGTCTGCCTGTCTTCAGCAAACTGTTTGCGGGTTTTTTTGAGCATCCGCTTTAGAAGAGGCTTCCTTCTGGGAAGACAGCCATGCAGAGCAATTTGATGCAGTGTGAGCACTGACAGGCTGACCCCCCACCCCTTCAACCTCTGCAGCAATGCTGGCAGTACTCATACGCCTATTTTCCAAAGACAAACTCTGGTTAGGACGCTGGGCATGTGCACTCAACTTCTTTGGTTGACCATGGCGAGGCCTGTTCTGAGTGTAACCTGTCCTGTTAAACCGCTATAAGGTCTTGGCCCCTGTTCTGCAGCTCAGTTTCAGGGTCTTGGCAATATTCTTATAGCCTAGGCCATCTTTATTTAGAGCAACAATTCTTTTTTTAGATCCTCAGTTTTTCGCCATGAGGTGCCATGTTGAACTTCCAGGGACCAGTATGAGAGAGACAGTGATAACCCCAAAATTAACACACCTGCTCCCTTATTCACACCTGAGACCTTGTAACACAGTCACATGACACCGGGGAGGAAAAATAGCTAGTTGGGCCCAATTTGAACATGTTTACTTAGGGGTGTAATCACTTTTGTTGCCAGCAGTTTAGACATTAATGACTGTGTGTTGAGTTACTTTGAGGGGGCAGCAAATTTACACTGTTATACAAGCTGTACACTCACTACTTTACATTGTAGCAAAGTGTCACTTCTTCAGTGCTGTCACATGAAGAGATATAATAAAATATTTACAAAAATGTGAGGGGTGTTCTCACTTGTGAGATACTGTATATCTTAACCCCGTGTTTAACAATAAAATTACATTTTACTCCAAGATCCTGATGGGTGCTGGCTTTTTTACACACTCTCCAAAAAATCACTGCCCATTTGGTGGATTCTCTAGTGTTGTTCTTCTCTTGTTACTAAGCTTTGTTGCATGGGCTTTCTTGTGGACCACCCACAAAGCCATTTTTTTTTTATTAATGGCACTCTAAGCGGAAGTTCATTGTTTTAATAACCCAATGGCGAAAAATGCCTCTCTAGATCTTGTCTTGATCATGTTCTCACTGAAATTCTGGGGCCTTCTAAAAACAAGTACAATATTAGATCCTATGACACCAACTGTACAGAGGTATTCTACATTTTTACTATTTAACTTCTGAAGGCAACTGGTTGCATTAGAGCTATTTTTAAAGTCTCAAAAAAAAAAAAAAAAAAGTTCTTTCTGCATTGCATATGTGAAATTTCTATAAAGAGATCATGTTGTG
Organism: Pelophylax lessonae; assembly: GCF_965119305.1. Lineage (NCBI taxonomy): Eukaryota > Metazoa > Chordata > Amphibia > Anura > Ranidae > Pelophylax > Pelophylax lessonae. The sequence continues at coordinate 278,483,316 of NC_138772.1, forward strand.
CTGTCATTCCTCTGACTTTCCTGGCTGTTTCTGCCAGTTCCTTCCTTCAACTGACCGCGCTAACATGGATGCTTAATCTGTGTTAGCGTGGTCAGTTTGCATGCCCCATGATTACATTCAGAGAAAAAGTTAAGCTGTGCTAAAGGCATAGCTTGCCTGTATCTTCAGTAGTCCGTGCAGCCACATCTCCCTCACCCAGCCTATCCTCCCTCTAAAAGCGACTTCCTGAGTCAGTGTCGAATGAAAGCCGCAGAGTCAGCAGTAATTTTAGCTGAAGTGGACGTGACCTGTATAGGAGCGCATCAGAAATGGTACAATACTTTTTTTTTTTTTTTTAACAAATATATATTATGTGCATTACCTTAACTATTTACATCTGAACAAACATGTAATAGCATTTACAACCACTTTAAGCAAGCAAAAATTCAGTTTGATTTTATTTATTTGAATACCTTAAGGAAATCTATGGTCAAAATGTAAAATCAGATACTTCTTTCTACATTGTATTTCAATGGTTTCTAGCCTACATCTGAAATATCTTGAAGTTTGTAAACCTACTTTGTGAATAGTCCCACACATTGACTTCCTGGAATTCTGTCACACAGAGTCACTTTGTCCTTCAAAAAGGTACTGCTGTGTCACACATTTCAGAGATCCTGCATTTTGAACTACAGGTTGGTGCTGAGGTGAAGAGGCAAAGTCAGTACAGTACAGTATCACTGCATGCAGGTAGCAAAGTCCCATAGGATATTGTAGAATGTAGAAATTTAAAGAAACAGTAGAGGAGAAACTACAAAGCATGCAGGGAATCCAGGAAGTTGTGGAAAGAGATGGGCAGCAGAAAGGCAGCAACATGAAAGATTTTTCAATTAATCTTATATTGGATTGTTCAATATAACTATTGCTTGTATTGCTTTTAAAATGCTGATGAAATAAAAGGAAAGTATGCCGTGACCATAGATTTCCTTTATTGTGTATACAATCTTTTCCACTCTAACATCATAGACAGATCATATAAATCTTAAAGGAGATGTACAGTCAAAGCTCGTTTGGCTGTACATCTCCTATGAACCACAGGAGTGCAGGTTCTTCTGCACTCTTGTAACCTGTTTTCAGTAGAAACCGGGCTGAAGTCTGCTCTCTGCTGACGTCACAGAAGTCGGTCCAGGCACCGCGTCGTTACAACAACGGAGTTGGGATGTACCAGGTGCCTGGACCGACACCCGGCTCGGCCTCTCAGCGAGTTGCTCTTCTACAGCCCATTGCTCCAATGAGCGAGGAGGAGGCAGAGCAGAGAGCTGTTACTGACAGTCAGCAACTCTGCTCAGGGAGCTGTCAGAACCGAGCAATCAGCAGTGATCGATCGCTCGGTTCTCAGTGTAGAGGCGCTGGGGGACTGATTCAGCATCAGACTGATGCTGCATACACCGATTTAAGTATAAATGGGGGGAAAAAAACAAACCCTTACTTCTCTCTTAATAAGATAAAAGATAAAAATGAAATCCATTTACAATTCAGGCTGTAATGCTATAGAAATGTGCACATGCCTATGGGTAGGAATAGTGTTGCAAAACATTGTATCTATGTTGCTTTGGTTTTCTGAAGAAAATTCAAGTGTAAAATATGAGAACAGTATGTAAATGTGTTTGAAGTGTGTCTTTGGTAAGAGAAGAAATGTCATCTTGAATACTGTATTTATTGAACATGTTGTCTTAATTTGTAGTTTGCTCACACACACAGGTTCCTGTGCAATGAGACGTAAAAATGTAAGCATAATTTACTCACTTTAGAATAATTGCAGTCAAGTAAGAGAACATTACTCGACATGAAAAGTAATCACTAGGTTGAAATACTTCATGTGAAGTGACTGCACAGGCAGTCATGTATATTTATATAAATTACACTTGTCTGTGCCCAGTATTTTCATAAAATAAAAAATAAAAAAAATACAAAACCGATTAAAAATTAAACAGGAAAGCAGCAAGCAGTGATAGTGAAAGCAAAAAAGTGTTAAACAGTTTTATTACTGGACATTACTCATTATTATAATGAACAAACAAATGCCTACAGATGCAAGCTTGAAGTTGATCTTCAATAAATCTGGCTTCTATTTTCTCCAATAAATCTGTCATGTTTTTAAAGTCATGCACTTTTTAATAAAACTCTAATTAATAACCCAGGACTAGGGTTGAGCGGACACCTAGATGTCCGTGTTCGACGGGTTCGGCCGAACTTTAAAAAAAAGTCCGGGTCCGTGTCCCGGACTTTTACCGAACTTTTCCCGGACACCGAACCCCATTGAAGTCAATGGGGACCCGAACTTTAAGGCACTAAAATGGCTCTAAAACACCAAAGGAAAGGGCTAGAGTGCTGCAAATGGCAGCAAAACGTAATTAAGAGCATGGCAAGTGCTCTGCAAACAAATGTGGATAGGGAAATAACTTAAAACAACAAAAAAAAACAGAAAAATAAAACAATGTTCTTCTTCATCTCTGAAGGACGAGGCCCATATGGAGTAGGAGGGAGGTTGAGGTGGTGGTGGATGTGGCGGTGACATAGGCGTGCGCACAGGGTGTGCTGGGTGTGCCTGGGCACACCCTAATCACCTAGGGCACATAGCATTGCCAGTGAGGAGATGGGAAAGATCTCCCTGGGACCTGCTCTGCTCTATTTCTCCTTGCCTACAGGTACATGGCCCCGATACATTACTCTCCCTGCTGGCAAACACATGCATGTGTATTTCAACTTTGGGGTGCACACCTTAATGCAATAGGCTGCGCACACCTATGGGCGGTGTAGGTGGAAGCGGCGGTGGAGGAGGACCAGGGCCGGATTAACAGCATCATGGGCTTGGTGCTGAGGATTTTGAAGGGCCTTAGGGCCGTGCCTTGCCATGCACCCAGAGGAGGAAGGGTGCAGCCATGCATGCCTAATTCAACATGGGATGCTGTCTCTGAAGCCCATAAACACATCCATGCATCGCCAACTGTCCCTCCTTGTCCGGCCTTCACGCTGTGTGGGGAGGTTCTGAGGGTGCTGCCTGGGGAAGCGAGCATAGAAGCCAGACTTCTGTGTTTACAAGTGACAGAAGAGCGGTAACAGTGAATATGGCCAACCCGGGGCCTATATAAAAGGTAGGGGCCTGGAGCTGCAGCTCCAATAGACCCTACATTAATCTGGCCCTGAGGAGGAGGACGAGGTAGCCAACACTGCTTCTTTTCACAAATTTTAAATGAGGGTACACCCCAAAAGAGTGAGAAAGAGCAAAAATGGAACAATGGGTGGGTAAGGTCGGTATCCATTGCTATTCTGCATAAGGTACGGAAAAGTCCCGTGGGATCCATGCCTGGTTCATTTTAATGAACGTGAGCTTGTCCACATTGTCTCTGGACAGGCGGCTGCGCTTGTCTGTTATAACGCCCCCAGCCGTGCTAAATACCCGTTCAGATAATACACTGGCTGCAGGGCACGCCAGCACCTCCAAGGCGTAAAGGGCAAGCTCAGGCCATGTGCCCAATTTGGAGACCCAGAAGTTGAAGGGGGCAGACCCGTCATTCACTACATGTAGGCGTGTGCACACATACTGCTCCACCATGTTGGTAAAATGCTGCCTCCTGCTAAGACGTTCCATCTGAGCTGCTGGTGCTGCTGTTTGTTGTGGCGTGCTGACAAAGCTTTTCCACATTTCGGCCATGCTAACCCTGCCTTCTGAGGTGCTGGCGGTGCCCTGGTTGCGTTGGCGACCTCCTCCTCCTCCTCCTCTGCCTTGTGCTTCCACTGTGGCCCCGCTGTCAGATGGGAATGCCAGCAGCATGGCGTCTACCAGCGTGCGCTTGTACTCGCGCATCTTGCGATCGCGCTCCAGTGAGTGAATTAAGGACGGTACGTTGTCCTTGTAACGGGGATCCAGCAGCGTGGCCACCCAGTAATCAGCACAAGTTAGAATGTGGGCAACTCGGCGGTCGTTGTGGAGACACTGCAGCATGTAATCGCTCATGTGTGCCAGGCTGCCCAGAGGCAACGAAAGGCTGTCCTCTGTGGGAGGTGTATGGTCCGTGTCCTCTGTATCCCCCCAGCCACGCACCAGTGATGGCCATGAGCTGGCCTGGGTGCCACCCTGCTGTGAACATGGTTCCATCTCCTCCTCCAGCTCCTCCTCCTCCTCATCCTCCTCATCCTCCAGAACTGTGCCCCTGCTGGACAATTGCGTCCCTGGCGTTTGCGTGTGCAGGAACCCACCCTCGGAGCCCCTTGCGAATGACTGCCCTGAAAGCCTTGGAAATGTTACCTCTTCATCCTCCTCCTCCTCCTCATCCTGTGCCACATCCTCTTCCATCATCGCCCGAATTGTTTTTTCAAGGAGGCATAGAAGTGGGATAGTTAAGCTGAGAACGGCGTCATTGCCACTGGCCATGTTGGTGGAGTACTCAAAACAGCGCAACAAGGCACACAGGTCTCGCATGGAGGCCCAGTTATTGGTGGTGAAGTGGTGCTGTTCCGCAGAGCGACTCACGCGTGCGTGCTGCAGCTGAAACTCCACTATGGCCTGCTGCTGCTCGAGTTCCACCTTGTGGGCACGTCACATATGAGGCGGTGAGCGGGAAGGCCGAAGTTACGCTGCAGCGCTGCCAGGCGAGCAGCAGCAGGGTGAGAACGCCGAAAGTGCGCACAAACGGCCCGCACTTTCTGCAGCAGCTCTGACATATCGGGGTAGTTTTTAAGGAACCTCTGCACCACCAAATTCAGCACATGCGCCAGGCAAGGGATGTGCGTCAAACCGGCTAGGCCCAGAGCTGCTATGAGATTTCGCCCGTTATCGCACACCACCAGGCCGGGCTTGAGGCTCGCTGGCAGCAACCACTCATTTGTCTGCTGTTCCATGCTCCTCCACAACTCCTGCGCGGTGTGTGGTTTGTCCCCCAAACAGGCAAGTTGTAAAACTGCCTGCTGTCGTTTACCCCTGGCCGTGCTGAAGTTGGTGGTGAAGGTGTTACGCTGTCCGGATGAGGAGGCGGTAGAGGATGAGGAAGCGGAGTAGGAGGAGTTAGGAACAGGAGGCAAACTGAAGCGCCCTGCAATCCTCGGTGGTGGAAGGACATGCGCCAAATTGCTATCCGCCTCAGGCCCATCCGCCACTGCATTTACCCAGTGTGCCGTTAGGGAGATATAACGCCCCTGACCGTGCTTACTGGTCCACGTATCCGTAGTTAGGTGGACCTTGGCACAGATGGCGTTGCGCAGTGCACACCTGATTTTTTCCCCCACTTGGTTGTGCAGGGAAGGGATGGCTTGCCTGGAAAAGTAGTGGCGGCTGGGCACGACGTACTGTGGGACAGCCACCGACATAAGGTTTTTAAAACTGTGCGTCTCCACCAGACGGAATGACAGCATTTCAAAGGCCAATAATTTTGAAATGCTGGCATTCAGGGCCAGGGATCGCGGGTGGGTAGGGGGGTACTTCCTCTTCCTCTCAAGTGTTTGGGAGATGGAAAGCTGAACGCTTCCACGGGACATTGTGGAGATGGTTGTTGGTGACCCAGGTGGTGGTGTTGCTGACAGATCGTCTGTTTGCGGGGTGGCAGGTGCCGGTATCACTACAGATGTGGCTGGAGCGGCCGAGACTGCAGCAGAAGAGGAAGCAGGATGAGCCAGAGACGTTTCTTGGTTTTGAAGGTGTGTACTCCACTGCAGCTCGTGCTTTGCACTTAGATGCCTGATCATGCAGGTTGTGCTCAGGTTGAGAAGGTTCATGCCTCGCTTCAAGCTCTGATTGCACAGGGTGCAAACCACTCGTGTCCTGTCATCAGCACATTTTCTAAAGAACTTCCACGCTAGAGAACTCCTTTGAGCTGACTTTGGTGCGCTCGTTCCCTTGCTGCGTTGGGCAGTAGCGGGCGTAGTGTCTAGGGCACGGCCGCTCCGCTTCTGCACCCTGCTCCCTCTTCTGCTGTGCTGGTGGCTCTGTGCGACCACCGCCTCTTCCTCCAAACTACTCAGTTCACCTGCATGACGTTCATTCCATGTGGGGTCGAGGACCTCATCGTCCTCCACATCATCTTCCACCCAGTCTTCACCCCTGCCCTCCTTGTCGGTCTCCACAATGCTGAACGCCGCAGCAGTTGGCACCTGCGTTTCGTCATCATCGGAGACGTGCTGCGATGATCCTTGCATGTACTCATCTTGAGGAATAAGTGGTTGGGCATCGCTGCACTCAATCTCTTCCACTTCTGGGGCAGGGCTAGGTGGATGGCCCTGGGAAACCCTGCTGACAGAGTCCTCAAAAAGAATAAGAGACTGCTGTATGGCTTGGGGCTCAGACTGCTGGCCTGATTTGCAAGGGGGTGAGGTGAAAGACGGTTGGACATTGGCTGCAGGTGCCAACTCTGACCTTTCTGCAGTAGACTGGGTGGGAGACAATGTGAAGGAACTGGAGGCACTGTCAGCAGCAAACCAATCTACTATCGCCTCAACTTGTTCTGGCCTCATCACTTCTAGGGGCGTTTGATGCCCTACCAAATACTGATGCAGGTTCTGTCGCCTACTCACACTTGAGGAAGGTGTTTCACTTGTGCGTGTAGCTGGCACAGATCGACCATGTCCTCTCCTTGCAACAGGAGCTCTACCAGCAGCACCACGACCCAGGCCACGGCCCTTATTTGACGGTCTCCTCATATTTCTGTAATTTAAGATCTTGCCCTAGAAAGGTTTTTATTGAATAGCGGAATAGAAAATATGATCCAAAAAAAGTGTATGTATATCACACGTACACAACCACACTAGGCCCCAATTACTATTGTTTGTACCCCTAAAAGGCTAGATGAGGAGTAGGGGGAGTATGGAACAGGCAGCACCCTCAAACCTTCAGTATGAGATTGTGTTCACTGTACCCCACAAAGATTGAGTTCACTGCACCCCACAAAGATTGTGTTCACTGCACCTCACAAAGATTGTGTTCACTGTACCCCCCAAAGATTGTGTTCACTGCACCCCACAAAGATTCTGTTCACTGTACCCCACAAAGATTGTGTTCACTGCACCCCAAAAAGATTGTGTTCACTGCACCCCAAAAAGGATGTTGTTCACTGCACCCCAAAAAGGATTTTGTTCACTGCACCCCAAAAAGGATGTTGTTCACTCCACCCCAAAAAGATTGTGTTCACTGCACCCCACAAAGATTGTGTTCACTGCACCCCAAAAAGATTGTGTTCACTGCACCCCAAAAATGATTTTGTTCACTGCACCCCAAAAAGGATTTTGTTCACTGCACCCCAAAAAGGATGTTGTTCACTCCACCCCAAAAAGATTGTGTTCACTGCACCCCAAAAAGATTGTGTTCACTGCACCCCACAAAGGATTTTGTTCACTGCACCCCAAAAAGATTGTGTTCACTGCACCCCAAAAAGGATGTTGTTCACTGCACCCCAAAAAGGATTTTGTTCACTGCACCCCAAAAAGATTGTGTTCACTGCACCCCACAAAGGATTTTGTTCACTGCACCCCACAAAGATTGTGTTCACTGCACACCAAAAAGGATTGTGTTCACTGCACCCCAAAAAGATTTTGTTCACTGCACCCCAAAAAGATTGTGTTCACTGCAGCCCAAAAAGATTGTGTTCACTGCAGCCCAAAAAGATTGTGTTCACTGCAGCCCAAAAAGATTGTGTTCACTGCAGCCCAAAAAGATTGTGTTCACTGCAGCCCAAAAAGATTGTGTTCACTGCAGCCCAAAAAGATTGTGTTCACTGCAGCTCACACACAGAAAAATGGATGTGGATCACTGACACCTGCCTATCTCCAATCCCACACCACACAGCAATATCGATTGTAGTTTGTAGAACACAGTTTCCCTAAAATTCAGCAGACTCTGTCCCTAACAGGATTGAGAAGAGATCGTAGATCAGGATTGAGTGCAGATTCACCCCACCCCCCACACAGCAATATCGATTGTAGTTTGTAGAACACAGTTTCCCTAAAATTCAGCAGACTCTGTCCCTAACAGGATTGAGAAGAGATCGTAGATCAGGATTGAGTGCAGATTCACCCCACCCCCCACACAGCAATATCGATTGTAGTTTGTAGAACACAGTTTCCCTAAAATTCAGCAGACTCTGTCCCTAACAGGATTGAGAAGAGATCGTAGATCAGGATTGAGTGCAGATTCACCCCACCCCCCACACAGCAATATCGATTGTAGTTTGTAGAAGACACTGACCCTATATAATTCAGCAGACTCTATCCCTAAAATGCCTACAACTCGCCCTGCCTAAACACTCCGACCTGTCCCTCAATTCTATCCGGACACAAATGGTTTTTTCCTGCCTATCTTTCCCTAATCAGCAGCCAGCACGTTGATGTGTGCTCTGTCCCTGAATCTAAGCAGCATAATGACGCCGCTGCGGCTGCCTCGAACTTATAAAGACTTGGTCACATGCTTCAGACGGCCAATCACAGCTACTGAGACATTTGCAGGCATGGCTGGGATGGCTTAAGGCACACCAGTTAAACGATTGTTGATTGGCTGTTGAAAGCCCGCCATGAAAAGAGCGCCAAAGCATGCAAAACCCGGAAATAAAACGACCGAACACGGATTTTTACCCGAACATACAGTAAAGTGTCCGTGTCCGTGTTCGGGTACAAAAAATCCAATTATTCGGTACGAACACGAATAATACAGTCCGTGTTCGCTCAACACTACCCAGGACCATTTACTAACAGGGGAAACCATCAATTTTCATGAGACCCATCATTATGGAAGGTTCAACACGAGACTTACGACATATATGCTGCAGTTTGTCAACAGCATTAACACAGCAAATACATGGAAGAAGGGAGCAGGAAAAACTGGAGGGTTGTAAGATTAAAAGGAATTTTATGGTTACTCGGCACATGTTTTACTGTATTAAGAATATTAATATTCAGTACATACCCCATCTATACACTTTGAGGTCTATAATTCTGAATTCCTTTACTACTGGTTGAAGGTCACATCGGTGATGTGTGGACACTGCTTGGATAATAAAGAATTTCTGAGAAATTCATGCAATTTTTATCTGGTGCATTTTTTTTTCCATCATTGGCAGATATTGCTTTTATGGAACAATATTGAATATACGTATGTATTTTCTTTCTTTTTTTACACTATTGATTTTATACACTGCAATAAATGATGCCATTTGATGTATTTACATCATAATATTTGTTTGGGTTAGCTTATATATATTTGACACTTTAAATATCTGTGTGTGCAGTGTGGTTATACACTATGAATTATGATTAGACTGGGGAATGGCAGGTAACTGACTCTATATAAAGTAGATATAGTATTACATAGTCAGGTTAAAAAGTCCATCTAGCTAAACCATTTAAAAAAAAAAAAAAAAAAAAAAAAACAACCAAACAATCCCATATACACAAGCCTATACCCACAGTTGATCCAGAGGAAGGCAAAAACCCCAGCAAAGCATGATCCAATTTGCTACAGCAGGGGAAAAAATTCCTTCCTGATCCCCCGAGAGGCAATCTGATATTCCGTGGATTAACTTTATCTATAAAGGTTAGTACCCAGTTATATTATGTACACCTAGGAAAGAATACAGGCCTTTTGAGATAGGTGAGAAGCACTAATGCTGACCTATTCTCCTCTCCAGGCCCATATTTGGGTAGCAGTTTAATTGTGAACACAAAGAAATCTGTGGGCTGTTATACAGTGGTCACTATGAGCTTGGGTGGAGCTGTCAAAATAACGTCAACTAGAGAAAAACTTATTATGAAAGGTATCAACAGGCAACACTAAAAATAAACTTTCCTTTACTAGGAGTCTCATTAAATAACTGAGATTACAGATATTATTACACAGTGTTCTTTAACAGCAGAGCTCCCTATGGAGGAGAATCGGTCATGTGATTGTCACAGACCACATGACCAAACTCTTCTTCTGGCTTTCTTCAAGTTCTGTTGTGCTCTGCTAGCTTCAGAGTCCCGAAGCCAGCAGAGCAAGGAGCACATTTGTAAAAGCACACATTTGTGCTGTACAACGTTTTTTTTTTTTTTTTTTTTTTAAATTAGCCAAATATTGAAATATTAATTGACCAGAACCACTTTGGAAAAATCTAAAAAGAAGCATGCATTTTTTTAGGGGGTAAGGATCATATCAAGAAATTTATACTGGAAAACATTAGAAAATCATAGCATACACTGATTGGCCCTCTAAGAGGCCACGGACTGCCCATTCACTCTAACAGTGTTAAGCTCTTACAACAGTAATGAAAACTATACTTTAGGTTTCGGTTGCAGTCCTTGTAGAAAATAAATCTAGCAAATGTTAGCCATTTTCAATAAAAACCAGAAAGTGCAGAGCATCAGTTTTTTAAAAGGAAGCATATTAACAGGCTTGCTCTTCAAACAGTAATTTCATGGTCTATCTGTGTAGGGTAAAGAAATAGCTTCAGACATTTTATGCTAAAGGAAAAAAAAAAACACAGCTCAAAATGTTGTCTAATTATATATTTGAATCTTTTGCTTCAGTTGATCTGATGGCTTCCTTAAACATTTTGAGCAAAAAATTGTTCCAGTACAAAAAAAAGAAAAGAAAAGATTTTTGACTTACCATAAAATACATTCCTCTGATGTTAATTGACACAGCTCCTGATCATCTTAACCACTGGGTTATATTGCTCCCTACAGGAGTAAGACATTCGGCAGAAAAAAAGTCTGGCTACGCCTATGGGCAGTCCCAGGGGGTATACGCCCTCTCTCTGCTATAGGTACTTCGTTTTGTTACAATTAGTGTACAAGAATTACAACTCCACAGAGGGATGGGTGCTATGTTTGTCAAAGATCATCAGAGAAATGGGTTTTACAGTAAGTCAAAAATCCCATTTTCTCTTTCGTTCATTGATAAACACAGCTCCTGATCTTCTTAACCATTGGGACGCCCCAAAGCAGTGTTAAGAATGAGGGGTGGGAACGGCGAAAAAAGAAATTCCCAAGGCTAACTATAGCGAAACCAGGTACACAGGAGCTCAACCAAAACAACTGGAGCTCACCTGAAAAAAAAAAAAAAAACAGTACACCCTCAAAGAGGACCAGATGCTTTAAACAGCAGCCTGCAAAAACCTTGCGGCCAAGGGAAGCATCCACAGATGCCAACACATCCACTTTATAGAACTTTGTGAAAGTGTGCACCGACGACCAGGCGGCCGCCTTGCATACCAGTGTCACTGACGCCTAATGACGGAAAAGTAGGGAAAGGAGGAACCTGACCCTGGATGGAATAGACCCGAACCACCGTCTGTTTGATCCATCTAGAAATGGTCGCAGAGGAAACGGACAACTTTTTCTCCGAGGCCCATCCATGAGCACAAATAGTGAGTCTGACTTCCTAAAAGACTCCGTAGCTGCCAGGTACACCCTAATTGCCCGGACCACATCTAAGGCATCCTTTGGATGTTTTGGCCTAAAACACAGGGAAGGCAGCACAATGTCCTCATGCAAATGAAAATCAGAGACAACCTAAGAAAGGAATGACGAAGGGGCGAAGAACCACCTAATCACTGAACCACCAGTAAGGTGGACAAGATAAAGCCGCCAATTCTGAAACCCTGCGTGCAAAGGTGAATGCCACCAAAAAGACCACCTTTTGGGACAGCGTAAGCAGGGGAATCTCTCAAAGATTCCCAAAAAGAGGCTTCTGGAGGACTGAGAGCACCAAATCAAGGTCCCAAGACAACAGAGAACGCACTGGAGGTGTCAAGTGCCTAACTCCCTGAAGAAAAGTACGCACCATGGAGTATGTGGCCAAGGCCTGTTGAAATAAGACCGTTAAGGTCGACACCTGACCCTTGATAGCACTTAAGGCCAGTTTCTTCTCAATCCCTCCACTGAACGAATTCAAGATCCAAGCCACCGAACAAGAGCGAGAATGAATCCCAAGAGACTCACACCACGCAATGTACGTCTTCCACGTACGATGGTAGATCTTCCTAGAAGTAGCTTTCCTAGCTTTTAACAGCCTTGGAAACACCAACTCAGACAAACCTCTATCCATCAGCACCTGGCCTTCAACAGCCAAGCCGTCAAAGCCAGCGACTGTAAAGCAGGATGGAAGATTGGTCCTTGGGACAGCAGATTCTCCCTGAGAGGACACTTTCAAGGAATGTCCATGACCAGCCACACCAGATTGGCGTTCCAAGCACGGTGAGGCCAGTCCGGAGCCACTTAGATGACTGGAATCCCTTCTGCCTCAATCCTGCGTAGAAGTCTTGGCAGAAGCTTGAGAGGAGGGAAAGCATAAATAAGACGATACTGACCCCACAGGGCCACTGATGAAACACCTCTGGATGAACGCCTGCCAACTGAGGTAATCTGCCTGCCAGTTTTCCACCCCGGGAATGTGTATGGTGGAGAGGGCTGGAATGAACCCTTCTGCCCACCTTAGAATGCCTGCTACCTCTGAGTATTGTGAGTACCTGTGTATAGAGAGCGCCTGAGTTGTGTGAGTGTGAGTAGCGGGAGTACCTGAGTATTGTATCTGAGAATTGAGTACCGAGTATTGTGAGTATCTGAGCATCGCGAGTATCTGAGTATTGTACCCAATTAGTGTGAGTACCTGAGTATTGTATTTGATTATTGTATCTGAGTATTGTGAGCACCTGAGTATTGTGAGCACCTGAGTATTTTGAGTATCTGAGCATTGTACCCAAGTAGTGTGAGTACCTGAGTATTGTATTTGATTATTGTATCTGAGTATTGTGAGCACCTGAGTATTGTGAGCACCTGAGCATTGTGCGTATCTGAGCATTGTGAGTATCTGAGCATTGTGAGTATCTGAGCATTGTACCCAAGTAGTGTGAGTACCTGAGTATTGTATTTGATTATTGTATCTGAGTATTGTGAGCACCTGAGTATTGTGAGCACCTGAGTATTGGGAGTATCTGAGCATTGGGAGTATCTGAGCATTGGGAGTATCTGAGCATTGGGAGTATCTGAGCATTGGGAGTATCTGAGTATTGCACCCAAGTAGTGCGAGTACCTGAGTATTGTATTTGATTATTGTATCTGAGTATTGTGAGCACCTGAGTATTGTGAGCACCTGAGCATTGTGCGTATCTGAGCATTGTGCGTATCTGAGCATTGGGAGTATCTGAGCATTGGGAGTATCTGAGTATTGCACCCAAGTAGTGCGAGTACCTGAGTATTGTATTTGATTATTGTATCTGAGTATTGTGAGCACCTGAGTATTGTGAGCACCTGAGTATTGTGAGCACCTGAGTATTGTGAGCACCTGAGCATTGTGAGCACCTGAGCATTGTGAGCACCTGAGCATTGTGAGTATCTGAGCATTGTGAGTATCTGAGCATTGTGAGTATCTGAGCATTGTACCCAAGTAGTGTGAGTACCTGAGTATTGTATTTGATTATTGTATCTGAGTATTGTGAGCACCTGAGTATTGTGAGCACCTGAGTATTGGGAGTATCTGAGCATTGGGAGTATCTGAGCATTGGGAGTATCTGAGCATTGGGAGTATCTGAGCATTGGGAGTATCTGAGCATTGCACCCAAGTAGTGCGAGTACCTGAGTATTGTATTTGATTATTGTATCTGAGTATTGTGAGCACCTGAGTATTGTGAGCACCTGAGCATTGTGCGTATCTGAGCATTGTGAGTATCTGAGCATTGGGAGTATCTGAGCATTGGGAGTATCTGAGTATTGCACCCAAGTAGTGCGAGTACCTGAGTATTGTATTTGATTATTGTATCTGAGTATTGTGAGCACCTGAGTATTGTGAGCACCTGAGTATTGTGAGCACCTGAGTATTGTGAGCACCTGAGCATTGTGAGCACCTGAGCATTGTGAGCACCTGAGCATTGTGAGCATCTGAGCATTGTGAGTATCTGAGCATTGTGAGTATCTGAGCATTGTGAGTATCTGAGCATTGTACCCAAGTAGTGTGAGTACCTGAGTATTGTATTTGATTATTGTATCTGAGTATTGTGAGCACCTGAGTATTGTGAGCACCTGAGTATTGGGAGCACCTGAGTATTGGGAGTATCTGAGCATTGGGAGTATCTGAGCATTGGGAGTATCTGAGCATTGGGAGTATCTGAGTATTGCACCCAAGTAGTGCGAGTACCTGAGTATTGTATTTGATTATTGTATCTGAGTATTGTGAGCACCTGAGTATTGTGAGCACCTGAGCATTGTGCGTATCTGAGCATTGTGAGTATCTGAGCATTGGGAGTATCTGAGCATTGGGAGTATCTGAGTATTGCACCCAAGTAGTGCGAGTACCTGAGTATTGTATTTGATTATTGTATCTGAGTATTGTGAGCACCTGAGTATTGTGAGCACCTGAGTATTGTGAGCACCTGAGTATTGTGAGCACCTGAGTATTGTGAGCACCTGAGCATTGTGAGCACCTGAGCATTGTGAGCACCTGAGCATTGTGAGTATCTGAGCATTGTGAGTATCTGAGCATTGTACCCAAGTAGTGTGAGTACCTGAGTATTGTATTTGATTATTGTATCTGAGCATCGTGAGCACCTGAGCATCGTGAGCACCTGAGCATCGTGAGCACCTGAGCATCGTGAGTATCTGAGTATTGTACCCAAGTAGTGTGAGTACCTGAGTATTGTATTTGATTATTGTATCTGAGTATTGAGTACCGAGTATTGCGAGTGTCTGAGTATGGTTTCTGAATAGTGGGAGTACCTGATCAGTGTGAGCACCCGAGTATTGTACCTGAGTAGTGTGAGTATCTGAGTAGGGGAGTGTCTGAGTATAGTACATAATATAGTGGAGTGACTGTGTAGTGTTGAATACTGCTGAGTAACTGTGATTAAGTAGCAACTGTGTGCTGAGAAATTAGAGTCAGGAAGCTGGTAAACCACTAATAGGAGAGAAGTACATTTCCAATCCCCTTTAGATTAGTGGGTACAATGCCCGGCGGGTGTGGAGATGTGACTCGGTGTACATCTTGTGGTATGTATGTGATCCTCAATTATCCGAACGAGGGCGAATACAGCTTGCTTCCCTGGAAGCTCAGGTCCTGAATCTAGGGAAGAAACTGGCAACACATGAGAATCTCCATGCTTAAGAAAGGCTGGGAACATACCCGGCAGGCGCCAGCACAGGCGCGGGTTGAGATACAAGGGTGCAGGCACCAGAGCAGAGTAGTTGGGTGACAGTTCGGAATGGTAGAGGGGAAAGAGTCAAGGAGGCCGGTCCTGGGCTGGAACATCCCAATAAATACATCCTGTTGCGTGATGTTGGGGAAACCAGTCAGGGACCAGCATTGCTGGAGCAGAGCGATGCCCCTAGCTGCCGGGGTAAGAACTCCTCCAGTGAGAGCAGGAGTCAGACTAAGGGTAAAGGAAAGACAGGTTCAGGTGGTAGGGGACTCAAATATTAGAAGGACAGAGAGGGCAAACTGTCAAAAAAAAAAAACCTTAAAACGCCAAACTGTTTGTTGTTTACCGGGAGCTCGGGTTCGGCACATGATGGATCTGGTGGACAGATTATTGGGTGGGGCTGGGAAAGACCCAGCTGTCATGGTACACGTGGGTACCAATGACAAAGTTCGAGGGAGATGGAGAGTCCTAAATATCGATTTCAGGGATTTAGGGGCTAAATTAAGAAGCAGGACCTCTAAGGTAGTATCAGAATTACAACCTGTACCTCGAGCCACGCCAGAGAGGCAGTGGGAGATTAGGAAAGTTAACAATTGGCTGAGGAGCTGGTATAGTAAGGAGGGGTTCTGGTTCCTGGAGAACTGGGCCGACTTCTGTCAGCTACTAGCTCTTTAGTGGGGATGGATTGCACCTAAACAGGGAGGGTGCAACCGTACTGGGAGAGAAGATGGCCAAAAAGTTAGAGGGGCTTTTAAACTAGGTGATGGGGGGGGGGGCAGATGTAGAATTAGCCAGCAGGGAGCAAGGTTCAGCGGGCATTAATGAGGGCATTATCGGTAGGGTGTCCAGAGATCCTAAACCCAAGGTAGGTAGGCTGACAACTCGCAAGTGCAGCCTCATAACATCAAAAGAGGATATAGTATGCAACCGGACAAAATTACAAGGTTTCTATGCAAATGCTAGAAGTATGGCCAACAAGATGGGAGAACTGGAGCTGCTAATAAATGAGGAGGATTTTGATTTTGTGGGAATTTCAAATACTTGGTTTGACAGGTCTCATGATTGGCTGGCAACCATTCAGGGGTATTCCCTATATCCCAGAGATAGAGAAGGTAAAAAAAGGGGGAGGGGTATGCCTGTATATCAAGTACAATGTGCAGGTAAATATGAGGGACAGCTTGGAATGGCAGCAAGGATGGGAAATGTCATTATAATGGGGGATTTTAATTATCCAGATATAGACTGGGTTAAGGAACCACGCATTTATTTAACCACTTGCCGACTGCCGCACGACTATTTACTGCGGCAGTCTGACTCTCCTGGGCAAACCGACGTAGGTCTACGCCACTCGCCCAGGAGCCTCTAGGGGGCGGGGGCGCGCTTCCGCCCCCGCTCATTCCCGCACATCCCCGCGCGAGTGACCGGCGGCTCCGATGTCCGCCAGTCACTCGCCATCTCCCGCTGGAGAGGGAGAAAGGCAGGCGGCTAATGTAAACAAAGCTGCCTGTCATTCTCCCTGATGTAACTTCAGAGACTACATGATCCTGCTATGTAGGATCGTAGGTCTCTGTTGTTACATCACAAGCAACGCCCCTTTACAGTTAGAATCACGCCCCTAGGGACACACTTAACCCCTTGATCACTTATAAAGTTAACCCCTTCCCTGCCAGTGTCATTTTTACAGTAACAGTGCATATGTATAGAACTGATTACTGTAGTAATGTCACTGGTACCCCCAAAAGTGTCAAAAAAGTTAGTCAGGGGTCCGATCTGTCCGCTTCGATGTCGCAGTCCGGCAAAAAAAAAAAAAAAAAAAAAAAAAAAAAAAAAAAAAATCGCAGATCGCTGCCATTACTAGCTAAAAAAAAAAAAATTAAAATGACAAATCTTTCCCTTACTTAGTAAATGCAATAACTTTTGCGCAAACCAATCAAAATACGCTTATTGCAATTTTTTTTACCAAAAATATGTAGCAGAAAACAAATTGGCCTAAAATGTTAAAAAATTTGATTTTTAAAATTTTTTTTGGGGAATTTCATATAAAAAAAAGTGAAAAATAATTATATTTTTTCAATTTACACTTTTTTTGTTTATAGCGCAAAAAATAAAAAAAATCGCACAGGTGATCAAATACCCCCAAAAGAAAGCTCTGCGTGAGGGTAAAAAAAGGACGCTAATTTCATTTTGGTGCAGCATCGCCCAACCGCGCAATTGTCCGTTAAAATCACGCAGTTGCCGAATCGCAAAATAGGCCCTGGTCTTTGAGCAGGAAAATCCCGCGGGGCTTAAGTGGTTAAGGCTCACCATTTCCTAAATGTTTTGCAGGACAATTTCATGGGTCAGATGGTGAACGCGCCACCAAGAAACAATACATTACTAGACCTACTGATTACTAACAATACAGGCTTAATCACGGATGTAGAAATATGGAGCAACTTGGGAAACAGTGACCACAGGTCACTTAGTTTTGGTATAAAGCATAGTAATAGGAAAAATAAGGGTAATACAAGGACATTGAATTTTAAAAGAGCCAACTTCCCTAAACTGCGCTCTTTGCTAGACAAAATAAAATGGGATAACACCCTAGGAACAAAGAACACGAAGGAAAATGGGTGTGCTGCAAGAACATGCTAAATAAAGGGATTGGCCAGTGCATTCCAAAGAGGAATACGTTTAAAAGAGCTAAAATAAATCCTGGGTTGCTAAACTCCAACATAAAAATGCATATTAAACCTAAAGAAAAGGCCTTCAAAAATACAAGGCTGAGGGGTCATTGGCAGCGTTCCAACATTACAAAGAGTGCAATAATAAAATGTAAGTGCACAATCAAGGCGGCTAAAATAGAACACGAATGGCACATAGCGGAAGAGTAAAAAAAAAACAAGAAATTCTTTAAGTATATAAATAGTAAGAAAGTGAGGCCAGAACATATTGGCCCCATAAAAAGACGACAAAGGGTATCTGGCTACAAAGGACAGAGAAGGCGAAGGTGCTAAATAAATTCTTCTCCTCAGTCTTCGCAAAAGAATTGGGGGGGGCTACATTAACTCAGCTTATAATGTTAAAATTAATAACGGACTCAGAACTAGACTTGAAAAACCTAACAAATAAGTCACTGGGACCAGATGGCTTACACCCGAGGGTCCTTAAAGGACTCAGCAAGGTGATAGCCAGACCATTGTTGCTAATTTTTATGGATAGTCTACTGATGGGAATGGTACCAGCTGATTGGAAAAAAGCCAACGTGGCACTTGTATTTAAAAAAAGGCCAAGATATACCCGGGGGAATTATAGGCCGATTAGCCTAACATCAGTAATCTGCAATATATTGGAGGGGATAATAAGGGACTATATACAAGACTAGTAATAAAAAAGGTATCATTGGTAGTAATCAGCACAGATTCAATAAGAATGGTTCTTGCAAGACCAATCTATTACCCTATTTAGAAGTAAGCTGCCATCTAGATAAAGGAAGGCCTGTGATGTGGTGTATTTGGACTTTTCAAAGGCATTTGATAGAGTTCCCCACAAACGCTTACTGTACAAACTAAGGTACGTAGGTATGGACTATAGGGTGAGTACCTGGATTGAAAACTAGCTCTAGGGGCATGTCCAGAGGGTGGTGATAAATGAGGAGTACTTGGACTGGTCAGGTGTGGAAAGTGGGGTCCCCCAAGGATCTGTCTTGGGACCAATCCTGTTTACCTTATTCATAAACGACCTTGAGGATGGGATAACCAGCACAATCTTGGCATTTGCGGATGATACTAAGCTAAGCAAGCCAATATCTTTTATACAGGACGTGGTGACCTTACAAGCAGACATGAACAAAATAACGGGGTGGGCAACTACATGGCATATGAGGTTTAAATGTGGAAAAATGTAAGGTAATGCCCTAGGGTCCCAGAAACACGAACGCAAGTTACTCGCTAGGGGATAACCTCTGGGTGACTTGCCAGACAAAGTTCACTTATATCCTCCATAGGAGGTCCCGAAGGGCTCCGATTCCTTGTCAGTCGACCCTGAGGGACGAAACAACTTCTGG
Source organism: Pelophylax lessonae (assembly GCF_965119305.1). Lineage (NCBI taxonomy): Eukaryota > Metazoa > Chordata > Amphibia > Anura > Ranidae > Pelophylax > Pelophylax lessonae. The sequence continues at coordinate 278,502,489 of NC_138772.1, forward strand.
GTCGAGAAGGAGGGCCCACGTTTACGAAGAGGTTCCTTGACCTTGGTAGCCTGCGGAAGAAAGGTACTCTTCCCCCTGTGAGACCTTTAATGAGGTCATCCACAGTAGCACCAAAACAGGCGATCTCCTCGAAAGGAAAGATCAGTCAAGGGCTTTTTAGAAGTCTTGTCCGCAGACCAGCATTTGAGCCAAAAGACACACCGAAGGACAACTGCCGAAATAGAAAGCCGAGCCACTAGGGGAGACGCATCCAAAGAGGCATCACAGATAAACTGCAGCCCCTGGACCAGCTAGTCCACCAGCTCAAAAAAGTCAGGGGGGAGTTTCTCTCCAGGTCACAGCGTAAAAGTTAAGCCCACTCGGTCAGAGTCTGCGACACCAGGGCAATAGTGAAAATTGGCCTCAGAGTCATACCAGCCAGGTTGTACAAATTGCAGGCCACAGCCTCCGCCTTCCTTTTTTTTAATGGTCTTTTTTATTGAATTATATAACACATAACAAACAGTGTGAACATTAGGAGTAGAAAAAGGTAGTAAAGTACAGAGTACAATGATAACATATTCCAACGTGTATACAAGTAATGGTAGCAAGCCTAATGCATGATACATACAACAGCATAGTAAAAAAAAAAAAGCACGTCAAGATTATGGGCTCCAAAGTTGAGCTGGGATGTGGGCGTACATAGTGTCAACTAAGGGGACGTAGACCACATGTAAGAAGGCAGAAGTTCTGAGTCACAGGAGGAGACCACTGCCTCCCGACACCCCAAACAAGAACATAACGTGTGAGGGGAGGCAAGGGTATCCTATGAGGTGGTCATGGAAATGGGTTTCTTTTTACACTATGACAAAAAAGTATATGTTCAGTTTAGGTACAACCAGTGTTGCCAAGAGTGGTGAAAATTATTATAGGATATTGAGTTGAATGCCAAGGATTTCTCCATCTGGTAGTTGGAGTTAACAATTGCTTTGACCTCAGAGAGATTGGGGGCTTCCACAGTCTTCCATTTGCGAAGAATGAGTAACCTGGAGGCAAGAAGGATGTGAGTGACCACCTGTCTGTATTCAGTCGGGTAGTTGTCTATACCCAAGTTATATTATAGCTAGTTCTTTCCTGGGTGGGGATAGCATACCTGTATAGGGGGAAATGCATTGGAAAACACGATTCCAGAAGCTGGTGAGCGAGGGACAGTCCGAAAGTACATGGCCTAACGTACCCACTTGTCCACAGTCTCGTCAACAGGTTGCTGGGTGGGATGGGAAGATTTTAGCTAGCCTGTAGGGCATATAGTACCAGCGATTCATTATTTATAGCATCATCTCCTAGTGAGTTGTGCAGTCAGAGTACTGGTATGTAGAGCGAGAGGCAATGGACCATTGGGCAGGGGTGAAGGTTCGGTGTAGATCAGTTTCCCATCTGAGCATGGATGTGAAGTTTGGGGAGTCGTGCGTGGCAAAGAGAGAGTTGTAGAATATAGAGATCCCCTTGACCGTTGTCTTCTCGGAGTGATGGAATTGCCAGGCTTTAAGGGGTACGCGGGGTTGTTTGATGGGGTGTTTCCCAAGAAAAGATATTACTTGCAGGACCGTGAAGGAGAGTAGGGAAGGTATTTTAAAGGTTCGTAGCATCTCATCTATGCAGCGGAGGCCACCATCCAGGTAGAACTGCGACAGCTCCGTGACGCCAAAGGGGGCGAGTGCAGAGATCCTTAAAGAGTTAATTTTGGATTCGAGTAGTTTTAGTGGTAGCAAAGCCACCGGGACCGAGCACTGAACCACCAGCTTCTCCCCCGCGACCCCAAGCATCCTCCAGGCATGCAAGGAGGCTTGTACAGTAGGAGGGAGTAAAGAAGTATCCCAGGGGAGCCAGAGGTCACCCAGGAGGAGCAGAGGGGGGTCCTTAGTGGGTATAAGAGATCGTTCTATGGAGGACCATAGGGGAATGTCGGCACAGGGAAACCAACCTTTAAATTGTTCCAGACGAGTGGCCCAGTAATACTTGCGTAGGTTCAGCAGCTTCGCACCTCCTATGTGTATGGGCAGTGCCAAGGTGGAGGTAGCCACCCTGGCCCTCTTACCCTGCCAGATAAATTTGCACATGTCTCCCGATAGGGCATTCAGGCATGTGGCTGGGAAGGAGATAGAGAGGGCCCTAAATAAATACAAAATTTTGGGTAGTATAGTCATCCTATATGCGGCCATTCTACCTCCCCAGGATAACTCCACCTTTGCCATGGTCGTCATTTCCTTAATGGTTTTATTGCTGAGGGGTTCTATGTTGGTAGGTAAGAGTTTAGAGACGGTAGGGGTTAAGTTGACTCCAAGATACAGGATCTTATCTGTAGTCCAAGGGTACGGACATGTGTATTCTAACGAGCTAGCCTGGGTAGGATGGACAGCAAGATTTAAAAACGGAATTTTTGTAAAATCTTACCTGTAAAATTCCTTTCTCTGAGTCCTCCGACAGTCGCCGCCTCTTCATATTCGTCACATATGGGGTATTAGACTTTGCTCCGAAGGAGTAGCTAGGCAACAGAATATGTTAACATTAAAGCTTTTAACATATCCCACCCTCAAGGGGTGGTCCCCTCAGTCAATACCCTCCTACTTCCTGCAACCATATCTCAGTTTCAGTGGAATAGCAGTAGAGTATACAACCAAACCCCAAAAGAGGGGCGGGGGCGGCGACTGTCGGAGGACTCAGAGAAAGGAATTTTACAGGTAAGATTTTATAAAAATTCCGTTTTCTCTTACATCCTCCGACAGTCGCCGCCTCTTCATATTCGTCACATATGGGGACGTCCCAAAGCAGTGCAAACATGAGGGGTGGGAAACACATCCACGCCGAAAGGCAACGCAGTCTCCGCATCAAAGAAAGGAACCTTACCAAAGGAAGGAAACCAGCTGGGCTACAGGAAAAAATAATTGCTCAACAGGAGCAACAACCCAGGAAAAGACAAATAACCAGGGGATAAAAAACTTATCCCAACAGCCAGAGGTCCCCAACAAGGGACCCTAGGGAATCGCCGCACTAAGAACCTTGCGGCCAAAGGAAGCATCCGCCGATGCCTGAACATCTACTTTGTAGAATTTTGTGAAAGTGTCCACGGTCGACCAAGTCGCCGCCTTACACACCTGGGCTACAGAAGCCCCATGACGACAGGCCCAAGACGTACTCAGAGATCTAGTAGAGTGCGCCTTCACAGGCACAGGGGGAACCTTCCCCTGCAAGGCATAGGCCTGTTCAATGGTCTGCCTGATCCATTTGGCGATGGTAGAGGCCGACGCCGCCATGCCCTTCCGAGGACCCTCTGGAAGAACAAACAAGGAGTCCGTCTTTCGAAAAGACTCAGTCGATTTAAGGTAAACCCTTATCGCCCGAACAACATCCAAAGAATGTAATCTCACCTCCTTTGGATGTTTAGGCTTCGCGCACAGCGAAGGCAAGACAATATCCTCATTAAGATGGAATTCCGAAACTCGCTTCGGAAGAAAAGAAGGATTAGGTCGCAAGACCACCTTATCCAAATGAACAACCAGATACGGAGACTTGCAGGACAAAGCCGCCAGCTCCGACACTCTGCGAGCCGAAGTGATCGCAACCAAAAAGGCGACCTTTTTGGACAACATAGACAACGAGATCTCCCTGATCTGTTCAAAAGGAGCACGTTGTAACACAGATAGAACGAGATTCAAGTCCCAAGGGGGCAGAGGATCCCTCCTAGGAGGAACCAGATGCCGCACTCCCTGAACAAAGGTGCCAACCAAGGAGTTGGAAGCCACGGGACGTTGAAACAGAACGGCCAGCGCAGACACCTGACCCTTTATCGTAGCCAGCGCCAAACGCTGATCGACACCCGTTTGAAGGAAGGACAGCACTCGGGAAACCGAGTACGTGCGGGGTGAAAACCCCCCGGACTCACACCAGGCAAAATAGGCCTTCCAAGTACGGTAATAAACCTTCCCCGAGGAAGACTTCCTCGCGTTGATCAAAGTATGAACGACCTCTGGGGAGAGACCCTTCTCCTTCAGGACCTTGGTCTCAACAGCCAGGCCGTCAAAGCCAGCGACTGTAAAGCAGGATGGTATATCGGTCCTTGAGACAGAAGATCGTCTCGAAGAGGCAGACGCCACGGGGCGTCGACCGCCAGATTCACGAGGTCTGCGTACCAGGACCGGCGAGGCCAGTCCGGTGCCACAAGAATCACCGTGCTGCGTTCCGAGTGTAACCTGCGAAGGAACCTGGACAGCAACTGAATCGGTGGAAACGCGTACATCAGCTTGTACTGATGCCACGGGGCCACTAACGTGTCCGACGCGTCTGCCCGAGGGTCGCGCGTCCTTGCCACGAACCTTCTCACCTTGTTGTTGAGACGAGACGCGAACAGGTCCACATTTGGAAGACCCAACTTCGCGCACAACAACTGGAAGACAGCCGGGTGGAGAGACCATTCCCCCTGATCCAGGGTCTGGCGACTCAGATAGTCCGCCTGCCAGTTCTCCACCCCCGGAATGTGAACCGCCGTTATCGCCGGGACATGAGTCTCGGCCCAAGACAGAATGTCGGCCACTTCTCGAGCCGCTCGGGCACTCCTGGTGCCCCCTTGGTGGTTGATGTAGGCCACCGCCGTGGCATTGTCCGTCTGCACCCGAACCGGGCAGCCCTGCAGCCGGTCCGTCCAGCGATGAAGACAGAGATTTATCGCACGCAATTCCAGAATGTTGATCGGAAGGGAAGACTCCCCCTCCGACCAAGTTCCCTGGGCGGACAGAACACCCAGAACACCACCCCAGCCCGACAGGCTGGCATCCGTGGTGATCACCGTCCACGAGATAGAACGAAACGACTTGCCCCCGGACACCATCGGGGACTGGAGCCACCACAGAAGGTCTCTTCTGGTGCGATGACTCAACGAGATTTGAAGATCCAGAGATTGAGGTCGCCCATCCCACATGGACAGGATCTCCGCTTGGAGACCCCGCGTGTGAAACTGGGCGAAGGGAATCGCCTCGAAGGCCGAGACCATCAATCCCAGACATCTCATGCACGTCCGCAGAGACGAGTGCGGAACGTCCCTGAGGGACCTGACTTCCTCCTGAAGAGTTCTGAGTTTGTCTTCCGGCAGGAAGACCTTCGTCTGCACCGAGTCCAGAATCATTCCCAGGTAGGGAAGACGAACCGACGGACTCAGCGTCGACTTTGGAAAATTTATCGTCCAACCAAACTCCTGCAGAGTTTGCATCGTGACAGACAGGTCCTTCTCCAGACCCTGGCTGGTCGCAGACCGAACCAGAATGTCGTCCAGATACCCCAGGACAGAAATGCCCTGGGCCCTCAATAATGCCAGAACCGGTGCAAGCACCTTGGTGAAGACCCGCGGAGCCGAGGCGAGACCAAAGGGCAACGCCACGAACTGGTAGTGATCCTCCGCAATGGCAAATCGAAGGTACCTCTGTTGACCCTCGAAAATGGGGATGTGAAGATACGCATCCTTCAAATCGATGGAGGCCATGAATTCCCCCGGAACCAGGGCAGCCACCACCGACCGCAGGGATTCCATGCGGAACTTGCGAACCCGCACAGAGCGGTTCAGAGCCTTCAAGTCCAGAATTGGACGAACCTTGCCCTCCTTTCTGGGCACGGTGAACAGATTGGAATAAAACCCCCGAAATCTGTCCCGATGAGGCACCGGAACTACCACTCCCTGAGCCCTCAGGTCCCGCACCGCCAGGTGCAGGTCCCGTAAACGCTCTGGAGACAGTTGAAGATTTGAGGGAAAAAATCTGCTCTCCGGCCGAGAGAGAAACTCGATCTTGTAACCAGATCGAACGATTTCCTGAACCCATCTGTCCCGCACGTGGGCCAACCAGGGCTGAAGAAAACCGAGCAAGCGTCCCCCCACCCCAAAACTGGGTGAGGGCGCCCCTTCAGGCCGCACTGTTATGGGCTGCGGATCCGGATTGACCGGACTTCTGTTTTCCAGACCAGGGCTTTTTCTGAGAGCCTTGACCTTTGAACGGTTTGCCCTTGTAGTGCGACCGAAAGGCACGAAAGGACCCCTGAGGGGGCCGAAAATTAGCATGCTTCTTCCCAGAAGACCCCTTAGCCTTGGGGAAATGGGGCAAGAAAGTGTTCTTACCTCCGGTGATCCCCTTAATCAACACATCCAAGGACTCCCCAAAAAGGCGAGACCCATCATAAGGCAGATTGGCTAAGGTCTTACGTGAAGACTGGTCCACCGACCAACATTTCAACCAAACCAGGCGGCGAGACAACACCGCCACGCTGTGCACACGTGCAGCCAACGGGACTAGGTCCAAGTCCGCATCACACAGATACATGACACCCTGGTGGATTTGATCCACCATATCCAGGGTCGCCGGCGAGGCCGAATCGGCCACTAGGACGCGCCTAAGCATCTGCGTCCAACTTGCGACCGCCTGGGCCGCCATGAGAGAGGCAAACAGAGCCTTAAGCATAGAACCCGTAACAGAATAAGTATGACGGGCAAGAGACTCCAATCTCCTATCCGTGGCATCACGGAACACAGGGGAATCCTCTGCAGGAATCGCAGTGGATTTGTTTAAAACCGCAATTGCGTGATCCACTGGGGGTGGTACACACCACCTTTCATCAGTGGAAGGCGAGAAAGGATAACGCAGCTTGAACCTACTTGGTACAGCAAAAGGTTTGCGCAGATTGCGCCATTGTTCCTTAACAGCGCGCTGAAAATCATCATTGCAGGGAAAAACCTGCGGCGTCCTGCATTTTCTCTGCGTCCCATAAGCCGCCAAGGCAGCGGGGGGACACACTTCATCCTGCAAACGCAGCGTTTGTTTTATGGAAGCAATCAATTCATCCATGATTGCAAGCTCTTCAGGCGAGCCAGGGGGAGAATTATCAACCCCTTCAACTTCAGCCTCCACCTCGGACCCCACTAGATCCAGGGAGGAGCGGGACCCCGATAAGGAGGCCCCCGCCATAACAGCCCCATCCCCTTCACCCTCAGAATCAGAGGAAAGAGAAACTCTGGGTCTTTTAGTAGATTGAGCAGCCACCAGCATCTGCACCTGAGCAGCAAGGCCAGCCACAATAGTGGCTAAATCCCCCCCTGGGGGGGAAACAGCGGTCCCCTGGCTTTCCACCAAGGCGGTAGGAAATTTGCCCTCCTGAGAATCCATTGCCCCTATTACAAATGCCGGATAAGAAAGGGTTAACTGCCCCTTTAACAAGCGCGGCGAGCGCAGCCCACCGCACCACACACAAGCACAATGAGACCCCCACAGGGACAATAAAACTGACACAGGCAATGGATAGGAAGGATATAACCTGAGGAGACCCTCGCCGCTGCTGCTGCCTCGATCGGTGTTCCTGGAGAAGAGGAAGTGATGCTGCCAGGGCGCTCTATGAAAGCCTATGGGAGGCTACAAGAAAATGGCCGCCATGCATGTAGAACATGCGGCCGGAGCGAGCGTAGGCAAAATGGCGCCGTTTGGCGCCGAAACCGCCGCTCCACAGTACAGTAATGCACACATGTCATTATAAAAAAACATGTCAGATCGCCGCAGCGATCGCTGTATAGTGCCCAAACATGCCCAAAAACATGCCCCACAGCACACAGCTTCTCACACTGAAAAGGCTGACACACACAGTGTCACACAGCTCCCCCCCCCTTGCAGCCCACAGCATGCAGCCAAGTGATAGGGAGACAAACAGTGTGAACAGAGGCAGGTTACACAGTCCCAGACTGACACCCCCCCAGACAGACAGGTCCCCACATAGATACACTTACCTCACATTGGCGTGGGGGACCCGCACAGGCGAACAAGCCGCTGAACATGAGGCAGGGAGAGTCGCATACAAGACGCACAGAATGGGGGTTAAGAAACCGCACAGCGTCCAGTGAGGTAGCCACCTCACCAATCATCCCTGCACCGAACAGGGATGGGTCGTTCACTGTGCCAGGAGCGTTACCTGGCTGAACGCTCGATGGCAGGCTGGGAAGCCACTGACCCACGACCTGCGACCAGGGGGATCAGCCCGAGACCCAGCCCGCATGATCCTCTTCATCCGAAGAACTAACGCTGACAAAAAGAACAGCTAAGTAAAGGTAGAGAGAAAACTCAAACAAAAAATCAAAAAAGAAGAAAGAGTCTGGGGCACAAAGCCCCAGCACAGAGAGAGCCAGCCACTCCTGACAAGCTAGACATTGAAACTGAGATATGGTTGCAGGAAGTAGGAGGGTATTGACTGAGGGGACCACCCCTTGAGGGTGGGATATGTTAAAAGCTTTAATGTTAACATATTCTGTTGCCTAGCTACTCCTTCGGAGCAAAGTCTAATACCCCATATGTGACGAATATGAAGAGGCGGCGACTGTCGGAGGACGTAAGAGAAATTAATGATTTTGAGGCATTAATTTTGTAGTAGGAGACCGCGCCGAACTCCATCAAAATTTTGTGAGCCACCGGAAGTGATTTGGAAGGGTTGGTGAGTAGGATAACAATATCGTCGGCAAATAGGTTTATCTTGTGTATTTCGTCGCCAAAGAGAAAACCGTCAACGTCGGGGTGTGAGCGGATCGCTTCCGCTAGGGCTTCAATAATTAAATGAAAAACCATGGGCGAGAGAGGGCATCCCTGGCGAGTGCCGTTCGTGATCTGAAAAGGCGAGGATACCGTGCCCGAAGTGAGTGGACTTACCGTAGGGGAGAGACAAGATAGCTTTTGAAATCTCAGAGGGCGTGTAGGGGGCGTTCAGAATTTGCAGGTGTTCCTACGAAAGTCCGGGTAAGTATAGTTTGGTCAAAAAATTGTTGTGGGGTCCTGATTTAAGTTGTAGAGGGAACTGTAATATCTCGTGAATTAATTTGTGATATCTCTGGGATGGGTGAGTTTGGATCCTAATTGGGGGTGTAGTAGATGGGCGATTCTAGATTTGGCGTGTTTGGCCTTGATTATATTTGCCAGATGTTTACCAGCCCTATTGGCATGTGCATAGTAAGTTAATTTGAGTGGTTTAAGGTGGCTGTCATATTGCTCCATGAGGAGATTTTAGAGAGGTCCGCAAGTGGGCTAGGTCTGAGGCGAGGGAGGGAGTGGGGGTAGTTTTGTGGGAGATCTCAAGGTCGCGAATCTCAGAGAGGAGGGCCCATGAGTTTGAGGTGGTACTGTCTTTTAGCCCTCGCTCTCTGCTGTATACAGACCCCCGCATGTAGGCCTTGTGAGCCACCTAGAGGGTGTCGAGTTGAAAAAAAGTCTGCCAGGCATGCTCACGCATGATTATCTGTAAGGGGGTCCTGGTATTACAATGCCAGACCGAAGTGCGCTCTCTAGGTGCACCCACCTCCAGGACCATCTCCACAGCCGCATGGTCAGACCATGTGATGCTTCTTATGGACATGGAGGAGGTCCTGCCCAACAAATACAGATCCGTAAAGAACATGTCGACACGTGAATAGGATTGATGTCTGGAGGAGAAGAAAGTATAGTCTCTTTCTGAGTCATGCTGACACCTCCAGACATTAAAAAGTTGTTCCCTATGCAATTGTTCCTTCTAGACCTGGCCTCCAGGTCTGCAATCTTATCCTTAAGCCATGAGATATCATCAAAGTGGCTGTTGTGAGCATCAACCAGGGCATTGAAGGATAGGGTACACCACTGCATCCACTCTCTCGCCCAATTGCTGCACGTCCTGCTTCATTTGCTGCAGACACTGCATCATATCTGAATGGATGGAAGACCGCAGGGGCAACAACATGTTTTTTAAAACTGTGTCTGACATGGGTCGGCCTCCGGTGAGAAAGGCAGTCATGGGGTCTGGAGAGTTCAGAAATGGGTCTGGAGGAGAGTCTGCTCCATGGCTGTGCAGTGGTCAGTGTCAGGAGGGGACTCCCTGCGGGGTCTGTTTTTTGCTGGGCTCCTGGCAGAGGAGAGGCATTTTGTTGGAGACCAGCGATGCAGAGTGTGAAGGATGCCCTTCTATGTCTGTTCGCATGTTACCTCTCCCTGCTTAAAAGACTATATTGAGGATTTGTTTATATGTTTGTGACAAACTCCCCTCTTTTGAGTTGCCACGAGTACCTGGAGAGGACTACTTGTCAGCCTCTTACAATGTGACTATGGTCCTATGTTGAAACACTTGTTCTTCTCCTGCTGTTGAATCTGTACGTATGTGATCTGAGCGCCATTCAGTAATAATGTGCGCTCAGATCTAAGCTCTCTGGGCAGGGGCGTAACTAGAACCTTCAGGGCCCCGGTGCAAGAAACCATGAAGGGCCCCCCGGAGCCCTGATCAGGGCCTTTCCCTTCAAGCCTGGGGCTCTTCCCACTGATCCTTGGGCCCTTTACTCTTGTTGCAGGACCCTTTATTAAGGTCCAGCAGCGGGACCCTTTCACAAGTTCTGCAGTGGGCCCCCTTCCTGCCATCTTGGGGCCTCCCCACGGTGGTGGAATTCCAGGGCCCGGTCGCAAGTGTGACCTTTGCGATCCTGGAAGTTCACCCACTGGTGTCAGTAGTTTTTATTTTTTGGTATTTTATTTGTATTTTTTTTATCATTTTATTTTGTTTTTTTACAATGTCACCGACTATGACTCTGTCCATTCAGAAAAGGAAGGAGCTGGTAAATTACACATTTACCGACCCCTTCCTGGTTCTCTATTGTGACACATCCCCTGCAGCAGCCGGCAGGAGAGTGAAGGGAGCACAGTTTTAGCACAGTTGGGGGGGGACCAGGGGAGTGCACAGGGGCCCAGAGACAGCAGAACACAAGTGAACTGGATAGGAGGAGTGGCGGGGGCACCATACAGAGGAACCAATCTCCTCCATTTTCCCCCATGCAGCTACAGGAGGAAAAGGGAGGACAGTGATTTCTCTACATGCTTCTCCCACCGCCCCTCCTATCCAGGTGTACAGGGGAGCCGCACAGGCCCCCTGGAGCATGGGGCCCGGTTGCAATTGCAACCCCTGCAGTTACGCCCCTGTCTCTGGGGATATGTTGAATATACCCGTTTTATGCCATAGCCGCATAGTTATATAGTTTCATGTATTTTGCTGTCTTTTGCCACCATGTGGCTAGAGCCTTTGTCCTTGGGAGATGAGTGGATCACTTCTCAATTGTCTCCAGGACAAAAGACTGCGTAGAACTGGTGTTGGGCAGACAAGCCATGTGTACAGCCAGGCCAAAGAGACTTTTTTACTAACTTTTGGACCACTGGTCTGATTCGTGCCATTTTTGAATATGTTGTCCCCCTGAATGGGTTGATTGTGAATATGTATTTGTATAAAGATTGGATGTATAGTTTTAAAGTTACAGCATGTGGGTAAAAATGCATTTTTCCCTGCCTGTGATAATTATTTTAACCATTGTGTACCATAATTACCTCCCAGACAGAGGGGGGGGGATTTTATGTGGATTGTAACCTGTGTGTTATTGGTTAATGTGTATTTGTTGTGGGTGTCTCCCTTGCATGGGAGCAGGGGATAAAATAAATTGTAGTTTTGAATGCCTGTTGTTGCTTCCAGTAAAGTCGTGTTCCAGCTTTGGCTCATGTGTGGAATTATTCAGCGATACCAGCGTTTTCTTATTTGGCGAATTGTTCTTCAACTATTGGGGATTAAGGAATTACAAGGCGGTGAGATACAGTGATACCGTCACACAGAGGAGAAAGAAACCATCCAGCTTTCTGAGCTGCGGGGGTTCCTTCTGACGCCTAGGCATCGGCGGCATGTCGGGGAAGGTCGCCAGTATGTTGTCGGGCGGCTGAGGTTGCCAATCGTAGCTGGTGTCCTGGGTGGCTGAGCGGACGCCACGCCCCCAGCCTACGCCTTCCTGTCAGCCGGGTTCTTAAAGGAATCACGGTTGCCTTGTTTAATCTGGAAAACTGGAGGGTCCACCACTGCAGGAACAGTCCACTTCTTAAAAAAGGGACTCCTCATAGGGGTATCACTAAGCAACATTAGGGACCCCAAGGGAGCACTTTGGTCATCCCCACTCTTCATTATATATTCTGTCAAAATCGGAGGGGAAAGAGAACTCCTTTGTCGCTCTGGATGACTTAAAGTGCCAAAAGGAGCCTGTGTCTCTGTTGCAGCTGCAGCTGCGTCCTCCAACTTTAAGTCTTAAGCACAGGTGACAATCAGTGCGTCCATCAGTGCCTTTTCGAGCATGGTTGCAGAAGCAGAAGAATCATCCTCACTATTGGGGCTGCAGACCCAGCAGGGTGGCCAACGTCTGTGGCGGCCGAATCAGATTCAGGATCTGAGGAGACAGATGAGGCAGGGGGTGCTTTATGCCAGCCCATCGCTCAAAAGCCACCTCCACCCAGGACACAAGGGACACCAGGACCACCGTCAGTGCATCAATCAATGGATGGGTGGGACCCGGTGGGTCCCACAGCCCCAGAGAGGGGATAAGGGGGGAGATATACTCCAAAGACTCAACAGGGGGTCCCACAAAAATGTGTAAAACACTGCTAAGGGACAACCCCCACCGCTCTGGCAGCACCACCCGGTTGCCAGTCCCAGAGCACCAATCAATCCTCAGCAGAGAGCGAGAGGACCCCACCAGACTCCCCACCCACAGAAACCAGGCACCGCAGCCACCAGGAGAATCTGCACTGCACGAGTGGGGATCAGGAAAGGATCCAGGAGTCAGCACCAAGGGATGAGGAGGGGCTCCCACCGCCAAAATCGTAGCCCAGAAGGCTCCACTGTCATGGCCGCTGCTATTTTTAATGGCAAACCACTGCAAAATTGCCACTGGACTACACAAACATGGTCGACGTGCATTGAAGCACACAGGTTACAAGAAAATGGCGGTACCACAAGGCTTCCAGTGACCCTGTAGGGATCCCTAGGCCTCAAGGACAGGCCCAGGCAGGACAGGAGCCCCTGGCAGGGCCCCCCCCCAGGCACAACCCCCGCACAGCAGATTGTCCTGTTGCCGGTGGCGCACCCCCCAGCCCCAATCGCCAGCATAGCTCCCTGCCCCTACCCCAGGAGGTGGACCAGATCACCCACACAGCCACAGCATATGTGGAGGGGGGGCAGGTGAAAGGGGGGTGCCCGACAGGAAGGAGGAGAACCCGGGGGTCTGACCATTCCAAGGAGGGGGCCCACTTCCACCCTAAAAGCCCCCAGGGGGAGAGGGGGAGACAGCTTCTCACCACACCAGGAACCAGGTGGGCACTGCTCCAGACAGAACCTCTCGCCATCGAAATGGGGGTCTTCGGCCAGGAGAAACGCTGCGACTTGGGCCGAGACCCAGAGGTATGCAACCCCACGAGGCGTTTAACTCGCAGGCAAGCCCCTGTCCGATGGCGCTATGTCGCGGCCGACCCAGCGCAGAGCAGAGGTCTGCGTGAGCTCGCTTGCCAGACTGGGGTGACCACTGGATCTAGATTATGCAGCCCGTCACCCAGTCCAGCAGTCGATCGCAGATCTCACAGGAAAAAACCAGGAGAAAAATTTTTATCTGAAAAGAAAAAATTGCCAGGACCAGAGATCCCAGCAAGGAACTAGGTCCCTACTCCTGACTAGTGTGAAAAAAAAAAACTGAGTAACTATAGCAGAGAGAGGGAGTTTACCCCTGGGACTGCCCATAGGCATAGCCAGACTTTTTCAGCCTAGTGTCAAACTCCTGTAGGGGGCAGTATAACCCAATGGTTAAGATGATCAGGAGCTGTGTTCTTCAATGAACAAAAGAGAAATGGGATTTTTGTACTTACCATAAAATCCATTTCTCTGAGTTCATTGATTGACACAGAGCTACATAACTACTGGGTTATATTGCCTCCTCCAAGAGTAGGACAAGGCATAACAAAAAACATCGGGCTACGCCCATGGGCCATCCTAACCTTGGTATATAACCCCTCTCTGTTCTAGGTAATCAATTACGTAGCAAACAGTATTAAAAATATTAGCACTCCAGAGGGGAGGGTGCTGTGTCAGTCGATTTACTCAGAGAAATGGATTTTATGGTAAGAACAAAAATTAAATTTTTACTTTCGTTCATCAACGGACACAATGCTCCATAAATCATAACTACTGGGATTTCCAAAAGCCGTGACAAATGGAAAATGAGGGGGTGGGGAAAATAACCCAAGTCTAAACATAGGTGCCCTTAACCAGGACACAGGAGCCCCGTCTGAAAAAAAAAAGTTTAAAGAAAAGAGGGAACAGCCCCCCTCTTAAACAGCAGCCTGCAAAACTTTGCAGCCAAAAGAAGCATCCGCAGATGCCAAAGTATCTACCTTATAGAATTTTCTGAAAAGGGAATGCACCGACAACCAAGTGGCCGCCTTGCAAACTTGCGATATTGATGCCTGATGACAGGAGGCCCAAGAAGCACTCAGCGCTTGAGTAGAATGCGCCATGACAGGGAAAGGTGGAACCTGACCTTTAATGGAATAGGCCTGGGTCACTGTCTGCCTGATCCATCTGGAGATGGTAACCGAAGAAGCGGCCAGCCCCTTTTCTTGGTCCATCCGTAGCCACAAAAAGCGAATATGACCTCCGAAAGGACTCAGTAGCTGCCGGATACGCCGGAATCGCACGTACCACATCCAATATATGCAAAGAAAATTCCTTGGGTTGAGCTGGCTTGGGACACAAGGAAGCTGACAACGTCCTCATTCAAATGTTAGTCAGAGACAACTTTGGAATGATGGACCTGAACAAAGAACCACTTTATCCCTATGGACCACCAAATAGGGACTGTGACAGGATAATGACGCCAATTCCAATACCCTGCAGGTGGAGGTAAAAGCCACGAAGAATGTCACCTTCTGAGATAATGTAGACAAGGGAATCTCCTGAATATTCTCAAATGAAGGTTTCTGGACAACCGAAAACACTAAATTTAAATCCCATGGCGGCAAAAGAGACCGTACAGGTGGAGCCACATGTCGAACCCCTGAATGAAGGTACGAACTAAAGAATGCATGGCTAGGGGTCGCTGAAAGGCAGACACCTGGCCCTTGATGGTACTTCAGGCCAACTTCTGAACAAACGCCCTGTTGAAGAAAGGTTAAGATCCGAGCCACAGAAAAGGATTGAGCATGAGCGCCAATCGACTCACACCAAGAAATGTACGCTTTCCACGTACGATTGTATATCTTCCTGGAAGACGACTTCCTCGCCTTCACCATAGTAGGGATCACTGATCCAGACAAACCTCTATACCTCAGTACCTGGCTTTCAATAGCTAAGCCATTAAAACCAGGATGGTAGATTAGCCCTTGGGACAATTGACATTTACGGCAAACAGGATGATTGGAAGATCCTCGCAGGAACTATGGAAGAAGCCTGAGCCAAGGAGGACACTGGCCTTACCGTGGCCCTTGGACGCCTGAGGTGTCTGCCAGAGGAACCCGTGATCCCGCCACAAATCCTTGTATCCTCCTATGGAGCCGAACCTGAATCATCCTCACTATCGGATGTATCTGGGGGTGTGATACTAAGTCCCCTTGGACGGGCCGCGACCACGGCGGCATCAGGCTCAGAATCAGATGAGACAGACTAAGCAGAGGAAGGCAGGGGGATACTTTCTCCTGGTAGTAAAACAAAATTTCCTGCACTCGAGTGCTGTCTGATGGAGTAAAAAGAGATGCACTACAAACTCAGGTGTTGAAAGAGCCATCGGTCTTGCTGCCCCCTTCAGGATCAAGGGTATCCAGAACCAACTGGTCGAAAAGACAAAAAAGAAAAAGAGGGGCGCACCGACCTAGTGCATTACCATAAAACCATTTATTTAAAATATTAAAAAGTGTACAAAGTACTCACAAGACTGGTGTGATACAACACACATCAACATAGCATATGCAATCTCCAAGGTAGCGAATGGACATGCACATGGTCGCATGGGGCTGCTGTGGCTAGACTGACGCGTTTCAGGGGCGAACCCCCTTCCTCAGAGCCAGAAAGAGTGCTGCTGGATCACATGCCGAACGGCCGAAGACTAAATGGGAGCTGGCCACACCCCTTCCTGCTCCGCCCCAAACCCAAAGGCGGTACAAAGGGGATGTAGGGAAGGGGGGGAAGAGAAAAGGGAGGTGGAGGGGAAAGGGGAAGGGGAAATGGGACTCATAGAATAGGAAGGACGGGAAGAAGGGGAGGGAGGGAGGTGTGGGGGTACTGGGACAGGGAAGGAACATGGACGAGGGGGGGCAGGGACAAGTGTCCTTCCTATTCTATGAGTCCCATTTCCCCCTTCCCCTTTCCCCTCCCCCTCCCTCCATCCCCTTTGTCCCGCCTTTGGGTTTGGGGCGGAGCAGGAAGGGGTGTGGCCAGCTCCCATTTAGTCTTCGGCCGTCCGGCATGTGATCCAGCAGCACTCTTTCTGGCTCTGAGGAAGGGGGTTCGCCCCTGAAACGCATCAGCCTAGCCACAGCAGCCCCATGCGACCATCTGCATGTCCATTCGCTACATTTGGGACCTTGGCTACCTTGGAGATTGCATATGCTATGTTGATGCGTGTTGTATCACACCAGTCTTGTGAGTACTTTGTACACTTTTTAATATTTTAAATAAATGGTTTTATGGTAATGCACTAGGTCGGTGCGCCCCTCTTTTTCTTTTTTGTCTTTTCTACCAGATACTTTCTCCTGGGCCTGTGCCCACGCGCCACTTCCATCTAGGACACTAAGGACCTTGCAGTACAAAAATAATCTTTTGGAACCACTAAAGAGAGAGAGAGAGAGAGAGAGATAACAGGCACCCCCAAGGACTCACCCTACCAGAGGAGCGCCGATAATTCAGACCCAGCATCACCATGGATGCCATTCCTGTTCATATGTCCCAGGCATCGGAAGAGGAAACTGAAGAGGAAGAGGAGGAGGAGCTTTTGCATCCCCACCAGGCTTCAGAAATCTCCAGCGTCTCCCAGGCTAATGGAAAATGGCCCCCGTGACATCGGGCTACACAAACATGGCTGACAACCCAGAGACGAGCCAAACTAGGGGAAAATGGCCACCATCAGCTATAAACGCTAATACATGCTGCCAGGATCTTCCCTGCGCCCTCTGCAATGCTGCACCCTCTGCAAGGGGACCCCCTCCCCGAAGGTAGGACACACGTTAGGGGAGACTCTGCTGCGCACTCTGCACTGGAACCCCCCCTGCACTATACCCACACTGCAAACAGTAGGGAATGCACCTAGGGGTCTCCTACACTGGGACCCCTCCATACTACCAGGTCAGGACACACACTATCCAAGGAACCTTACAGAGTGGGGATAGTGGGGGAGACCCCAGGGGTCTCCACTGCATTCTCTGCCCTGGGACCCCCACCAGACTCCAGGTCCAGACAGAGGAGAAAGGGAGTGGGGGAAGCCCAGCTCACGGAGGGATTAAAGGGTGAGCGGAGGGAACCTGCAGGCAGGCCCGACCGCCCCGGGAGGAGGGAACCTGCAGGCAGGCCCGACCGCCCCGCGAGGAGGGAACCTGCAGGCAGGCCCGACCGTCCGGCGAGGAGGGAACCTGCAGGCAGGCCCGACCGTCCCGCGAGGAGGGAACCTGCAGGCAGGCCCGACCGTCCCGCGAGGAGGGAACCTGCAGGCAGGCCCGACCGTCCCGCGAGGAGGGAACCTGCAGGCAGGCCCGACCGTCCCGCGAGGAGGGAACCTGCAGGCAGGTCCGACCGTCCCGCGAGGAGGGAACCTGCAGGCAGGTCCGACCGTCCCGCGAGGAGGGAACCTGCAGGCAGATCCGACCGTCCCGCGAGGAGGGAACCTGCAGGCAGATCCGACCATCCCGCGAGGAGGGAACCTGCAGGCAGGTCCGACCGTCCCGCGAGGAGGGAACCTGCAGGCAGGTCCGACCGTCCCGCGAGGAGGGAACCTGCAGGCAGGTCCGACCGTCCCGCGAGGAGGGAACCTGCAGGCAGGTCTGACCGTCCCGCGAGGAGGGAACCTGCAGGCAGGTCCGACCGTCCCGCGAAGGAGGGAACCTGCAGGCAGGTCCGACCGTCCCGCGAAGGAGGGAACCTGCAGGCAGGTCCAACCGTCCCGGGAGGAGGGACCCTGCAGGCAGGTCCAACTGTCCCAGGAGGTTACCCGCATCCACCCCAACAAAAAACGCCAAAAGGGGAGAGGGGGAACTTTACTTACCCTTCCATGGTGCGGGTAACACTCCAGACAGAATCCTCGCCACCGAAGTAGGGGAGCTGTCGGCCAAGGAACCACTGCCACTTAGACCCAAGCCCAGTCGTATGTGACCCTAACAGACGTTTAACTCACGGGCCAGCCTCTGTCTGTGAGGCTATGTCGCGGCCAAACTAGCGCGTAGCTGCGGTCTTCATGTGGTCCTTACTCCTGACTAGACAGATTAAAACTGATTACCTAGAGCAGAGAAGGGGGTTATTTACCAAGCTGAGGACGGCCCATGGGCATAGCCAGGTGTTATTTGTTCTGCCTAGTCCTATTCCTTGAGGAGGCAATAAAACCCAGTAGTTCTGATTTATGGAGCGCTGTATCCGTCGATAAAGGAAAGAGAAATAAATGTTGGCTAAAAATGCTCATAACAGGTTAAAACCTCTGTAGCCAAATGCCCCGGTACCTGTCCTGATGTTAAAAGCTGGCATTTAGTAAGTAATTATGTGGTTCACCATAGCGAAAGTACCCTTTCACATCTAAACATTACCAGTAGCTTTGTATAAATGTTTGTATAATCCGGATTATCTTTCTTACCTCGTTTCCCTTCAAACACATCATTAATCTCCCGAACTAAAATGGACATGTCACTTAGCTGGGACTCCCAAGCTTCACAAAACACATCCAAGTTTTCTTTAGCAATCTTACTAGTCGGATGAAGTGCTAGCGTCTCTGCTGCCGACACAATCTGAAACACACAACATGAAAAGCTAAATACAGAAGATTTTTTTTCTAAACTCAAACACAGATTCTGACAGAATTAATGGGAGTTCTACAGTGCCCACTTGTGAGTTATAATAGGAGCCTGTGCCCCATTGTGGGTGACAGGCTATGCTTTTAATGCACTATACACTTGCAGCTTGCAACAAATCAGTTCTAACTAGGTAGCAGAAAAAAAAATAACCACCAGCACTAGGAGTAAATTGGTTTACTGTACATCATTTTGAACTAGTTTATGCAGGTAAAAGATTAAACAGTTTTGACCCTTAAAGCCATGACAGATGTACAGTAAATAGGTATGAAAATGCTCTAAACATCAACTTTAACCCTTTTACTGCCAGGTCCATATGGCATACGGACCTACAACACTGCTTGTAGTTGGCCAGGTCCGCTGTACGAACCTAATTTCTCCCCCCCGCTATAAGCTCATGGTCACTTCAATGATCATGAACTTATAACAGAATTGTTCAGCAGACTCCAACAGATAGGATTACAATCCGCTGATCAGACATATTAAACTAAAATTTGACTCCAACACCCCCCCCCACCCCTTCTCTGTCCCCATTCTCTCAACCTCCCACCGCTCCGTCACCTAAAACTAATCCCCCAGGTGCTGCTGGGGCTTTGGGGGGGGGGGGGAAATCACAAAATGCCCCCCCCCCCGACCGGCTTTTGCACTCCCTCATCCATCCATCCCCCCAGTGGCATCCCTCTTTTTCCCTCCTGAGGGAGATATGGGGGTCTGTTTAGACCTCTGATATCTCACAAAAGACCACCGCCCTCACCCCACCAAAAAATAAAAAACTAAAAAAGAATTGTAAAACAAAATTAAAAAAACAAAACAAAAAAAAAACACATGGAGCGCACTGTCAAGCAGATCCACCTGCTCAGTGAGGGACTCTGCTGATTCCTGCTGAGCAAGCGGATGACAGGTCCACGTCTGCGCCACTGATTCAGAGCAGACACGGATACAGCCCACTGTTGTCTATGGGGCAGTCGGATGGAAACGTGTATTTCCATCCAATCTGCTAGGTGGATGGGGAATGGGATCCCCCATCTGCCTGTTTTTAAGTGAACCCGATCAGATCGGAACAGATGCAGGTGGGTGTAAATGGACCCATGTCCATTTACATCAGCCTCTCAGTAGAAAACAATGGGTGGTCTGAATCGGTCCGCTTGTGTGAAAGGGGCCTAAGGCCTTGTTCACACAGCGTACCTTTACAGGGATGCACAGGTAGTCCCATTGATGTCACTTGGGATGTAGCAACTGCACGAACAAAGCCGCATGTAGGTTCACATGCATTTCCCTGAGCTCACACTGTCTGCGTTCGGGGTCTGCACCCACACGGATGTCAGATTTGGAACAGCAGCTATGCCTGTGCAGACATTGCCTCTCAATTGACATAAATGGGACTGCCTTCACCAGGGATGCATGGAACACCTGTGCATCCCTGTGCCGGTAAACATTGCCCTCCATGGGCGTACACTTTAGTACGATGCTTAAGTAGTAATTTAGCAGGAATTTTGCAAGTTATTTTGTGTTTATGTGCACGATTAATGATTTTAGAGTATTATTTGAGAAAATAGCGATGATGAACATCTGCGCAATTGTTGCGGGGCCCAAAAAATCTGTAGCATTTTTTTATTCTACAGGTCATGTGCTTTCAGAAAATGTCTGGTTTGAGGGCCAGTTCACACTGGTGCGATGCCAGACATCGCATGTGATTCGCACCGCATTGCTGTATGGCTGAATTTGCATCGCATTAGGACCCAACTCGTGCAGGACCCTTTTTTTGTCAGCACCAGAATCGGATCGCATGGGTGTTCACACAATTCGATTCTTGTCCGAAATCACAGTTCACACTGCGATCTGCAAACTGATCTTGGGGTGTCATTAACTTTGTACTGACAACAGCAGCAGTTCGCATAGGGCAGTGTGAACTGCCATCAATGCAGGTGCAATGCGGGAACCCACACTGGATTTGCAGGGTTTCCCACATCGCACCAGTGTGAACCGAGCCTGAGGGGACTTTTCAAATTCTGAAAGCTGTACGTGAAAAATGGTAACCTCTGGATTTTTAGAGTAAATTGTTTTCTTTTACAGTTTCGCGTACATTGTTTTCACCATTTTACAAAAAGGTGCAATTTATAAAATTTACAAATATTTGTTCAAATATTTGTTATTAACTCAATACAGTTTTAACTTTTATATTTAGTAGGAATTTAGTACATTTTGCCAAGTATGAATCCACTATAAATGATTTTAGTGTATATTTAGTGAAAATATTGGTTTGATAAACATTTGCGCGAATATCGCGGTACCTTAAAAATCAGTAGAACCTTCTTTTTATTCTACTGACCACGTGCTTTCAGAAAATATATGGTTTGGGGGGGGGGGGGGGGGAGTTTAACAAACACTGAAAGTTGTAAGTGAAAATGGAAAACCTCCAGATTTTTAGAGAAATGTTTGCGTATGTCCGATTTTCACTATTTCACAAAAAGGCGCAAATATTTGTTATTAACTCAATATAGGTTTAGCTTTAATATTTAGAAAGAACTTAGCAGGGATTTTGTAAAATTTGCTTTGTTTGTATCTGCTAACAATGATTTGAGTGCATTTTTAGCGAAAATATTGTCTTTGCAAACATTTGCGCAAACATCGCAGGGCCTTAAAAATCAGTAACACCTTCTGTTTTCTCTACTGGCCCTTTGCTTTCAGAAAATGTATAGTTTTGGGGGGTGGGGGGGGGGGTGGTTTAAAACTCGGAAAGCTGAAAGTGAAAAACGAAAACATCGAGATTTTTTAGATACATTTGGTTTAGAGCAGGTTCACACTGGGGCGACCTGGTTGCCTGACAAGTCGCCTGCCATAGATTAGCACAGGACCCGTTCTAATAGGAGCGACACAAGCCGCTACGACTTCGAAAAAGGGTCCTGTACTACTTTGGGGAGACCTGGAGCGACCTGCATTGACTTCAATGATATGAAGTCCGTGCATGCCGCTCCGCGGTCGCGGTGCGAGCTGCACACCGCGACTTCACAGGTCGCCCCGGCAAGTCGGGTCGCGCCTATGTGAACCGGCTCTTACAGTTTTGTGTACATTCAGTTTTCACCATTTGGCAAAAAGGAGCAATTAAAAAATTACAAATATTTTTTATTAACTCAATACAGGTTAAGCTTTTTTTTTTTTTTTTTTTTTGTAGGAATGTAGCAGGAATTTTGTAAAGTTTGCTGTGTTTTTACCTGCTATAAATTTTAGTGTATTTTTAGCAGAAATATTGATTTGTTAAACTTTTGCGCAAATATCGTGGATCCTTAAAAATCAATAGCACCTTCCTTTTATTCTACTGGTCATAAAATATTAGGTTTGGGGGGTCTTAAACTCTGAAAGCTGTAAGGGAACATTGAAAACCTCAGATTTTCAGAGAAATATGTTATTTTACATTTTTGCGTACGTTATACTTTCGCCATTTTGCAAAAAAAGGCGTGATTTAAAAAGTACAAATATTTAATAACTCAATACAGGTTAAGCTTTCATATTTAGTAGGAATTTTGTGGAATTTGCTGTGTTTATATCTGTTAAAAATTAATTTAGAGAATTTTTAGCAAATATATAGCTTTGATAAACATTTGCGCAAATATCGCAAGGCGTTTAAATCAGTAGCACGTTTTTTTTTATTCTAGTTAGTGTGCTTTCAGAAAATATATGGTTAGATAGGTCTTAAAATCTGAAAGCTGTAAGACAGGGGTCTTCAAACTATGGCCCTCCAGTTGTTCAGGAACTACAATACCGATCATGCCTAGTCATGTCTGTGAATGTTAAAGTTTTACAATGCCTCATGGGATGTGTAGTTCCATAACAGCTGGAGGGCAGTAGTTTGAGGGTCCCTGCTGTAAGAGAACAATGAAAACCTCTGGATTTGAGAAATTTGGATATTTCCATTTTTGTGCGTGTCTGATTTTCACCATTTCGCAAAAAGGCGCAATGTAAAATTTACAAATAGTGCTCATTTTATATTTAGCAGGAATTTTATCAAATGTGCTATGTTTTTATCTGCTAATAATGATTTTAGTGTATTTTTAGCAAAAATAAAGTAGTGTCAGAAGATTTAAAACTCCACAGAGGGGTGGGTGCTGTGTTCGTTAATGAACATAAGCGAAATAGATTGTACAGTAAGTCAAAAATCCCATTTTCTCTTTCGTTCATTGACGGATACAGCTCCTGATTTTCATAACCATTAGGAGATCCCAAAGCAGTGTTAATATGAGGGGTGGGAACAGCAAAAAATTCCCAAGGCTAAACTGTAGCCAACCAGGCCACAGGAGGTCAACCAAAACAACTGGAGCCCACCTGAAAAAAACAATACACCCTCAAAGAGGATCAAGTCCTCTAAACAGCAGCCTGCAAAACCTTGCGACCAAAAGAAGCATCCGCAGATGCCAACACATCCACATCTAGAACTTGTGAAAATGTGCACCAAAGACCAGGTGGCCCCCTTGCAAACCTGCATCACTGACTCCTGATGACGGAAGGCTCAGGAGGCACTAAGCGCCTGAGTAGAGTGCACCCTGACAGGAAAAGGAGGAACCTGACCCTTGATGGAATAGGCCTGAATCACGGTCTGTCTGATCCATCTGGAAATGGTCGCAGAGGAAGCGGAAAAAAACCCTTTCTGTGGCCCGGTTGCCAGTCACAGAGCACCAATCGAGAGGGAGAGGACCCCACCAGACTCCCCACCCCACAGAAACCAGACCCCGCAGCCACCAGGAAAATCTGCACTGCACGAACGGCAATCAGGAAATGAAAGGATCCAGGAGTCAGCACCAGGGGATAAGGAGGTGCTCCCACCGCCGAAATCACGGCCCAGAGGGCTTCACTGTCATGGCCACTGCTATTTTCAATGGCAAACCACCACAAAATGGGCGCAGGACTACACAAACATGGCCGCTGTGCATTGATGCACACAGACTTTAAGAAAATGGATGCCCCAAAAGGCTCCCAGGGACCCAGGAGGAATCCCTAGGCCTCAAGGACAGGCCCACTTCCACTCCAACACCCTCCAGGGGGAGGGGGGACAGCTACTCACCATACCAGGAACCAGGCGGGCACCGCTCCAGACAGAATCCCTCGCCATCGAAATGGGGGGCTGTCGGGCAGGAGGAACAATGTGACTTGGGCTGAGACCCGAGTATGCAACCTCTCAAGGCGAGTAACTCACAGGCCAGCTTTCCATCCGGTGGGGGTTATGTCGCGGCCGATCTAGCGTGGAGCTGAGTCAGACTGGGGTGACCACTGTATCTAGATCAGTGGTTCTCCACTCCGGTCCTCAGGACCCACTAACAGGCCAGATTTGCAAGATAATTGAAATACATCACACAGGTCATATAATTTGCTGCTCAGTGATTGCAGTACTCTAGTCTGCATCTTCCCAAGGTAATACTTAAAAACTGGCCTGTTCGTGGGACTTGAGTTGAGAACCACTGATCTATATTATCCAGTCCGTCACTCAGTCCAGCAGTTGATTGTAGATCTCACAGGAAAAAAAAAAAATAGGAGAAACATTTTTAGCTGAAAAGAAAAAAATGCCAGGACCAGAGATCCCAGCATAGAACTAGGTCCTTACTCCTGACTGGGCTGAAAAAATTATATAATCTGGATTTTTGACTGCAACATCCTTTTCTCTTAGGTTCATTGACGGCCGACGCAGTCCTCTGATGCTTATCAGTAGGGTAATACAGAAGTAGGACACTAGGCAGAAAATTTCTGGCTATGCCTATGGGCAGTCCCTGGCGTATACCCTCTCTCTCCCTGCATAGGATGTCAGTTTTGGATCAAAGCAGTGTCAGAGAAAAGCATACCAACCCACTCAAAAATAAAATAGAGGGGCGGGTACTGCCCGTCAATGAACCCAACCTTTCTCGCTTTTAGCAGAGTGGGAATCACTGAAGCAGACAATCCCCTGTCTTTCAGCACCTGGCTTTCAACAGCCAAGCCGTCAAAGCCAGTGACTGTAAAGCAGGATGGAAGATTGGCCCGAGACAGTAGATCCTCTCTGAGAGGAAGTCTCCACGGGGCGTCTGCAACAAGCCTGACCAGGTCTGCGTACCAAGCGCGATGAAGCCAGTCCGGAGCCACAAGAATGACCGGAATCTCTTCCGCCTCTATCCTGCGAAGAAGTCTTGGCAGCAACTTGGAGGAGGAAACCTCTGTACCTTTCTGTTGATGCGAGACACCAACAGATCCACGTCCGGAGTGCCCCAGCGAAGGCACAACTGCTGAAACACCTCCGGATGCAGGGACCACTCCCCTGCATCTAAGGCCTGGCGGCTGAGGTAATCCGCCTGGCAATTTTCCACTCCCAGAATGTGGACAGCAGAGAGAGCTGGAACATAGCGCTCCGCCCAATAGTGATTGACACAAGTCACGGCCGTGGCATTGTCCGATTGAATGTGCACTGGGCAACCCTCCAGACGATTGGTCCAGTGCGCCAGGCAAAGCCGGATGGCTCTCAGCTCCAAGACATTGATCGGCAATCGAGATTCCTCCAAGGACCAGACTCCCTGAGCCGAGTCCTGATTGAGTATCCCCCCCCCACCCGGACAGACTCACATCCATGGTGATAATTGTCCAGTATTTAGGGAGAAAGGACTTTCCTAACTGAAGTATTGGGGACGGAAGCCACCAAACCAGGGACTCCCTGGTCCTGTGGCTTAGCCGAATCTTAAGGTCCAGAGAATTCGGGTGTTTGAAGAATTCTCTTGTGGAACTGAGAGAATGGGACCACCTTGAAGGAGGACACCATCAGACCCAGTACTCTCATACAGGTCCGAAGGGACGGCCGGTCGTTGGACATCAACAGATGAACCACTGACTGGAGCTTCTGGAGTTTTTCTGAAGGAAGAAACACCCTGAATGAGGACGAGTCCAAAGTCAGGCCCAGATAGAGAAGTCTCATGGAAGGGGTCAGAGAGGACTTCTGAAGATTCACGATCAACCCTAACTCCTCCAGAGTGCTCACGCTGACTCCCAAGTTTTCCGTCAGTAATGCAGGGAACTCCGCACGGAGAATCAGATCATCCAGGTAACCCAGGACCGATATCCCCCCGCTGCTGTAACAGCGCCAGGACCGGGGCCCATACCTTTGTGAAGACCCGAGGAGCGGAGGCGAGACCTAAGGGTAACGCCACAAACTGATAGTGATCCTCTCCCATAGCAAAACGTAGAAAACATTGGTGAGCGGCACAGATTGAAATGTGAAGGTAGGCATGCTTGATGTCTATTGAAGCCAGGAAATCCCCCTGATTTAGGGAGGCCAACACCGTACGAATAGTTTTCATCTTGAACTTTTGAGCGCGCACAAACACATTCAGTGCTTTTAGGTCCAGGATCGGACGCACCTTGCCCTCCTTCTTGGGAACCGTGAACAGGTTGGAATAAAACCCGTGAAAGTGTTCCGCGTGTGGAACAGACACTATCACTCCTTGTAGTAGAAAGTCCTGCACTGCCCCATAGAGGGCTCGCAAGCGATCTGAGGATAGGCAGACATTGGAAGGGAAAAACCTGACCGGAGGAACGGATCGAAACTCGATCTGGTATCCGAACCGCACAACCTCCCGAAAGCATTTGTCTGGGATCAGGGGCCAGCCACAAGTCCGAGAACTGGCAAAGGCGTCCCCCCACCCCAGCCACAGTTGAGGGCGCACCTTCAGGCCGAGGGGGCCTTGTTCGCAGGCCTGGAAGAACCAAACTTCTTTTTCCCAGACCAGGGACACTTGGAACCGAGGGAGCCTTAAAGGGCTTTGCCTTATCAGCTGCCCCCGAGGAATGAAAATATTTTCTGTGAGCCGAAAAGGACGGACCTACCCTTGGATGCCTGCGGGAGAAAGGTACTCTTACCGCCCCCTTAAGACCCTTAATAATGTCGTCCAGGGTAGCCCCAGACAGACAGTCACCCTGAAAGGGAAGTTCCATCAAGGCCTTCTTAGAAGCCTGATCCGCAGATCAGCACTTCAGCTACAGCATACGCCTCATGACCACCCCTGAAAACTACAGGCGACCCAACAGGGAAGCAGTGTCCAGTGCGGCATCGCAAGCAGATTTCTCGTCACGTCACGGCGTAGCAGCTTCCCCCATTCAGTCAACCTTTGGGTGACAAGGGCCGCAGCAAAAGCAGGCCTCAGTGCAGTCCCCGCCATAGTGTACATGTTGCGGGAAACAGCCTCCACCTTTCTATTCTCTGGGTCCTTAAAGGATGGGGAATCTTCCACCGGAATAACAGTAGCATTGTTAAGCCTGGAGACCGGGGAATCCAACTTAGGAAGCAGCGAACCACTTTTTCACCAGAGACTCCTCGAAGGGGTAGTGTCTAGTAAACCGCCTAGACACCCCGGGGAACATTTCAGCTGATCCCATTCTTTGGCATGTAGGCCAGCAAAAAAAGGTGAGGAAAGGAAAAAACGTTTCCACCCTTGAAGGCTTATGGGTGCCGAAGGCAACCTGCACCCCAGGAGCGACGACAGCCGCATCCTCCAAGTTTAGGGTTTCACTCACAGAAAACAATCAGTGCGTCCACCAGTGCATTATCTTGCGCAGCAGTAGCGATAGAGAGCTCGTCCTCACTATCAGAGGCGGCATGGCGCGGGGTACCAGACCCGGCCGGGGTACCCACGTCTGCAGTGACTGAGTCAGACTCAGAAACCGAGACATCAGGAGGAGGCAGGGGTAGGTGGGGGTTGTTTCTTCGCACCCTGCCCTCTAAAGGCCACCTCCATCTGGGACACAAAGGCTTCCAGGACCGCTGATATCGTATCGGGGGACAGTTGAGATCCAGAGGGCTCTGCGGCCTCTGTGAGGGGTTCAGGTGGGGACATGGTCTGAGGAGTCCATGTTGCACTAATAGAACCCGCCAGCAAACTTTGCCAAAAAAAGTCCCCACAACTCTACAGAGCCCCCAGAGGTCAGGCACACGCTAGGAACCCCCCCCCCCCCCAGAGAGAGAGTAATATGCCCCCAGCAACTCACTGTCCCTAGATAGCAGCACTTTGTATCAGGAAGGTCTGCACGTGTCAGCGGCGGCTCAGTAATAGGAAGTGAGCCAGTAAATTGCCTGGGGATGAAGGGAGGGGCTCCTCCCACCAAAAACTCCTCCAGGCACACCCACTGGCCTTCACGGCAAGAAATCCACCGCAAAATGGGTATAAATGGGTGTACCAAGATGGCCGCCACCATAGAAGCAGACGGAGGCTACAGGGAAATGGCAGCCCCGTGGTAATTGGGGCCCACAGGGGGACCCCCTGCCAGCCCATCTACCCCATCCTTGCCCTCCCCAGCTGTAGGAACCTCACCAAGCCCCCCCGCACCATCGGTCGAGTGCCGCAGATGGCACACTCCCCGGCCCCCCATGCGGCCTGCAAAAGAGGTCTGAGCCCCAGGTAGACCCAAAAGTCTCCCACGTTGGGGAGGGGGGGAGGAGGAGGGTCACAGCGGGATAGAGAGAAACCCAGGAGTGCGAGGGTCCGAACACCCCAGGGAGAGGGCCCTGTCCACCCCAAAATCTGGAAGGGAAGGGGGGGGGACATTTACTCACCATACCGGGAACACAGGCAGGTGCCAAATCCTGACAGGACCCCGCGCCACCGAAGTAGGGGGGCTGTCAGCCAAATAGGAACGCTGCAACATAAGCCTAGACCCTGTCGTGGGCATCCTGGCGAGACGTTTAACTCGTGGGGCCAGTCCCTGTCTAGTGGGACTATGTCACGGCCGACTCAGCGAGGAGCTAAGGCCTGCACTTGCTCGCTGGCCATACTGGGGTGACCACTGGATATAGAGATCCAGCCAGTCGCCCAGCCCAGCATAGTTGCTTGAAGATCTCACAGGAAATAAATTCCGGAGAAAAAGCTAGCTAAAAAAAAAAATTCTACATAAAAAAAATACTGTTTATGCCAGGACCAAAGATCCTAGCAAGGAACTAGGTCCTTACTCCTGACTAGGCAGATTAAAACTGACATCCTATGCAGGAAGAGGGAGGGTATACCCTACCCATAGGCGTAGCCAGAAATTCTTTCTTCCTAGTGTCCTACTCCTGTAGGGGGCGGTATTACCCTACTGATATGCATCAGAGGACTGCGTTCGTCAATGACCGATAGAAAAAAAAAAAAAAAAAATTATATATATATATATATATATATATATATATATATATATATATATATATATATATACACACACACACACACTATTTTCTGGCGTATAAGACTACTTTTGAACCTCAAAAAAATCCCCCAAAAATGGAGGGTCGTCTTATATGCCGAGTATAATATCTCCAAGGTAACCTAAGTATAAGTATTACTGGTAGATGAAAATTAGGGGGGTCGTCTTATACGCCCAGTCGTCTTATACGCCGGAAAATACGGTATATATATATACATACATACATATATATACATATATACATATATATACAGTACAGACCAAAAGTTTGGACCCGCCTTCTCATTTAAGGAGTTTTCTTTATTTTCATGACTATGAAAATTGTAGAGTCACACTTCAAAAAGGGCAAAAGGGGCAGCTGCCCCGGGTCTAGTCATTGTTGTGGGGCTCAAAGCAGCTGCCCCTTGAGCCCCCAAATAGTTGATAAGTGGATTCAAGAGGGCCCAAGAAAATTTTGCCCAGGGTCCAATCAAGAATAAAGACGGCCCTGGTTAGAATTTGTATTATAGCAAGAAAAAAGCAGCTAAGTACAGGAAAACGAGTGGCAGAAGAGACTTGTTTGGGCTAAAGAACACAAGGAATGGACATTAGACCAGTGGAAATCTGTGCTTTGGTCTGATGAGTCCAAATTTGAGATCTTTGGTTCCAACCACTGTGTCTATGTGTGACGCAGAAAAGGTGAACGGATGGACTCTACATGCCTGGTTCCCACCGTGAAGCATGAAGGAGGAGGTGTGATGGTGTGGGGGTGCTTTGCTGGTGACACTGTTGGGGATTTATTCAAAATTGAAGGCATACTGAACCAGCATGGCTACCACAGCATCTTGCAGCGGTATGCTATTCCATCCGGTTTGCGTTTAGTTGGACCATCATTTATTTTTCAACAGGACAATGACCCCAAACACACCTCCAGGCTGTGTAAGGGCTATTTGACCAAGAAGGAGAGTGATGGGGTGCTGCGCCAGATGACCTGGCCTCCACAGTCACCGAACCTGGACCCAATCAAGATGGTTTGGGGTGAGATGGAACGCAGAGTGAAAGCAAAAGGGCCAACAAGTGCTAAGCATCTCTGGGAACTCCTTCAAGACTGTTGGAAGACCATTTCAGGTGACTACCTCTTGAAGCTCATCAAGAGAATGCCAAGAGTGTGCAAAGCAGTAATCAAAGCAAAAGGTGGCTACTTTGAAGAACCTAGAATATGACATATTTTCAGTTGTTTCACACTTTTTTGTTATGTATATAACTCCACGTGTTAATTCATAGTTTTGTTGCCTTCAGTGTGAATCTACAATTTTCATAGTCATGAAAATAAAGAAAACTCTTTGAATGAGAAGGTGGGTCCAAACTTTTGGTCTGTACTGTATATATATATATATATATATATATATATATATATATTATATATATATACACACACACATAGTAGCTCACAAAATTGAGTAGACCCCTCACATTTAAAAAAAAAAATTGTCTTACATCACAGAAACAACAGGGGTGTGTAGAAATTTTATATCCACTGTAAGCTACCTCAGTCATTAGGAATTTTACCTAAATGTCTATGCACCCTACTGCATTTATGTGAAAGACACGTGTCAACACACACAAGGCCTGCAAGCCAAATGCGACCTGCCAGGCCATTTCATGTGGACCTTTCCTGCATCTGTGGCACCCCCTCATCTCCCCCCATCTTGTCTCAGCAGTCGGTAGCAGGGAGGAGAACACAACTCCTTCTACAGATTTTGCACCTCTCTGTGCAGCCTCAGCACCCCCTCGTCTCCGCCTCCCTGGTCTCAGCAATCAGTAGATGCCAGCAGTTGACTCCAGCCCTCATCAGGTCCTCTTCCAGACCCTGCACTTTGTCCTTCAAAGCTCAGCCCCAGCTTCTTCTTGAGCAGTAGCACAAGGTAAGGGAGTGCATTGTGATGTAAGGGAGGGTGGGTGGAACTCTAGTTCTGATGGTGGGGGGGGGGGGGGGGTTCGGACCTCTGGACAGCCAGTCTTACAGATACAACTGGCCCTTTGAGCTACAGGCAGTAGGGGAAAATTATGTGGGCAGAAGAGGGGATGATCGGTGCGAAGGGGGGGGGGGCAATTACAGGAACCAATCTCCTGTGTGTCTCTCTTAAAGCCAGCTTCTCCTCTCCCTGCCACTGGCTTTCAGCTGCTGCAGGGAGAGAGGCACAGGGGATCAGTCCCAGTATTATACCAGAGTATTATTATATGTATACATGTATAAATTTTGTGTATACTTCTTGCATTTTGTCATCTGAATCAGGATTGTAATGCAATGTGTACTATTATCGAGGTGAGCCTCCTGTATCCCCAGGGCAATAATATGATGTTTTCCGACCACAGGTAGGCCTTCTCATTGCATATGGGGAAGCCTACAATACTCTGGTATAATACTGGGTGCATATTGGATATTTATCCCATAACTCAGAAACTTGAGGCTCTCGGTGTCGGCGGTTATTTAGTCTCCATCATTGCACTCTTGGTCTTCTGATACTCCCGTCTGGGAAACCGGAAGTGACGCAGTCGCGCCTTCCCATCACGGGTACACATAACGTTATTACAACACGCATGCTCTATATGGTTGGGATGCAGAGGACCGCACTTTGACGCCATTTTCTTCATTCACATGCTGGGTGAAGTCAAACATACTTCTCTGGAGAGCCCTCCTTGGTAATACTTGTGAGAACTTCCCACTGAGGAAAGAATTCCCCTTTTCCTGCATCATTGGTGGACTAGGAGCATATCCTTGTATGCAAGTTAACCCATCTCTTTCAAGTTGTGTTTCTTTACAAGGATCAGATTGGATTGAAGTAGTTACATTTCCCCCAAGTTAGTTACTCTCCTTTCCCTTTTCTATAGTTGGGTGGTAAAAACCTTGTTTGGATCAAAATCCAGCGGTCCTGTATGGCGGGAACATTATTATGCCTGGAAAAATATTGTGAATATGGTGATTCTATAAAGCTCTAGGAGTACTTGAGCTGAGGTCACCACATTTTGTAGAAAACAATTTGAAGTGAATTTATATTCTTATCTGGTTCTGTGTTTAAAGTCAGTTTGTTCTATGTTACAGATAGTGGTTAGGATATTTCTGAAGTAGTCGTTTTGTTTGCATGTACTCGAAAAATGCGTTGGATACTTCACACTTACTTGGAGTCATCTTGGCTACTATCCTTACCGATGGAGCCAAGTCCTAAGTAGTTAGGAAGCACCACTATCTATGTATCATACTATGCCATGTGCTAGCACTTCATACACAATGTATTCTATGGAATGTTGTATAGTTTTTTAACCTTCTGCATATGCTAAAAGATCCTAACTGCAAGTGATACATTTTATAATATATATATATATATATATATATATATATATATATATATATATATATATATATATATATATATATATATATACACACACACATATATATATATATATATATATATATATATATATATATATATATATATATATATATATATATATATATATATATATATATAGAGAGAGAGAGAGAGAGAGAGAGAGAGAGTTGTATAATTGCTGATAAAATCCCATTCAAAAAGCAGCTGGTCTATAATAGTGTAAGAAGGGATGTTGGCAATTAAACCCCAAGCCATTTGAGTTTCTCTGAAATCGTGCAGCACTTTGTAAGGGCTGTCTGATTCCTCCTGTATTGATTTGTATTGTAACTGTACTGTCTACCCTCATGTTATAATCTAAATCTAATCAACTCAAAAAAGTTTTATCTTTAAGATTTAGCTGAAATTTTGTAAGCTATTTTGTGTGTCCGCTAATATTGATTTTAGAGGTTTTCTTTCACGAAAATATGTTATTTTTGGGGGGCCCTGTCAGGTAGGCTGTACTGAGCCCCATGATTTCTAACAGCAGCCCTGAGTATATTTATTCAGAATAAGCAGTGTATTCTTTAACTCTTGAAGGTCCATTCATCAAAATTTATAGTAACAGCTTCCAATATGTACTCTGAAATGGCATGCATACAGGCTTACCAACAAGCATTCCTGTCTTTGGGCCAGCAGCTACACTGATAACTGATTCCTTGGATTGTTGGCTCACATCTTGCAACTTTGTTTCCCTAGCACTCATTTTCAGGGTAGATTTTGGAAACATCGTTTTTTTTTGCCAAAACAGAGAGCAGAGAGTGTGTTCTGTAATAAGTCTTCAGCCACTCCGAGAAACACATACCAACATTACATTTTTTTTTAAAAAACCCAGCAATATCATCTGCAATTTAGTGGAACGTTCCCCATTATCTGAAGTAGACCCAGCAAAAACAAGGTTACAGTTCAAAGATAACTTCCGAATTTCAATCCACGTATGGGGCACCCTGGTTGTACACAAGTCAATCTATCTTGTGTACAACCAGCCTGTTGGGTTTTTCCCTGAACAAATTGCTAATTAAAATGTGTTTAAAAGTGCTGCGCATTCAAATATTAATACATATAAATTTGGCAATACTGTGATCAATGAATTTATATGAAATTAAATAAATAGTGAGTTCTAAATGGATATAACATGCATATAGCCTCACTGTATAAATATCCGTATACCGCGATGCTGTGATAAAAAATCATATGAAACTAAATAAATGGTGATGTAACATGCATTAAACTTCTCTGTGTAAAAATCTGTATACTGTATACAGTGCAATTATATCCAATAAAACTTTCAATGGATCAAAAATCAAGTTAAAACTAGTGAAATTAGGAGAATAACTACATTATAGTTAGAGGTATAAAGAGGTAAGAGCGGATTAGGATACTTACCACACACAAAAATAAATTAACTGAGATTTAAAGAGTAAATTCACCTTTGTAAAAAAAAAAAAAAAAAAAAAAATGCAGGTAAAAAAAAACCCTTTTATTTATTTATTTTTTTTTTTTTTTAACAGGAGCCTGCAAAGCATTGCACCCCCAATCAGGGGGTGCCTTTAGGTTTCTTCAGGGGTGCCTTGGCAAAATACCTAAAAAGTGCCCTATAATGGTATACAAGCCACCAGGTGGATCAGGCCTGCATGGACAAAACCACAGGTTTTCATTGTGCACCATTACAATCTTCCAGTTACCAGTGTCCCAACAACCAATGATGCCATCAATTCATAAGTAGTAAATTGGTTACCTGCTTGGAATCATTGTCTGCTCCTCCCCCCAGGGGTCACATTAACTGAGTGAGAGGGAAGCTGAGCCAGAAATGAAATAGTCACAACCAGTGTGCAAAGGTGTATTTGCTTTGGAAGTATAAATCACCACCAACGTTGGGTGCTCTACCTGTGTGGATGTTGCTGTGTTATGTGCCTCAAGATTGTGAAGAATTTTTAAGGGTGCCTTGACTGAAAAAAGGTTGAGAAATACTGGCTTAGAGAACTCAACAGCATCCTGGTTGTTCATTGAAAACTACAAGCCTGCAGCCACAGAGGCTGCCAGTACTTGTAGTGTAACATGTTACAAAAGGTGAACTTGTGCTTTCAAACACATTGAGGAAGAAAAAAAAAATACAATATTCAAAAACTAGTCATCCATACAAAAGATACTCCCACTTATAATAAGCAGACTCAAAAATGCCACTTAAAATAAAAAAAAATTAAAAAAACAGCTGTTAATCTACTCGCAGATGTGATTAATGGAATTATTTCCAATTGTAATGGTACTGTAATCTATTACTCAACACCTGCCCAGAATCTATTTGTCAGTTTTCCAATTTGAAGAATGCAGCATTCTTAGTAAAGCCCCTAATTGTGTACAGATAGGACTCCCCTTAGTGTGAAAGGCTTTTTCTTTGGGATGGCAATAATTACACAAATATGTCCTATGGTCAGTTTTAAAATTAAACATTTCCTAAAAATCAAACCACGCAGTACAAATCATATTTTATGTTGTTTTATACCCTGAGACAGTGTAATGTCCGTAAGTAATTACCCAGGAGTGTGCAGGTGGAAAGGCATACCTCTCCAGTGCAAACTAAATGGTTCTACTACGCAATCTACTAAAATACAGTGGAATTCCATTCTCAGCTTCAAAAGACATTCTTGACAATCACAATGTAATTGAATATAAATACTGCACATATTTCTGTTATGCTTACATACTGGTAACAAGGTAAAGAAAATTCCATACCTGAGGACCAGTCACCTGAAAGGTATCTTCAGCATGAACACAAGTAATTTCCAAAGGTTCTGTACCGGAAACATGTCTCAACAACCGACAAGACTGCAAGTAAAAAAACATACATTCTTCAGTACAGTTTTTTAAAAAAGGTCTATACTGTTCTGCTATGATGTAGGCATGGAAATAAGAAAAAACAACAGATTGTTTTGCTGTTGGAGTTTATATTTTTATGCTTCTGTGGCATTTCCAATGCCCGAGGCACAACAATTACAATATCATCATTTTCTGCACTCCTTTAGCTTCGTGCAACAGTTCTACTTCTGTCCAAATTAAGAGGATGTTTCAGGTAAACTACCATACCAATCTGATAATTCCTCAAACACCACTTCAGTTAACCAATATTTGCCTCTAAATCACACAACAAAAACGTTATCGTCACTTCTGAAGAAAGTATTTATAGTAAGAGGTATACCGATTTTTCAGCCACCTTTCAGGCTGATAGCCAATATAAGGTTCCGATATTCTGTACATTTAAAAATTTGACAATTCTGGTATAAACTAAACATGGTAATGTTTATTGAAATGGGTGGGTGGCTGGCTGGCTTGCAACCTGCCATGGGTGGGTGGCTGGCAACCTGCTGCGGGTGGGTGGCTGGCTAGCACTGTTCACCCTGCTTTTGGTGGGGGTGGCTTGGCTTCCTGCTGCGGGTGAGTGGCTGCTGACTGGCTGGTGTGTCCTCTCTGGTCCAGTTCTGCCATTCCATGGCGTGCACTGTCTGAGGTGAGGGAGGCGGCGGCCTTTGCCCTATCCGGTTAGAAGAAGCCAGGACTCAGACTGTCAGAATGTTTGCAGGCCCAGTGCGTGGAGGCACCCACACACAACGTAATTACATATGTTGCGCCACGCACTTTTGTGCACTGGGCCTAGAAACATTGACAGTCCTGGCTTCTTCTACCTGGATAGGGCAAAAGCCACCACCTCCGTACACTGGGCCTGCAGTGCACCGCAAATCTAGAGTCCTGGCTTCTACTACCAGGCCGATGACATAGTGGGCCCCAAAAAGATGGTCACCATGGCAGGGGGAGACTAATATTGGTACGTTTGTGATGGATACAGATTAAAAAATGTAAATATCGGCCCCCAATAATTGGCCACACCGATAATCGGTTGATCGCTAATTCACAGTATTAAATGGAATAAGATATTACAGTGCTTGCCAATATAAAGTGACCAAAGTGCTAGAAAAAAAGTGCCCGGTGAATGCAATCCATATATAAACAAATCTAAAGAATGTGTAAAGATGCAAAAAACGTAACAAGAATTAATCAATAATTATAAAAAAATCATTAAGTGCCAGGTGAATAAAGTTCATATTTAAACAAATCTAAAGAATGTGCAAAGATGCAAAAAGTGTATTAAGAATTCATCAAGAATTATAAAGAATCAAGAAAAATAGATTTTTGAAAAATTCAATAAAAACTCCTCAAAGAAGTCTGTAAATAGTCCAATAACCAGTGTAGTAGTGCTCAAAAACTGTCAGTGTCTTTCCTAGCATTCATAGCACGGGTTTGATAATATTAAATGGTAAAAGACTTCCAACATTTAAGATGTTGCTGGGAAGGTTTTCTTGCCTTATGTATATGAGCAGCCTTACATTTCACTCTAGTGCTCCTTGGTCTCTAACATACAATTCTAATATATCTTGTTTTGCGCTGTCAAAATTAAACTAACAACTTACAGCACTATCTACCAGAAAAAAACATGAACACTAAAAACTTTTTATTTTGTGCCATCACTCAAAAAGAACAAAAGGGATAGAAACGCTATTAACGTTCTGAAACATTATTATGGCTTTAAAAGCATTTACATTAAATAGCATTACCAGTAAAAACTGTTTCTTAGTTTTGTGAAAATTGGGAATAGTAGGAGCCTTTTCAGATTGTTATCTGGGGCTCCATTTACAAATTGGCTTGACATCAACATAAATACCACTGGTAAACCTATATATAACCAACAATACTTTTTTCCCTGATAAGCAGTACAAGACTAATAGAAAAACAAACACAAAAAAAAAAAAACATTTAAGAAACAATTTCAGGAAATAAGTGAAACCAGTGAATGAGCTACAAATGCTGAATTGGTAGCTGTGGTAAAGTGAGAAAGTGCATTTTATTTACTTAAATTTAAGTTTTTGGTAATCCGCAAAAGCCATAATTCAGACACCACACCTCATTGGGTTTGCTGGGTCCCCGAACTCCGCACTGTATAACTTCCGCTCTCCTGTTTTTCTTTGTCACTAAGCACAATCAGACTTTCAAGGTAGGCATGAATCGGATTGGTGACCATGAGAAAACGTAGTGACTTTTACAGCAGGCTTTCTGCATGTGATAGACAGCCAGGAGTCTATAGAGGGCAAGTCTGGGATTAGGCAGTGAGTGAATCCATTCACTCACAGGGTGAATAAAAAAACTTCTCTGATGTTCATTGACAGACACAGCTCCTGATCGTTTTAACCATTATTTATACCGCCCCCCACAGGAGTAGGACACTAGGCAGAAAAAAAAAATCTGGCTACGCCTATGGGCATTCCCAGGGGGTATAGTCTCTCTCTCTGTTATTAGGTACACAGTTTTGTTACAAGCAGTGTCAGAAGTATTACAACTCCACAGAGGGGTGGGTACTGTGTTCGTCAATGAACATCAGAGAAACAGATTTTACGGCAAGTAAAAAAAAAAAACATTTTCTCTTTCATTTATTGACGGACACAGCTCCTGATCTTCTTAACCATTGGGACATCCCAAAGCAGTGTTAAAAATGAGGGGTGCGGCGAAAAAAATTCCCAAGACTAACTATAGCCAACCAGGTAAACAGGAGCTCAAAAAACAATACACTCTCAAAGAGGACCAAGTCCCCTAAACAGCAGCCTGCAAAACCTTGCGGCCAAAAGGAGCATCCACAGATGCCAACACATCCACTTGTGTGCAACGATCACCAGGTGGCCGCCTTGAAAACCTGTGTCACTGACGCCTGATGACGGTAGGCCCATGAGGCACTGAGCGCTCGAGCAGAGTGCGTCTTGAAAGGGAAAGGAGGAACCTGACCCTTGATGGAATAATGAAACACAGTCTGTCTGATCAACCTGGAAATGGTCACATTTCCGAGGCCCATCCATGAGCGAAAATAGTGAGTCTGATTTCCTAAAAGACTCCATAGCTGCAAGGTACACCCTAATTGCCTGGACCACATCCAAGGCATGCAAGGCAATTTCCTTTGGATATTTTAGCCTGGGGCACAGGGAAGGCAACACAATGTCTTCATTCAAATAAAAATCAGAGACAACCTGAGGAAGAAACAACAGACAGGGGCGAAGAACCACCTTATCTCAGTGAAGCACCAAGCAAGGTGAATAACAGGATAACTCAGCCAATTCAGACACCCCGCGGGCAGAGGTGATAGCCACGAAAAGGGCCACCTTCTGGGACAGCGTAAGCAGGGGAATTTCCAGAAGATTCTCAAAAGGAGGCTTCTGGAGGATACAGAGCACCAAATTGAGGTCCCAAGGTGGCAATCGAGATCGCACTGTAGGGCTCAAGTGCCTAACTCTCTAATAGAAAGTACACACCAGGGAGTTTGGAAAATCTCTGCGCAAATACCGTGTGACAAAAAAAATTGCAACACCCACCATTTTGTTCTGTAGAACCTCTGCTTTATAAAAAGATGTTTGGGAGTTCGTCATTTTCCAATAAAAGAAAAAAAAATTGTCATGTAAACAAAAAGTGTCAGAAAAGGTTTGGTCTTCAAGTGGTTGGAAGGGTGGGTAATGTGTGGCATAAGCTAATAGTGGGCATAAAATGCCGGGACAGTTCAAACACCCCCAAAATTACCTCTTTTTAGAAAGTAGACACCCCAAGCTATTTGCTGAGAGGCATGTTGAGTCCATGGAATATTTTATATTTTGCCACAAGTTTTGGGAAAATTCAAATTTATTTAGTTGTCACTAAATTATATATTGCTCACACATGCCATGGGTATATGTGGAATTACACCCCAAAATACATTTTGCTGCTTCTCTTGACTACAGGGATACCACAATTGTGAGACTTTTTGGGCGCCTAGCTGTGTACAGGCCCCCGAAAACCAATCACCGCCTTCAGGTTTTTTAAGGGCGTAAATTGCTTATTTTACTTCCTCACTACCTATCACAGTTTCGGAGGCCCCGAAATGTCAAGATGGCACAAAACCCCCCCCCCCCCAACTAACCCCATTTTTGAAAAGTAGACACTCCAAGCCATTTGCTGAAAGGCATGTTGAGTTCATGGAATATTTTATATTTTGCCACAAGTTTCAGGAAAATTACAAAAATGTTTTGTTTTTTTACACAAAGTTGTCATTTAAATGATAGATTGCTCAAACATGCCGTGGCTATATGTGAAATGACACCCCAAAATACCTTCTGCTGCTTCTCCTGAGTATGGGGATACCACATGTGTGAGAATTTTTGGCAGTCTATCTGCCTACAGGACCCCAAAAACCAACCACCTTCAGGCTTTCTAAGGGCGTAAATTATGATTTCTCTCCTCACTACCTATCACAGTTTTGGAGGCCATTAAATGCCAAGACAGCACAAAACCCCTCAAATGACCGCTTTCCCGAAAGTAGACACCCCAAGGTATTTGCTAAGAGGCATGGTGAGTATTTTGCAGCTCTCATTTGCTTTGGAAAATTAAGAAAAGGAAAGTATTTTTTTTCTTTTTTTGATTTTCAAAAACAGTGACAAAAAGCAAGACCTGCAAAATACTCAAAATGCCTCTCAGCAAATAGCTTAGGGTGTCTAATTTCTGAAAAGGGGTCATTTGGGGGGGGGGGGGGTTGTGCTATCTTGGCATTTCATGGCCTCCGAACCTGTGATAGGGTAATGAGGAGTGAAATCAACAATTTACACCCTTGAAAGCCTAAAGGCAGGGATTGGTTTTCGGGGTCCTGTACGTGGCTAGACTGCTAACAAGTTTCACACATGGGGTATCCCCATACTCAAGAGAAGCAGAAGAATATATTTTTGGGTGTAATTCTACATACACCCATAGCATGCGTAAGCAATATATCATTTAAATGACAACTTTGTGTAAAAAAATATATATATTTTGTCATTTTTCAAACACCTGTGACAAAAAAAATATTCAATGGGCTCAACATGACTCTCAGGAAATTCCTTGGGGTGTCTACTTTCCAAAAATGGGGAACTTGTTGGGGGGGTTTGTACTGTAAAGAAAGTAAAAGCTGCGTATATTCCAGTATATACACCATAGTTTGTAGATGCTATAACTTTTGCGCAAACCAATAAATATACACCTAGTGAGATTTTTTCTTTCTTATCAAAGACATGTAGCTAAATATATTTTGGCCTAAATGTATGAAAAAATTGAGTTTATTGAATTTTTTTTTATTTAAGTAGAAAATTTCATTTTTTTTCCCTCAAAATTTTCGGTCTTATTTAGTTTATATCACAAAAAATAAAAACTGCAGAGGTGATAAAATACCACCAAAAAAAAATAAAAAATCTCTATTTGAGGGAAAAAAAGAACATATATTTAGTTTGGGTACAGCACTGCATGACTGCGCCATTACTAGTTAAAGTCACGCAATGCCAAATTGCAAAAAATGGCCTACTCATTAAGGGGGTAAAACATTCCAGTCCAGAAGTGGTTAAAGTGCTTTTCCCCTTATACTGTCCTAGTGACAATGGTTTCACCAGGCAAGTGGTAAGGAAACAATCTGCAACTGCCAGAAATTCCTTTTTTTTTTTTTTTTTTAAAAGATAGAGCTAGTTCTGATTTCTATCTTTTGTTGCTGCCCATGTCCTTGTTGCATATTCGTCTTCACTTCCCGTCTGAAAACTGTTGTCACTGTCAGTAAATAAGGGGAAATGTATATAAACAAACAAAGCTCCAGATAACAGTAAAACCCCTACTGGGGTTATAATCTCAAAACACTCTATCCGAAACAACGTTTTTAAAAACTGTGCTTTGTATTGTGCTTAAGGCCCCTTTCACATGAGCGATCCAATCAGATCCGCCTGTTTTTTTTTTTAGGTGGATCTGATTGGATCCCCCATGCATCCCTATGGGGCAGCGGATGTCAGCGGAGACATGTCCGCTGACACCCACTGCCATCCGCATCTGATCCTGTCCGGACGGATGGAAATCTAGACGGATGGAAACCCTATTTTCCATCAGTCCAGGGGATCGGATCGGATGAGAGTGGACAGGCGGTCCACTCATCCGATTCCCCCATAGAGATGCATGGGGCTCTGACACCTCCCTCTTCGCACACAGAGCAGAGAGGGCGAGGTCACCTTCCTGCTCAGTGGGGGATCTGTGTTTACGATCCCCTGCTGAGCAGCACGGATCCCCCTACGGAGGCGGACCGTGTGAAAGAGCCCTTATAAAAATCTGGAACAATTTATTTAAAAATACTATCACTACGGAGGAGGGGGTGCACGGCAAACCGCTGTAGGTACATACCTGCAGCAGCCTTCCACTGCAATGCAATACTTACAGGGGTCGGACAAAAATAAGAATATACTACATGATTTGCAGGTGTGAAAATGACAACATGTTTCACATTGAAGGTGGAAGTGATGTTATATGCTTTTGCTTCAGCTGTGTGATGAGACACCTAAATAACAGGTGAAAAGCCTCGGTTTCGTCATTTAGTGCATGCGCTGCTAGTAATACAGAATCACGTCAGAGCTTACTGAGTTTCAAAGAGGGGAGATTGTTGGTACCTGCTTAGCTGGTGCCTCTATGACCGAAGTTGCCAATTTGCGGTGTCTCGAGGTACAGTAAGACATGTTATGACAGCATATACATTTTCCGGGAAACCGTCTGATAAGCATAAGATCAGTTGAGAAACCAGAGGGACGCAGCTATAGGTTAAGTAATTAGGCTTGATTAGGCTCCATGTATGGGTGCTAGCCCTGGCTCGCTTCAGAGAAACAGGATCTAAAGAAAGAAATGGCTGCATACCATGCCTAAGCCTGAGTCCATTCATTGAAGTAGCCAAGTGACCCACACAAGACAGCAAGGTCCATAAAGACATGAATGAGCGAGTTTGGGGTGGAGAAACTTGACTGGCCTGCACAGAGTCCTGACCTCAACCCGATAGAACACCTTTGGGATGAATAAGAGCAGAGACTGTGAGCCAGGCTTTCTTAGAAGTCCAACATCGGTGCCTGACCTCACAAATGCACTTCTGGAAGAATGGTCAAACATTTCCATAGACACACTCCTAAACCTTGTGGACAGCCTTCCCAGAAGAGTTGAAGCGGTTATAGCTGCAAAGGGTGGGCCAACTCAATATTGAACCCTATGAACTAAGACTGGGTTGCCATTAAAGTTTATGTGCGTGTAAAGGCAGGGGT
Organism: Pelophylax lessonae; assembly: GCF_965119305.1. Classification (NCBI taxonomy): domain Eukaryota; kingdom Metazoa; phylum Chordata; class Amphibia; order Anura; family Ranidae; genus Pelophylax; species Pelophylax lessonae. Next base: position 278,545,122 of record NC_138772.1, read on the forward strand.
CCCAATACTTTTGACAATATAGTGTACATTACAAGGTCAGCAAGAGAATAAAGCAAACTGAGTGAACATTCTGATTTAGGTCAGTTAACTGTTTAGTTGGCAACATTAGAAGTTCACTGATTAACTAATTGATTTCACCTGTATCCTGAAATTACAAAACTAAAATATGACCCCAAAACCCATACACAGAAGACACATTTCAGGGCTTTAGTTTTTGATACTTGCAATGCTTAAGAAAAGCATGCCATCCGGCTGCATGAAATTCTTGGTTTGCTGAAACTGGGTAAAAGTCTGTAAACTGAGTTTGCTGGAAAAGCTGATCAGTTTTCACCGTGAAAGTCTGCCATCTATTTATGCACACTTTTAGGATAATTTTATTCAGACAGACATACACTTGATAATAAATTACCAACCACTGCCGCAACCTTAATGAAAGGTACAGAAAGAGCTACATATAGAAACATATAAAAAAAAAAAAAAAAGAAGGCTGCTCTGTACAAACCGACTTTTGGAAGTAGCAGTAGGTCCTGGTTTAACACTGGTGTAATGCAGGAAATCCTGCGATTCAGTACAGATTCTTGCATAGCACCTGATTTTCACACTGGTTCACACTGACATCTATGAACTTCTTGGGGTGTCAATGTAAAGTTATTGACACCCCAAGATTGGTTCACAGATCGCAGTGCAAACTGCCAAAATGTAGCAGGAATCAGATCGCATAGGTGTGCACACCCATGCAATCCGACTCCAGTGCAGACAAAAAAAAAGGTCCTGCACCATTTTGGTGCGAATGCAATTTTAGCCATTTTGTTTGGCTGATTTCTCATCGCATAGACATAGCATGTGATTTGCACAGCAATGCGGTACGAATCACACGCGATGTCTGTGATCCCAGCCAAAATCTCCTGAAATTGTTGCTTGATTTTACTATTTGATTGACAATATTGTTGAACAGAAAACAATTCTACACAACTTTCAAAAAATAAAGCAGTTTGAATGGATACCAAAAACTCACCTCTACAAGCTGCTCTTTCTGTTCGGACAACTTGCAGGTAAATTCTGCAACAGCTTCCAGATTTCCTTCTGCCCCAGCAATTTTCAGGGCCTTTAGGACCATATGATCTCCATGGTATTTCAATAAGTCTGTAGCAAGCGTTGTAGCTGAAGTGTGAAGCTGAAGGACATTAAAAAGGTAAATTATATAGTACAATGCTGTTACAGCAGCACAACACACATTGCATTTGTAACATTATTTTTGATTGCTTAATGCTTCAGAAGGATGTCCATTAACCAAATGATCACACTAGGTTAAGGCACTTACAGACTCAAGCTTTATGTATGGCCAAATTAGGTTAAAATCCATCCAAAACCATTTAAAGTACTCGATAAAGTAGGAAAGTATTAGATGTTCTAATGAACAAATCTGCTTGGCTTGGTGTCCCTGGTGAATCTGAACCTGCTATCTACATTATAGGTCATTTAATATGCTGTGGACCAGTAGCCTTAGGTGAAAGGGTTAATTGCACCTCTTACGTTTAGTCCTCCACATTATGTACTTTGATGCATCACCCTTCTCCACCCTTGCTCCTTGGTGGGCTGCATCACCATACCATATATCGTAACTAAATACAGTGGGTAAAATAAGTACTGAACACGTCACCATTTTTCTAGGTAACTCGATTTCTTAAAGAGGTTGTAAACCCATACAAAGTTTTTTTTTTTTTTTTTTTGGTAACCTGTAAGAGAAACACATAATGAGCTAGTATGCATCGCATACTAGCTCATTATGCAATACTTACCTTAGAACGAGCCCCCGCAGTGCAGATCGCTTACCTGTATGACGGGCGACATGTCCAGTCGCCAGTCTTCCGGGTTCGCGGCATTCGGCCATCTGATTGGCCAGAGCCACGGTGACGTCACTCCCGCGCACATGCGCGGGAGCCGACAGTCACGGCACAGGACTCTGAAGGAACGGCCGCCCGTGCCGTTCCTTCAGAGCGCATGCGCCAGTGACGTCACTGGATGCATGTAAGGTAAATATCTCCTAAACTGCACATGTTTAGGAGATATTTACAGTACCTATAGGTAAGCCTTATCATAGGCTTACCTATAGGTAAAAGTGTCCTAGGAGGGTTTACTTCCTCTTTAAGGTGCTACTGACATGCAATTTTGAACACATTTCAGTAACAATTCATGCAATCAATACATACAAAGAAATCAAAACAAATACGTTTAGAAGTTAAGTTATATGTATAAATGGAATGACACAGGGAAAATGTATTGCGACCATGAAGAAAGGGAGTTGCAATGAGGCATGAAAAGCCAAGACACCAGCTGAAATCTATCAGTAATTAGAAAGCAATCCTGCCCCTTTCCAGTGCAAATTCATATCAGCTGGTTCAGTTTTAAACGGATGGTCTATAAAAAGGTGTCTTATTACCAAGGTGTCACACAAGAAACATCTTATGATGGGTAAAAGGAAAGAGCTCTCTCAAGACCTTTGAAACCTTATTGTTGCAAAACATACTGATGGAATTGGTTACAGAATAATTTCTAAACTTCTGAATTTACTAGGGAGCACTGTTGGGGCCATAACCCCAAAGTGTAAAGAACATAATTTCACCAGAAACTGGCCATGACCAGGCGCTCCTTGCAAAGTTTCTGACAGTGGAGTGAAAACAATTTTCAGAAGAGTTGTCTAAGAGCCAAGGACCACTTGTGGAGAGCTTCAGAAAGAGCTGGATTCAGCAGGTACAATTGTTTCAAAGAAAACAATAAGTAATGCACTCAGCCGCCATGGCCTGTATGCACACTCACCAAGCAAGACTCCGTTGCTGAAGAAAAAGCATGTTGAAGCCCATTTAACAACATTTAGACACGCCTGTGAAATATATTCTGGCCAGATGAGACCAAAATTGAACGCTTTTGAAGCCATAATACACACCATGTTTGGGAGGTCAAATGGTACTGCACATCACCCCAAAAACACCATACCAACAGGTAGGTATGGAGGTGGGAACATCATGGTGTGGGGACTGTTTTTCAACATATAGTACTGACAAACTTCGTATCATTGAAGGAAGGATGAATGGAAAAATGTAAGAAATTCTTGATAAAAATCTGCTGCCATACCACCAGGATGATGAAGATGAAATGAGGGTGAACATTTCAGCAAGACAATGATCCCAAACACAAAATCAAGGAAACTCTCAAATGGTTTCAAGCAAGGAAAATAAAGCTGCTAGAATGGCCCAGCCAATCACCTGACTTGAATCCAATAGAAAATCAGCATTCTGCAGCAAGCTTCATACTGACGTGAGTTGCCAGATTTGTTGTACTTCTGGGTAAAGGTCAACTACATTTTTGTGTCACTAAACCTTTGACAGCTTTTTTTTTTTTTGCTGTATATGCTCTCCTTACTTTCATAAGTGATGGAATGTGACAGGATTTTGCTGGTATGGGAACTTCGGGGGCACCTTCCCAAATGGACCAGGTACAGCTTTAAGAACCAGTCAAAAATTTGAATCCATTCCAAATCTTCAGGGTGTGGGGGGGGGGTGGCAAATGGGATTTTTGACTTACCGTAAAATCCATTTCTCTGATGTTCATTGACAGACACACCTCCTGATCTTCATAACCATTGGGTTATACTGCCCCCTACAGGAATAGGACACTAGGCAGAAAGAAAATTTGGATACGCCTATGGACAGTCCCAAGGAGTATACTCCTTCTTCCTGCTATATAGGTACTCAGTTTTGCTACAAGCAGTGTCAGAATTACAACTCGACAGAGGGTTGGGTGCTGTGTCCATCAATGAACATCAGAGAAATGGATTTTATGGTAAGTCAAAATTGCCATTTTCTCTTACATTCATTGATGGAAAAAGCTCCTGATCTTCAGGACCATTGGGATGTCCCAAAGCAGTGTTAAACATGAGGGGTGAGAACAGCAAAAAAAAATTCCCAAGGCCAAACAGTAGCCAAACTGGCAACAGGAGCTTAACCAAAACAACTGGAGCCCACCTGATAAAAAATACACCCTCAAGAGGAACAAGTCCTCTAAACAGCAGCCTGCAAAACCTTGCGGCCAAAAGAAGCATCCACAGATGCCAACACATCCACTTTATAGAACTTTGTAAAAGCGTGCGCCAATGACCAGGTGGCCACCTTGCAAACCTGCATCACTGATACCTCATGATAGAATACTCAGGAGGCACTAAGCGCCCAAGTAGAGTGCGCCTTTACAGGGAAAGGAGGAACCAGTTATGACTAAGGCCTTATAGGCTAAAACGTGTCAACTGAACTCATCAGCAGTTGTGTTCTGTGGTTCCTGGAAAAAAATGAAGATTTTTTTTTACTACCAACTACCAGTGTGGGGATCATCTTTCTACAAAAGGTGGAAGCTGACCCTTAAAGGAATAGGCCTGAATCACCGTCTGTCTGTCCACCTGGAAATGGTCACAGAGGAAGCGGACAACACTTTCCGAGGCCCATCCGTGAGCACAAATAGTGAGTCTGACTTCCTAAATGACTCCATAACTGTAAGGTACACCGTAATTGCCCGGACCACATTCAAGGCATGCAAGGCAATTTCCTTTGGATATTTTGGTGAGGGAAGGCAACACAATGTCTTCATTCAAAAAAAAATAAGAGAAAACCTTTGGGAGGAACGATGGACAACTGCACTAGATCGGAGTACCAAGCCCGGCGAGGCCAGTCCGGAGCCACTAAGATGACCAAAATCCCATCTGCCTTGATCCTGCGTAGAGTCTTGGCAGAAGCTTGAGCCGAGATGCCAACATATCTACCTCAGGGATGCCCCACGGGAGACACAACTGATGAAACACTTCCAGATGAAGGGACCACTCCCCTTGGTCCAACGCCTGCAGACAGAGGTAATTCGCCTGCTAGTTTAACACCCCAGGAATGTATATGGTGGAGAGGGCTGGGACAAACTGTTCTCCCCACCTTAGAATGCCGACTATCTCCAGAGCCGCCAGGACATTTTTTGTGCCCCCTTGGCGCGCTCGCTAGCCAGGCTGGGGTGATCACTGGATCTAGATTATCCAGCCCGTCACCCAGTCCGGCAGTTGGCTGTAGATCTCACAGGAAAAAACCAGGAGAAAATATTTCTCTCTAAAAAGGAAAAAAATTGCCAGTACCAGAGATCCCAGCAAGGAACTAGGTCCTAACTCCTGACTAGGTAGAAAAAAACTGCAGTATCTATAGCAGAGAGAGAGAGAGTATACCCCCTGTGACTGCCCATAGATGTAGCCAGATTGTTTCTTCCTAGTGTCTTACTGATGTAATGGGCAGTATAACCCAATTGTCAGGATCAGGAGGTGTGTCCGTCAATGAAGGAAAGAGAAAGGCAAATTTCCAGTGTAGGAAGTTTCCATAATCCACCTAAGCATCTTGGTGCACATTAGAAAAGTAATGCCACATGTTGCCAACAGGTACCTTAGTTAAATGAACATTCACAAATGCATAGTATGCACATGTAAAATTTGCGTTGGGGGTAGACATCCAGACAGACATGGTTCTCTTTTTTCCCTTCATCACCGTGTACAAAACATTGAGTAAAAAACCAAAAAAAAAAAACAAACACATGTAAAGATCCAAATTGCCGGTTCCTTGGGATCAAGAGGTCAGATCTACTTGTGTGCCGACATCCTAACTGTCTCTACCAACACAATATCAAGTGCTTCAGCTAACAGTAAAGTCAACAATGTTAAAGGCTGAATCATTATGTAGCAACACAACAAATTCCAAAATACTTTTATAACTTTAATGCAACAATGACTAAATTACATCAAAGCAGAAAATAATTCTTAAACTGACAAGCTCATTCAAAAAGTTTCTAAATAATTAAAAATCCTAAACAAAGGTTAAACATTAACCAGTATTAGGCTTATGAAAAGCACCACACATTTAAAACTTTGGGTTTTGCAACTAGGCTTTTATTCGTACTCTGTACAAATGACAAGCCCCAGAGAAATGGGCCGATAGTTTACATTGTCAGGTTTTCCTTTCTCATGTCTGCCTTTATACCCAAATAAAGCTGCACAACAATTGTTTCATGCAGAGGAAATAATTTAATCAAGGAACAATTCCTAGCTTAATACAAAAGAATCAACTGTATGTGTGCTCTGTATTGAGAATGGAGAGATCTCTTTCCTGGGTACATTAAACTATATTTATCTCCTGGGTAGCACATCTAATGAGTGCCATTTGTTTCCAGTTTAGATTTGGCAAAAGAAAAAGTGTCTTCAACAAAGGCAAAACAAAATCTATTCTAGGCGTGCAACTCTTGCATACAATAACACACATACAATGCAGCCTAAGTGATTGGTATTTACTACTTCCTTTTCCATAATTTTATTTAAAATATTCACTAAGTGCCGCCATTTTCTACCCATCGTGCAGAACTCAAATTATCCCAAAATGCTGAACCTAAACTTCTGTTCCTTGTGATACAGAAAAAAAAAAAAAAGGTTTTCATGCTTTTCACTAACTCTAGCTGCTGACAAACTCCCTGACCATGACGTTTTCTAACACATGCAATGGATATTCCTTGTTCAGCAGTGTGATTTTATAGTATGTTACTGTGCACTGCGGTGTGCTACATTGCATGTGCATCAGAGGTGTACTGGATTAATGTGTTAGGCTGCCACTCAATGATTGGCACTGCAATGTGTTAACACAAGCAACAGGTGTTGAGTTAAAATGACACTAAACACGCACTGCTTAAATCACGTTGTCCCTTCTATTTCTGTATGTGGATGATGGCACTGTAATTCTTTTAATTTAAAAAAAAAAAACACATCTAAGAACCTTTTTCTTAATCAACATACAGCTGTCAAATGTCCTAGCCCTTTCCCAGCCTGTCTGCAGGGAAACATAAGCAGGAGGATCTTCTAGTCCTTTGCTGCTGGTCCCATGTTCAAAATAAATAAAATAATAAAACCTTTGGAATACAGAATAAAAATAAACAAACCTCAATACTCAAGTTTAAATTGTCATACAAATATATACAGTATATATGTGAAATTAAATCAAATCTTTATCATGGTGGAAATACCATGGTGTGGGCGGATTTCTGCCAGTCACAGGCTGTGTCATGTCCCTCCAGCCTGTGTATTGGAATAACAGGGAGGTGAGGCCTTCATCAATCTACATGTAATATCCCGCCCAAATCCGGTTTAGCTGGTTAGTGGGCATGGAAAATAAGGGAGGGTATGGGCTGTCATTTACCACTGTGCATACGCCCACATGTGTGACGCTATATTCACATGGGCTGCTTAGATGTGATAGGGAGGAAATGCTCAGCATAGAAACTCCCTGAAAACTGAGCGTGTGCAGAGTTGCCACCACAGCTGCAAAATCCCTAGCTGAATTGGGGGCATGGACATGAACAGAGGGTGGAGATAAAGAGCAGCAGTATCAACCAGGATTTTTGCAGAATACAGAAAATTAATCTCATAGTGACCGAGTATGAACAGAATTTTAATACATAATTTGATAGTTTTCTATGGTGTGGGTTTAGTGACACTTTAAAGCATGTTTGCCTTCAACCCAAGTTGTGAATAGGCCCTTAGACATCCTTTCTCAACATTTCAGAAGCAAAACACTGCAATGCCATACACTAAGCTACCATAAAAATCACCCTTTCTCCCTTAAAGCAGATCTTCACTGTATTTGAGTACCACAAACCAAAAATAATATTTAATTCACTTTTCATATTTAAACCAAACTCACCTGTGACAGTATTCACCGTCACTGGAGGTGAGGAGCAGATAATTCATGGTTTGAATTGCTTCAGATGGGACATTTGTCAGCAATATCTTTATATAGAAATATGAAGATTTATTCCCACTATACACTGGGAGACTAGACTGCTATAGACCATTGCCATGAAGTCTGACTTCTAGATAATGTGTATTCCGTGTGCTTGTCTGTGAGAGAGACAGACTGTCATTGGCAGACTTCCCTATTGTTTGTGTATTGGGAGGGAAGGTGGATTGTGTCTGTCCCATTGTTAAATGTTAATGACCTCACATTGTTCTGTCCAGATGGGTAGATAATTTGTTCCTGTATACACTTTCATCTGCATATGAAACTGTAATCAGCCAGAGGGGAGGGATTGTGTACACTGTATGGGAATGACTGAGTGTAAAACCCTGTTTCTATAGGATTGCGAATGTCATGTCCTGTCCCCAACAAGGTCCACCTGGGCGGTAACCTTGTGAGGGAAAACTGTATAAAAGAGCAGCTGTACCATTAAAGTTTGAGTTATACTTCACCCTCAATCTAGAGTCCTGTCTCTCATTGGGGGAATATGCTACAAGGGATTGCTATGTCCTTCATATTCCCTTGGATAATCACTAAGCTCTTGTAAGAGTTTGTGTAAGAGCTTGTTCCTGCTGCACTTTCTGGGGAAAGAGGTTCACCCACTTGAACCTTGTCAAATGTCCAGGGTGGGTAGGAGACAGTGAGACCGTAACCAAGCTGCGGCGGTTCGTGGGGTCTGAGGTGTTTATGGTGTCTGGTGAAGTGCTTGGAGCCCTCGGGAAGCACTAGAAGCATCCGTCAAAGGAGGTACCCAGTCCGGGGTGCCAGTTGATCCGTTACATTACCCATCCATGTCTCCATCCTTTGATTAGTTGAGAAAAACACCCCCTAGCATTTCTGGCCGTGGCCATCTTAAGTAAAAGGCAGAGGATTAATTTAGCATTTACTTCCTGGAATCCATCCGCCATAAGCTCAAGATTGCATGCAGTAGAGTGTTTAGCTGAGAAAAACCCTTCCTCCTCGCCTCCCCTCTTCAAGACTCATGGAATGTATGACATAATTTGCCTAGACAAGAAACCTTCAGATTATACAAGGTTGCGTTTCTGAATAACAAAACAACCTATTCATTATTTATGGTAACCTGTCCACCTATCTTGTATAGTAGCAGCAAGTCCATAAAGCAGGCATTAGGCACTAACAGGTGTTTTCCAGAGTAAGTCATCCTTAAAGTGCCCAGGGATTCCCCCCAACACAGCACTATACTGTTCAATTTACGGACTAAACAAATAGCTGGTCAATAAATAGCAAGATTTTAAAGTTATATCAACTTTTACTCCCACTATTCTTTATAGGTGGCTTTTTTACCATTTATCTTAAGATCTGGGCTATTTTTGCGAATAGCAAAATCATTGCTGTAAATCTCATTGGAAACATTTCATTTCAGAAATATTCAGTGTCTTTGTACTAAAAAATAGAAAAAATTAGTGGTCTCATACCACTTAGTGGGGCATTGCCAGAGAGCCTGGTAATGTCATACCAAATGTCCTTGTAGTGCCAAAAACAAATGGCTGCCTGAAGTCCTTCGGATGTGCTTAAGGTTTTTTCTGAGCACCAATGAAAAGTTGTAGTCCTACAATAAGCACCAATGTGTTTTGCAATGGGAACCAATGAAAAATGAGTGCTGCAATGGAGCACCCACGCAATTTTTTTTTTTTTTGTGACCGTCATTCAGGTATTTAGCATGCTATTCTATTTCACATTTTATTGGTGTTCGTTATTTCTACATATTTGTTGATGTAAGTGTTATGTAGGCATACGCACAGGCATAATTAACCCTTTTTTGTACTCTGGCTCCCTTGTGGTACCCCACAGTTCGATAAGACGACCCTGGGAGAGCCAATGTTATCAAAACGCTATATTGCGCCAGGATGGGAACAGTCCAGCCTAGCCTGACCAGAACTCTGGGCCACTTTCCTTAAGCCTGCTTTAACCCCCCAGAATGTGTCCTGCTCTAGCCCCAGGCACAAGTCAATGCCCAAGATTAATTCCTTACTGGCATACTAGATAAAGGCATTACATCAAATGGGTGTCAACTTTACTATAGAAAGTAGGCTATTCATACAAATGGATGATGGCACTTGTTTAACAAACTTTAGATAAAGATAGTCCGGGTCTGCACTACATAATTGTCCCAGTCTGTGCATGTATTCCATAAGTTTATTTATTTATTTTGGCTTCACATACACTTTAAATAACTGTACTTGCCTAACACTAACTCACCCTCCTGAACTAAACCCCCCCCCACCTGGGGTGCGTACTTGCTTCAGTAGCACAGCTTCAGCCTACTTTGAGGTTTACAGAATCTCCAACGAAATTGCTCGGCACTGGCAATAGTTTTGTGTGGAGCCATACTCCAATCAAATTTTTGGATGGATTATATAAGGCATAAGAGTTATCCTAGACCCTCAGGAAGCCATGCAAGCATGACCTAAAACAAGCAGCCGGAAGGTTCAAGAAAAAGAATGACAGGGTATTTTACTGTAAGAGCCATAGATGTTTGCAACAAACTTCAAGAAGAGGTAGTAAATGAGTCAACATTATGTCAAACTATATATGATTAGGTTGAACATAGGTCTATTCCCTAAAGAAAACATATTAATGTATATATATAAAAAAAAAACACACACACACACACACACAATCAATAGACCGTTTGGACCTTTTTTGCCATCAACTGCATACATTCAGAAGCAATTCATGTCCTCAGACATTATTTTAAGATACTGACAGCTATTTGCTGAACTGTGAGGGCATTGCAGACTCTGGCTGTTAGTTTGAATTCTAGCCAGAAGTTATAATTAGGCTCCTGCATTGTAAAACAATTATTTTGTGTATTATTGAGATTTATAATTATTGTACAATATCAGGCCACAATTAAAGCCATGTTAGTACATACTAGTCCTCTGCTTTATCGGCAATTTATACAAAGTACATTTTGTATGCACAAAAGCTGTTCAAATTAAAGAGCTGCTGTCTAAGAACCTGTGGAGGTTAAATATTAATAAACAGTGAAGGATGCAATTGCATGTCACTGGGAGACCGGATGTCTGTTCTATATTTGGCATTGTGACTGATTTCCAGTTGACCTTGGAGTGTTATACAACACTTTGCTGTATCTCAGCTTACCTGAACATTAATACCAGCAGATTACACTCACTTGTTGAAGTCTCAAAACTTAATAGCCAATTTTGGAGACTATTTTAAAAATACACATACAAGAGTATTTACATAGATAAAATGACGGTACACAGAACTGTAAAGTGCATGCATATACAGTGCCTTAAAAGTATTCATACCCCTTGAAATTTTCCACACTTTGTCATGTTACAACCAAAAAGGTAAATGCATTTTATTGGAGTTTCATAGGATAGACCAAACACAAAAGTGGCACATAATTATGAAGTGAAAAGAAAATGATAAATGGTTTTCAGATTTTTTTTACAAATAATTACCTGAAAAGTGAGGTGTGCATTTGTATTCAGTTCCCCGAGTCAATACTTTGCATATCCAGCTTTCGCTGCAATTACAGCTGAAAGTCTTTTTGGTTTGTCTCTACCAGCTTTGCACACCTAGAGAGTGAAATTTTTGCCCAGTCTTTGTAAAATAGCTCAAGCTGTCAGATTGGATGGAGACTGTCTGAACAGCAATTTTCAAGTCTTGCCATAGATTTTCATTTAGAATTAGGTCTGGACCATTCTAACACAAATTTGATTTGATCTAAACCATTCCATTGTAGCTTTGGCTGTATGTTTAGGGTCATTGTCCTGCTGGAAGGTGAACCTCCGCACCATTCTCAAGTCTTTTGAAGACTCGGTTTTCTTCTAAGATTGCCCTGTATTTGGCTCCATCCATCTTCCCATCAACTCTGACCAGCATCCCTGTCCCTGCTGATTAAAAGCATCCCCACAATATGCTTCTGCCACCACCATGTTTCACAGTAGGGATGGTGTGCTCAGGGTGATGTGCAGTGTTAGTTTTCTGCTACACATAGTGTTTTGCTTTTAGGCCACAAAGTTCAATTTTGGTCTCATCTGACCAGAGTACCTTCTTCCACATATTTGCTGTGTCTCCCACATGGCTTCTCACAAACTGAAAATGGGACTCCTTATGGCTTTCTTTCAACAATGGCTTTCTTGTTGACATTCTCCCATTAAGGCCAGATTTGTGGAGCGCATAAATAATAGTGGTCCTGTGTATAGATTCTCTCACCTGAGCTGTGGATATCTGCAGCTCCTCCAGAGTTACCATGGGCCTCTTGGCTGCTTGTCTGATTAATGCTCTCCTTGCCCAGGCTGTCAGTTTAGGTGGACGGCCATGTCTTGGTAGGTCTGCAGTTGTACCAAACGCTTTCTGTTTTCGGCTGATGGATTGAACAGTGCTCCCTGAGATGTTCAAAATATGGGATATTTTTTTTATAACCTAACCCTGCTTTAAACGTATCCATAATTTTATCCCTGACCTGTCTTGATGTGTTCCTTGGCCTTCATGATGCTGTTTCTTCACTAAGGTTCTCTAACAAACCTCAGAAGACTTCACAGAAAAGATGTATTTAAACTGAGATTAAAAATTGCACACAGGTGGACTATTTACTAATTAGGTGACTTCTGAAGGCAATTGGTTCCACTAGATTTTAGTTAGGGGTATCAGAGTAAAGGGGGCTGAATACAAATGCACACCACACTTTTTCATAGTTACACAGTTGCATAGTAGGCGAGGTTGAATAAAGACCATAGTCCATCCAGTTCAACCTGTGTTGGTGTGTGTGGCCGTAATCATCTCTCATACCCCTGAATGTTTTTCTCCTTGAGATGTACGTCTAAAGCCTAGTACACACGCAGCGAATTTCCGCCGACCGGTCGTCCATCTTTTGTCCAGAGTGGTGTTTTGTTGACTGGTGTGCCTAGACTGCACACGAATTTTCCCGCCCGACAAAATTCTACTTCAGAAGTGATGTCATGTGTTGGTTTGCTTTCTTTGTGTTCTTCCTTCTCTGACCATGCCCAGTCTTGCTCATAAGATTTTTCCCTGTCGAAATCTGTACTGACTGCACGAAAATCGGACGTGTTTTGACGGAGGACAAAAATTTTATAGCCTGCACACCGACTTTTCGGCCGAAAAAATTCTGGTTGTCGGAAGCACCATACTAACAAGCCGAAAACCGGCAGATCGGTCGTCGGACGAAAATTCCCGGCCGAATTTGACTCGTGTGTACGGGCCTTTAGAGTCTTTTGAAAGCCACCATACCTCCAGCAGAAACCACCTCTTGTGGTAGAGAATTCCACAATCTTGTAGCCCTAACAGTAAAGAACTCCCACGTTGCCTGAGGTTAAAGCGCTTCTCCTCCAATCGCATTGTATGCCCCCGAGTCCTCATGCAATCCTTTCGACTGAATAGCTTTTTTTCTATGCTGAGATCACCATTGAGATATTTATAAATTGCTATCATGTCCTCTCTCAGGCGTCTCTTCTCCAGGGAGAATAAATCAAGCGATTGCAGACGCTCTTCATAATTAAGGTCCTCCAATCCCCTAATTAGTTTAGTTGCCCCTCTCTGGACTCTCTCCAGCTCCAACACATCCCTCCTGAGGATTGGTGACCAGAACTGGACAGAGTACTCCAGATGTTTTATAAAGTGGAAGGATTATAGTCTTCGCTCTGGAATACATCCCTTTTTTTATGCATGCTAATATTCTGCCGGCTTTGGCAGCTGCCGCTTGACATTGCATGCTATTGCCTAGTCTATCCTCTACCAAGACTCCCAGATCTTTCTCCATTTTTCCCCCAAAGGTTCCCCCCCTAAAGTGTATTGTGCTTTTATGTTTTTAGTCCCCAAGTGCAAAACCTTACACTTCTCCACATTAAACCTCATTTGCCATGTCGTTGCCCACTCTGTTATTTTGTCCAGGTCATTCTGTAGGATATCTGCTTCATGCTGTGCAGTTATTGCCCTGCCCCATTTTGTGTCATCTGCAAAAACTGATATAGAACTACTGATCCCGTTCTCAATGCTGTTTATGAATAAATTAAACAAGGTTGGTCCCAGGATAGAGCCTTGGGGGACCGCACTTACCACCTCAGACCAGTCTGAGTATGCGCTATTACCACCCTTTGGACACGCCCTCTTAGTCAGTTCCGAATCCAAGAGCAAACCCTGCAGGCGATGCAGACCTTATTTTATAAATTAAGCGCTTGTGGGGAACTGTATCAAACGCCTTAGCAAAATCCAGGTTCACCACATCCACTGGTCTCCCCCTATCTAGCTCACAGCTCACCTCCTCCTAGAATGTTAAGAGATTGGTTTGACAAGAACGCCCATTTGTAAACCCATGCTGATTACTGCTGATGATGTTGTTGTCGTCTTTAGCAAACTCTACGATATAGTCCCTTATCATCCCCTCCAGAAGTTTACATGCTATTGATGTCAGACTGATAGGCCTATAATTTCCCGGGACATGCCTCTACCCTTTTTTGAATATCGGTACCACGTTTGCTTTCCTCCAATCCCCTGGTACATTTCCTGTCATAATACTGTCAGCAAAGATCAGGAACAGTGGTCTAGATATAGTCTAAGTTCTTTGAGTACTCTCGGATGTACACCATCTGGGCCTGGTGATTTATTTGTGTTAATTTTATCCAGCCTTTTCCTGATTTCACCCTCTGTTAGCCATAGCGGCAAGTCCTGTGAATTACTACTAAGCATACAGTCATGGTCAGTGTACCCCTCCTTTTCATGTGTAAAGTCTGACAAGAAAAAAGCGTTCAGCACGGTTGCTTTTTCAGTGTCCTCTGTAGCCATCCTCCCATCATCATTAATTATGTGTGCAACATGCTTTGCCCTAGTTTTTTTTGCTGTTGATATATTTAAAGAATTTCTTTGGGTTCTTTTTACTATCCTCCGCTATTTGTCTCTCAAAGTTGATTTTAGCCATTTTGATTTCGTATTTACTTTTCTTATTTGCCTCCTTGCATTGCTCGAAAGCCGATACTGTACCCTCTGATTTATATTTCTTGAAGGCCATTTTTTTTCCCCCAATATGTTTTTTAACATTACGGTTTAGCCACCCAGGTTTGGCTTTGTCTCTTCTAAATGTATTTCCCATAGGAATGCACTGCAAGATGCATTTGTTTAATATGTTCCTAAAGCATTCCCATTTTTCCTCCCTGGTCAGTGTTCCCAGGGTTTTGTCCCAGTTCACCCTTTCCATCATTGAGCACAATTTGGGAAAGTTTGCCCTTCTGAAGTTTAGTGTTCTTATGCGCCCCTCTTGCCTTGTTATATTGTTATTTACGCTAAATGTGATCATCCTGTGATCGCTAGAGCCCAGGTTATCCTGGACTCCTACCTCGGAGATTAGGTCTGGGTCATTAGTGATCAATAGATCCAGGACTGCATTTTCTCTAGTAGGAGATTCCACCAACTGAGACATGTAGTTGTCATGTAAAATTTCCATGAATAGACGGGCCTTCTGTGATTGTGTAGTCCCCTCTTCCGAGTCAATGTCGGGATAATTGAAGTCCCCCAATATGATGACTGATCCCAGTTTTGCCACTTTACCCAACAGTGAAATAAATTCCAGCTCTACCTCCTCCCTTTGGTTGGGTGGCCTATAGCAAATTCCCAACAATTACTATTCCCTTTACTTCTTCCCTATGGAGTTCTACCCACACGGATTCTAACTCCATACTCATCCCTTCCATAATATCACTCCTCTCTATCACCCTTACATTATTCTTGACATAGAGACATACCCCTCCCCCTCTTTTTCCTACCCTGTCCTTCCGGTACACCGAATACCCTTGGATATTGGCCAACCAGTCATGTGAGGGGTCGAACCAAGTTTCCATTATTCCCACAAGGTCGATATTTGTAACAAATTTTAAAAAACGATTATTTTCCTTCCACTTCACAGTTATGTACCACTTTGCGTTGGTCTATCACATAAAACCAAAAAAAAAATACATTTACGTTTTTGGTTCCAACATGACAAAATGTGGAACATTTCAAGAGATATGAATAGTTTTTCAAGGCTCTGTATACAACCTCAAATCTCTGCTCTACTGGCCATTTAGAGACACGTTGGTATTTCTCTGTTTTTCAACAGAAAGATCTGTAGGTACAGGTGCCACCTCTTGATGCAATCTTTATGGTGGATTTCCAAATAACATTTTTTCCAGTAAAAAAGAATCCAGGTGCAATGGTAACTGTAACCAATTTTACTGGAACAAAGTTGGCAGCAGTTGCAGCAGGTTATCTTCCCAGGCCAGGCAATGCGTCTGCATATGCTGGTCCCTTCTCTTACAACCATTGTTTAACACAGAGGTTTGCCCTATAAAGCAGAACTAAACTTGTCAATTTAACTGTTTCACATAATTACTTTCAAGGCATGCCATGAAGGATAGCGGTCACAGTTTCTTGTGCTCTCAACTGAAGTCAAACCATCAAATGACTGGTGTCATAACTGATCACATGGGCAGCACCATGGCAGCTGCATATTAAACAAGGGCTAAGATGACAGCTTACTTGGCTGTAAGACGAGGAAGATTATGCATAATTAGTCTGGCACTTTAACTCTGTCTCTTTACTGCAGAGGTAATTCATCGCAGAACATCAATGCTATTTATTTATTACAGGTACTTCTATAGCACTGTCCATTTACATAGCACTTTACATTTATTGTACATTCACATCAGTACTTGCCCTAAAGGAGATTACAATCCAAGGTTCCTAACTCCCATTCATACATACTAGGGCCAATTTAGACAGGAGCCAATTAACCTTCCAGCATGTCTTTGGAGTGTGGGAGGATACCGGAGCGCACAGAGAAAAGCCCACACAGGCACAGAGAGAACAGGCAGGTAGCACCAGAGTTGGGATTCAAACTGACAACCCTACATTTGTGTCTATCATGTTCAAGTCAGTAAAGCATAATTACTGCAATGTTGAGTTTCAAAATTGTGCAGTAACAAGAAACCCAGTAATACAACGGGAGTTCAGTCAAACCGGGACTTTAATTTTACAGGTATAAAAAAAGGGATGCTAGCGTGGCTGTTCTAGACGCAGTAGCAAGTGTGTCCTGTTACCGATAAGCGGCATACATGCTGCGGGCCAGTCCAGAGACCGTTGAATCAAGATGGCAGACAGCAGTGTTAGTGTGTGCATGGAACAGCGTGTGGTGATGAGGTTTCTTGTGAACCAAGGCATAAAACCCGCAGATATCTACAGAAGAGTTCAAGCACAATACAGTAGACGCTCAGCAGAAGACATTTGAATAGAGTAAATGTTTCAAAGATGGCCGTACGTCAGTGGTTCCCAGCCCACAGCAGTCATTCCTGTGAACATTTAGCACACCTGATCCAGGATAATCAATGCATAACCTGTGGTAAAATTGCCCAAGAGATTAATCTTTCTGTAGGAAAAGTGAACACAAACATTCACCAACATTTGCATTTTCAAAAAGTTACCGCACGCAGAGTTCTGCTTTTGACCAGCACAGAAGAGTTGAAGTCTGCACTGTGTTGAAGAAGCGTTTTGACAGGGAAGGCCAAGATTTTCTGGATCGCATCAATACATGTAAAGAAACCTGGGCACATAATTTCACTCCAGAATCAAAACGAGCATTAAAGCAGTGACGCATGTGGACTCACCACCACCAAAAAAAATTTCAAAAATTATGTTTGCAGGTAAAGTGATAAGTGTTTTCTGGGACAAACGTAGCGTTATTCATGTGGATTTTCTACCCCGTGGTGCCACTATCAGCACTGAAAATTACTGTAATGTACTGAGTGATATGCATACGCGTCTGTGGAAAAAATGGCCTAGCTTGATCACTAAGGGTGTCCTTTTTCTCCAGAACAATGCATGAACTCATACTACTCTCCACATTGTGTGCACATTACAGAAACCCGGCTGGGAGGTATTGTCACATGCCCATTACAACCCAGATCTCGCTGAGTGATTTCCAAGTTCCTGAGGGGTCAGCATTTTAGCACTGATGACGAAGTGAAGCAGGCTGTCCTAGCATGGTTTAGGTGTACTGTCAAATCTTTCTATGCTAAAGCTTTCTAGGCATTAAACGCTGAGATAAGTGTAAAAATGTAGCAGGGGAGTATGTTGAAAATCAAATGCCGTTTCCACTCCTTATAATTTGCTCCTTGGTTATATAAGCTCAAAAGTTCCAGATTGACTTGAACGCCCCTCTGTTTTCACCTGGTGATCTGGCCAGTAACACACTTCCAGTATCAGAGTGCCCCCACTCTGCATGAAGGAGCATAGGGGGCACATCTGGACAGCAGCATGGTCAGTGTGGGGGGATGGGAGTTAGATGCACTAGAAGATTTAGATACACTAAGAAATTGAAGTCATACTCCAGCTAACACATTATAATCAGTTATAGCTTTCCTTTTGGGATAAAGGTTTTAGATAAAAGCTGATTGTAAGCATCTTTGTCAGTGGTAAATGGTTTATCCCATTTCTGTAACTGAAACATTTGCTGGAGAGCATGTGCTTTTGAAAAAACAACAGACTCACTGGCCAAGCCACCAGGTAAAAAGTGAAGAAAGAACGCCTAAAAAAGAAAATGAATTCAGCCATCACATCTATGAATAGGTAACCTGCAATGTACTGTATTAAAATAATTTTTTAGGGTTTAATACCACTAAGCTATTTATTTTTTCCCCCTCTTTTTGCACCTACAATTTCTAGATGGGGCCAATAATGAATTTGTTTATCTTCAAAAAGTATGCCTAGAACGATTAAACAAAGAATGTGGAATCCAACAGCTAATACTGCTGCTTGTGGAAAAGCTGATCTACAGAATGTTACTGAAAAATTCTAATGGAAAAAAAAAAAGACCACGGCATTTCAAGTTTCGTGCAATCAGCTCATCAGCTTCTTAGTGAGTTTATTAAAAACATTAAAATGATCTCAAACAGCAGGGGCCCCGCATGAAGAAAATTGTTTCCAAACTGTGGCAAATCTATAGAGACTTCAAGGTAATTTAATATTTCCTCCACAACAGAGAGCTTCAGTTGAAATGATTCTCTTTGGTTTTGCTCATTTACATAGAGCATTTCATAGACGCAAAGTTTACAGTCAACTGTGTTTTAATTGGTGGGCGCAATCAGCACTGGCTAAGTAATATGAATTGCTAGTAAAGCAATTGATCAGCTTTAGAATGCTTTTAAGCACCATGTTCCACATGGTGTACAGAACAAATGTTCCACATTATGTACACAACAGAAGTACATATCAAACATAGCAAAACAAAGGGAGACATGCAAGGTGAAGCAATTTAGAGTCCATTAAATCTGATAACTAAGGAGGAAATTAAAACAAACTTTCACCTTGCAGATAATGTCTTCAAATTACAAATGGTATACAAATTAATACACGTATTTAAATCTCATGAAAGGTTTAAGCCATTCTTCGCCAAACATCCTGTTATAAAAAAACAACCTGTCTACAAATAATCCATAGTAGTGGCAGTGAATGCATGATCCTGCTGTGCAATTATATTTAGTTAAATATCAACAAACTTACATTGGGTAAACCGGCATGTTTCTGCATATAAAGGATGGAAGGTGGAAGCACTGTGAGCAATAGTATGCCTTAGGGCCTTGGAGCCCAATCTGCGGCCCGAGGACCACATGAGACCTTCTGGTACTTGCTGTGCGGCCTCTTGCAGGACCCAGCCGACAGTAGGGGAAACAATTTGTAAAGAGGCTTTAAAGACTGTGAACTTTAACCTCATGTAGCACGTCCCCTCTTTCTCCTGTAGTGCCTATTCACTTTCCAAGCCCTGGTCATCTGTAGTATGTCTGAAATTTACCAGTCTTCTTTTGTATACTAGTGGCCCTTTGGAGCGGTCAGGGGCCAGAGCAGTGCCCTCACTCCTTGTATGTTGACAACCACTGCCTTAGGTGCTAAATAGCAATCAGTTAGGAAAATCAATCCCATCAGATCAACTCCTCTCTGGCCAAGCTTAGCAAGGCAGCATCAGCCTCCGCCATTTGAGTGTCTACCTGTATAAAGGTATGTAGGCATATTGTAACAAATTTGTGGGAGAAGAGAAAGGATCACATTAGAGTCCAAATATGTACTGACATACTTAGGACTCGGAAATGCTGTAAAGAAAAAACTGATTTAAAAGTATAAAATTCCAGGATGCAGTACAGGCACATTATTATATATTTACAGCACTGAAATAGGAACAGCAACATGTTTTATTATATTAGAATTCAAATGGTACACAGACAAATAATAGAGGGGGCCAGTGCTAGGAGAAACTACCTAGCTGAGCCCTTCTGTTTATTACCACCAAATTAAAATCCTCCTGTCTGTGATAATGAATTTGACATAAATAGGACTTCCCAACTTTTCGCACATTTATGTTGTATATTTTTGTTACATCTAAAACACTAGTTGCTGGCTATGCTGCATTTAAAAGAAGTGGAAAAAAGAAAGTAAACATATAAAAGTGCTGCATTGCTGGAGATTTAAAGATATAATCAAGATTTAAAAAATAATATAGGTTGTGGGAAAGCCTACCTCTCGCTTTAGTTCTTCAATGCACTGACATGTTTTCAGTATGGCCAATTCCAAATCTTCTAGTACATCTTTTGTCTTTTGGGCTTGCTGTAAAGAAATGTAAAAATATACGTGAATTTCACTAAATCGACAATACAAACTATACAGGAAAATTCAAATGATGCTTGATTATTTATTCAGCACTGCCCGATTTACCTTGATATCACACTGAGGTAGATTTACCAGTTAAGTTATTGACAAAGTCAGGTATGGCTCTAGGGAAAATCTACCTGTCCCTCAATCAGGGAAAGAATAGCAATAAGGCTCAATTCACGCCTATGCATGTTGCTTTTGAGCATTTTTGTAGTGCTTTCCACGTTTTTTTTTTTTTACCGCAATGTTGCTGTGATTTTCTGGCGATTTGCGTTTAATGCTTTTTTGGGGAAAATTTGTTTTTGGGCAGACTTAAAAATGCAAATTGCCGCAAAATTGCTGCAAAAACACAGTAAAAACACAGTACTTGCGTTTTGGATGCGGGTCCATTTAAATCTATTACATGCAAAAATGCTGCATTTTGCAGGAAAAAAAGTCCCCGACCCTTTACAAAAACACAGGGGCACAAAAATGCATTGATTAGAATGTGTTCGGTAGGAACCCATGTTAAAAAAAAACGCATTAGCATAGCACACAAGAAAAGAGCTGAGATTCATCCCTGGCCACCATTTTTCTCTTGGTGTCAGGAAAGTTTGTCAGAAGGGATTAATGGGGATAGCTAACAGAAATGTCACTTAGTGCTCCTGAGACACGTACACACTATAGTACACACTATAGAAGGATATGCTTTGTTCATATTTCATGTCTGAGGTTTACAACCACCTTAATGTTAGGGCTTGTTAACACCATGTGCAGTGACCTGCGTTTTTCCACACCAGAACAAGTAGCAAGGGCACATAGAAAGCATCGATGTGCCTCCTTCATCCACAACGATTTTGGGTTGTCCCCAAAAAAGTAAAAAAGAGGGGAAATTTTCCAACGGGGATACTAGTTCTGGTGAGCTGGGGGTCCCCAAGAAATTATTTTAATATGCAGGGATTTCCTCTAACTTCCTGTTTATGGGATAGGAAGTGAAGAGAAACCTCAATGGGACACGGATGGCGAAAATAAATCTGATAGGGGTTATAACCTCCCTTACACTATCCAAAATGATAAAAAAAAAATAAAAAACACTATAGTTCTTCTTTAAGCCCCAACCTAGCAACATGCCCTGTGCTGCCCACTCGGGTCCTGTTTTAAATGTGCTGTGGCTCCCTCCTTTCCTATAAAAAGTCCTACTTGTGGAAGACACTGGGGAAGGAGGTTAAAACTTCTGACAATGGGGATTATTTACTAAAGTCAAATCCACAGTGCACTACAAGTGCAGTTGCTGTAGATCTGATGGAGACATGCAAGGACAATAAAACACAGCATTTTTGCAGCGCTTCCCCCTCATTTCAGATCTACGACGACTGCACTTCCAAGTGCACTTGCAGTGCACAGTGAATTTGCCTTTAATAAATCAACCCCAATGTTTTTTTTTATTGCTGGTTGTGCCTTCATATGTCAGTGACAGCTGTTTCTTCCATTAATTGTACGCATGTCACAGGGAGAGGAAGTGAAGAAAATCTCCCCAACAGGCAGAAAAAGCAACTGACAAATGTTAAATTTCACACTATCCAAATAAAAAAAAAAAGTTTGATTTTCTGTATGTGAGAAACATGAAATCTGCACTGGAAGCAGCAAAGACATTTCTTGTACCATAAGTAAGGTTTCACATTAGAGGTCTGATCAGGTCTGGCTGTCCGTTTTTCAGGCAGACCTGATGGTACCCCCTCAATTTTCCTATATGGGCATTCCAATGGAAACTGACTTGTGTCCCCAACACCCAGCTACCTCCAATCCGATAAAAAAAAAAAACGAAAGGGGATTTGTTCCCCTCCATCTGGCCCGATAGGAGGGCAGTTGGGTGTAAATGGACAGCCGGTCCTTCTACATTCAGCTGCCCATGGAGCAAAGTGGGCTATGTTCATGTCCATCTGCCCACTCCGTTTAGGTCAGCAGGGATCAGCGGATGGATCCCCTGCTGAAAGACCGGATCCAGCCTGTGTGAAAGGGATCTTAGGCCCTGTGTGAAAGGGTCTTTAGGGTTCTCAGATCACCAGACTGGTGACAAAAGGCACGGGGAGTGGGATGGTATGGAAAAATCCATGCCTGAATAAAAGATATTTAGGGAGTAAAATCTACTCAGCAGGTAGATTATATATAGGGAGTACACTTTCCAGAATTTTTGTACTATAAAGAATTATTGAAAGGCAATGTTCTATATATAGATGGATATTTAGATTATTAATGTGATGCCCTTATACTTGAAAGTAAACCAAGCACCAGCAAGCAATATGTATGCTTACGTGCCGATTAACACTATTGCGATGACAGACATGGCATGTGATACGGAGCGCACTGCTCCTAAAATCACATGCGATGTCTGTGCGGTGCGAATTCAGCCATACAGATTGTATGGCTGAATTCGCACCGCAATCGCATTGAACTTGTACAGGACTCTTTTTGGTCTGCAGCAGAATTGGATCGCATGGTGGTTCACACCAGTGTGATACGATTCATGTGCGAACTGTCAGTTTGCACTGCGATATGCGAGCTGATCTAGGGGTGTCGTTAACTTTGTACTGACACCCCCAGCGATTCGCATATGGCAGTGTGAACTGCCTGAGCTGCGAATGCAATGCGGGAACACGCAGTAGATTCGCAGTGTTCCGCATTGCAATAGTGTGAACCGGCAGTGTAAATGGCTAAGCACACTTTTACCATTTTCTATTAACATAATTAGCAAGCCCTAAAGCTTAGACATAAATTGCAAACATCTAATGTCTAATATCTGTTGCCATACAGCATGCATACATTATAGAAATTATACAATGTGACATCCCTTTACAATGTACTGGATATTAAATACTATGGGCCAAAAAAAAAAAAAAACTTCCCATTATTTTAAGTACAAAATGGGGAGCTGGAGTATTGAAGGTAAAACAACTGGGACAAATGTGGGAGAATTTTGGCACGCGCACTGCGACAGCGGAGGGCGCAGACATTCATCCAGGAAATCCTCGCCAACCCGAACCGGAAGGTACACGCAACGGACCACATAGCGGAAGCCTTTCGCCGCTACTACTCCTCTCTATACAACCTGACCCCTGACACGACTGCTTCCGCGCGGGACGAACTCCGCTCTCGGATTCAAGAATATATTAGTGCCTCGGGTCTTCCTGCCCTCCCGCTGGATGCCATGGAGCGCCTGGAGGAGCCTCTTCACCCCGATGAACTGTTGAGCGCCTTGGCGAACTCTCAGAAAGGCAAGGCTCCGGGTCCAGATGGATACTCTCTGACCTATTATAAATGTTTTGCGCACATTCTCTCCCCGCACTTTCTGGCCGCATATAATGCGGCAGGCTTGGGTGCTGAGTTTCCGGTGGACTCGCTTCGCGCACATATTACTGTAATCGCGAAGGAGGGCAAGGACCCCCTCCTCTGCCAGAGCTATAGACCCATCTCGCTCCTAAATGTGGATCTGAAACTGTTTACCAAGATCCTATCATCTCGCTTAGCCCCTCTGCTCCCACAGTTGATCCACGACGACCAGGTGGGCTTTGTGCCTTCCAGAGAGGCCAGGGACAATACAACGAAAGCCCTGGATTTGTTGCATTTGGCCTGTGAGCGGAAGACCCCTATGCTGCTTCTCTCGACGGATGCCGAAAAGGCATTCGATCGGGTAAACTGGGATTTTCTAATGGGGACGATGGAGCATGTCGGCCTCGGGCAACGTATGTTGTCTTGGATCCGTGCGATTTACTCCAGCCCGTCGGCCTGTGTTAAGATAAATGGTCTGCTCTCCAACTCGTTAGAGATCTCTAATGGGACGCGGCGGGGTTGCCCCCTGTCGCCCCTGATCTTTGTCCTGACGCTGGAACCCTTTTTGCGCTCCGTCAGAGCCAACGTGGACATAGCCGGGTTGACCATCTCCTCATCGCTGGCCCCGAAGGTTGCGGCTTACGCCGATGACCTCCTGTTTTTCCTAACGAAACCGCTTGTATCCCTGCCTAATCTTCTGAAGGAGTTTCGTGTTTACGAAGCTCTTTCATCTTATAGAATTAACCATCAGAAGTCAGAGGCCCTGCCTGTGGCGATGCCTCCGGCTTTGCTGGCCCTCCTCCGACGAGACTTCCCATTTAAGTGGAGCTCATCCCATATCAAATACTTGGGTATCTCCCTCCCCAACTGTCTCGACCGCGTGTTCGAACTTAACTTCCCTCCTCTCCTCTCTCGTATTCGGAAGGACCTGGAGGAGTGGCAGAAGGGGTTGTTCTCTTAGTTTGGGCGTTGCAATATTATCAAAATGAATGTCATGCCCCGTTTGCTATATGTATTGCAAGCCCTTCCAATCGCGGTCCCTTCGGCCTTCCTGCGCAAAATCAACGAGACCTTCCGTAAATTTCTGTGGGTGAGGGGCCCCCCCCGCCTTGCCCTCAAGGTTCTCCGAATGCCCAAGCTCTGTGGAGGTATGGCCTTCCCAGACGCAACGATGTACTACGAAGCATGTCACCTTACCAGGATTGTGGACTGGCAGGTTCATAGTCACTTAAAACAGTGGATCAGGATCGAGCGAGGTCCGGGGGATCCCCCTCCGGACTCCCTCCTGTGGGGTGCTTCCGACTTGCCTAAACATGTGTTAGAACATCCGACTGTGGGAGCTACCCTTAAGCTAGGGCGTAGGATGTGCGAGGCAGGCCTAATTGCCTCTCTTCCTTCGCCTCTGTTCCCGGTGCTCGAAAATCAGCACTTCTCCCCAGGTAGGACGGATAAAGGCTTCCACGTCTTGAAGTCCGACGGCTTCCACCAGGCTAGGCACTTCATTGCTCAAGGGAAATGGGTCTCGCGTCAGGCTCTCTTTTCCAGTAACTCCTTTGCGGCTCTATCCTTCTGGCAGAAAGTGCAACTGGCACATTTTCTACAGTCCCTTCCACCTGCAACCTCATTTAATAGACGCCTAAAGCCCTTTGAGGAACTATGTGCGTCGACCTCTCCATTACGACATACCATTTCTTTGATATACCGCCTTTTAACGGGGCCGTTGGATGACCCTTCCTCCCGCCCCCTGTATCTTGCCAGGTGGGAACGCGACCTGGGCCTCTCTTTCACGGACCACCAGATTGATCGCATTATGTTCTTCACGTACAAAACTTCCACTTGTACCAAATATCAGGAAGCGGGATACAAGCTGCTGACCAGGTGGTACTACACTCCGGTCAGGTTACACAGAATGTTCCCTTCTTGCTCGGACCTTTGCTGGAGATGTGGTGAGGAGGTGGGTTCCCTTCTCCACATTTTTTGGTCCTGTAGCCGCCTGCAACCCTTTTGGGCTGAGGTTTTACGCATCGCACAAAAGTTCACAGACCATGCCCTAACTTTGGATCCGGCTCTCTTTCTCCTTCACCACAACAGTTTCCCACGAGCATCCTACAAAAAATCCATTCTGCCGCTGCTCTTCACAGCTGCCAAAAGCTGTATCCCTCTTCTCTGGAAGCAGTCCCAGCCACCCACAGTTGCTATGTGGTTGCGGAAGGTAGCTAGCATTAATGAAATGGAGGATCTTATGGCCGCTGAACGGGGCACGAGGGAGAAGTTCCTCAAAAGATGGTTCTACTGGCATGAGTTCAGTTTTTCTGCGGAGTACAAAGACCTGGTGATCTAGCTCGTTCTTAGCGGATCGGGTGGCCATCTCTCTCTCTCCCCCCCCCTTTTTTATCCCCTGTCTCCTCCCTCATCTCACCCCCCTCTCCCCCCTACTGTCTTCACCCCCCTGTCTTTCTCTCTTATTTGGTGGGATCTCCCCACCCTCTTTGGGACAATATTAAAAAAGGAAAAGGAGAGGAAGGGAAATGTTAATCACCCTGCTTTTTCTTTTTTGTTCCTCGCTCCTTCCCTCATGGGCATGCATGCATGGGTCTCGCATGGCTGGCTGCGGGGGGATGGGCCCACCGGGGTTGTCTTTTCTCCGCCTCCATAGTCCGGCCATGTGACAGATGCCGGTGGAGGGGGAGGCCTCCCCGGGGACCTATTCCCCTGTGGCGGTTAGATATGACGTCTGATATCACTGCCCTCTGGTTGAGAGGCGGCTTTTGCTGTTATTTTATGCTTCAGACTCTGAGCTGTTTGTCTCTGTATTTGATGTGTATAGACTTGTACTGTTGATCTTGCCTGTATTGTGTGCCTTTTCCTCTCCTAATAAACTTTGAATTTAAAAAAAAAAAGAAGGTAAAACAACTGGTGAAATGTAGAACTGGTAGAATGGTAAAATTAATAAAAATAATGGAAGCCTAAAACAGCCCTCAAATTTTCCACTCGCCTGCTAGCATTTTGCGAGTGGAAAATTATGTAGGGCGAGCTCCGGTCAGGGGAAGAGAGGAGAGGAAAGCCGGCCAAAGGATTGGATAATGTCAGAGCGGCGGATCATCCCGCTGTAACAGCTTGTAATTGCCGGGCGCTCACTGACATACACAGTCCCGCCTCCTAGCCCGGCTTCTTTGATAGACAGAACACCTGGCCAACCAGGACGTGCAATGTCTAACAAAGAAGCCGGGCTAAGAGGCTGGACTGTGTATGTCGGCGAGCGTCTGGCAATTACAAGCTGTTACAGTGGGATGATCCTCCACTCTGACATTATGCGGCCAGCAGTACTGATGGAGGGGGTAAGCCAATCATCTCATGTTAAGGCCAGAGCCGGTACAAGGGGTGGGTGGGTGGGTGGATGGGACGGACGCGCTGGACGTCTGTAGTATGGGAGGTGGAGGGGGCCTGTCAATAGCGGTCGTCAGATCGGGACTTCTTTTCACCTTAAATAGTCGGAGTGGAGGTGGAGCGTAAAAGACAATTCCTAAAGCTTTGCACGGACAGCTGGCGGGAGAGATGCGGCTGCAGAAGGGGAAGAAGATTGCGGCTCAGGAATGACACTGGATGTCAGATCCGGACTATACAGAGTTTGTTATCCCCTGTCCTCAGAGTCAAAGCAAGCAATGTGGAAAGGGGGCGGGTAAACTCTGTATAGTCCCGGTCTGACATCCAGTGTCATTCCTGAGCTGCAATCTTCTTCCCCTTCTGCAGCCGCATCTCTCCTGCCAGCTGTCCGTGCAAAGCTTTAGGAATAGGAATAGGCTTCTCTTAGGCTCCTCCTCAGCTCTGACATATGAAGAGAAGGAGCCTCAGAAAAGGAGAATCACAGAGGGATGTGCCGCGCTGTATCTGAGGTCTGCATGCTGGAGGAAAGGGAAAACTGCACTGGGGGCACAAATCTTATCCTGTCACCTCCCAAATTCCCATCTCAGCACAATCCCCCCCCCCTCCTAGCCCATTCCCCCCTATCCCAGCACAATTCCCCCCTCCTAGGACAACCCCGCCATCTCAGCACAGTTCACCCCCCCTCCTAGCACAACCCCCCCATCTCAGCACAGCCCCCCCTCCTAGCACAACCCCCCCATCTCAGCACAGCCCCCCCTCCCATATGGATCCCACCTAGAAGTAATCATCTTCTCTCCACCCCTCCTAGTACAAATTCTCTTATTCCCCCCCCCCCCCCCCCAAGGACAATCCCCCAAAAAGTATTTGTACTAGTAGGGGTGGGGAGAAGATGATTACTTCTAGGTGGGATCAATATGGGCGGGGGGAGGGGGGGTTGTGCTGGGATGGGGAATTTGAGAGGTGACAATATAAGATTTCTTCTAGCAGGGGAATTGGGGGGGGGGAGGGTGCTAGGAGGAGTGATTCGTGCTGGAGGAGGGGGTGAGGATTTGTGCCAGGAGTGGGGATTTGGGGATCGTCCTTGAAGAGATTATTGGAATGGGGTGGGGGGATGGATTTGTGCCAGAACAGGAAGTCTTGGGGCTGTTAAAATGGGGTATTCGGGGGGGGGGGGGTTGTGCCAGTAGGAATAATGGGTTTTTTTTGTGCTAGGGGAAAATTTTGACGGGGGGGGGGGGGGGGGGAGGATTTGACGGGTAGGATTTGTTCTAGGAGGTGAAATTTGGGGGGGGGGTACTAGGAGGGTGATTTGGGGGGTTCCAGACCCTTGATGGGCACTGATTAGGCTGCACTGATGGGCACTGAAAACTTTAATATTTATTTTTGTAACTTCTGCATTAATGCAAAAACATTTAACAGTGTAATTTTATGAGATAATTTATGAGGGCTTGTTTAGGGGCGGAATTAGGGGTGGGGCAGGGTAGGAGTTGGGTGGGGCAACTGGTGGCAAGTAACCCTTAAGGCCTGGCTAGTAGCTCAGGACTTTAAATTTTGAGCCCTGGCCTAAAAAAAAAAAGAAAAATTCCAGTTCCATTGAAGTGTGGAATAGCCACACCAGAGAGCAATTGTAATGCTTCAATCACAGTACAAAAGAATTTCCTTTTTTTTTAGGGGGGGTGGTGTACTTCCTTTACACCCACTTTGTGTTTTTTTAACTTAAACAGCTATTTCACAGATTCTTCAAGACGGTAAGGTCTGGGTTAATGGATAACAGACATGGCAGTGGTGAACCTGACTAGGAAAAAAAACACAGCCAACTTAATGAAAAACATATTGACTGATGCATTTAAACTAAAAGATATACTGTGATGGACACCATTACGCTACTACTCTCATTGGCGATCAATTTTTAAAACATGGACTGTCATCACTTCCTTACCAACTTAGATAATTCGTTATTGCAGGTGGTGCATGCTCTCCCTGTAAAGATCTTACAAAAACATATCCATGAAAGAGGAATACCTACACACTCACCAATCTTCTTTTAAAGGATATCGGTTAATTAATGGATTTTCCCCTTGGTAGTTCTTCTCATTTTTACAAGATACTGCTCTCAGATAGTACTTTGGTAAGTAGGGTATTCTATTCTCAGATAGTCTTCAACAGTGAAATTCCATTTTAAAGCTGGACCCCACAGTCATGCATTGATTTAACACTGAACATTCCACACTCAATCAGCATTAACCATTTTAATCTATATGCTGTTAGCATTAGTAATTAGCATTAGGGGGGCATATTTTATTTAACTTTTTTTTTCTTTTATTTTTTACATTGCTACAGTTGCTTTCTGGCTTAGGCCAATTTCAGGTCATACATCCAAGGAGTGACATTTTTATTTTGCTTTTATTTTTCATCTGGAGGGGAGGAGGGACTCTCTCAGCTAAGCATACTTCTGCACCTTCTGCCTGCATGCCTGAGCTAAGGGCAGATAGATTGCAGGAAGTAAATGCTACATGTATCTAAACTTAAAGATAGCTGTGGCTAGAATTGCTAGGGGGTGTTTTTTAGTGATTTCTCAACACATTAAAGCATGGAGACATGGATGGATGTGTTTGCATTTCATTTTAAAAATTAATTAAAATAGACTTTTCAGTTTGTGGTGCTCAGATGCCAGTTCATTTCTCCTTTAAATAACTCGCTAGTGGTGGAGGAGAGAAGTGCTCTGGGGCACTGTAAGGAAGGGGTTAACCCCAAAGAGTCAGTAGGGTTACAGACACGTAGATAAAGTATTTGTGTCCGATGGGTGGGAGGGTGCTTGGCTTAGTGGCAGCTGCTGCTAAAACGAGCTGGAAGAAAACTCTGCCGGGCAAAGGAGAGAGAGAGAGAGAGAGAGAGAGAGAGAGAGAGAGAGAGAGAGAGAGAAAGTAGGGCCTTCTAAGCGTAACAATTAGTGGATTTATGGATAAAAATAGACAAAATGGCAACTTACAGGATCAAGTATATTGTGAGCTCATTATAAAGAGGGAAAAAATGCTGTCGTAACTGGGTGCTTGTAGGCACTCTTTGTCCCACAGTGGAAGTGTCTCCAGCGGTTCTGGTGGCTTCCATAGCCACTATATCCTTGATCCTCTAAGTTGCAATTTGTCGGTATTCATCAACAAATCCACTGACTGCTACGCTTACAACGCACTGTTCTCTCTCTCTCTCCTTTAAAATAATTCAAGTCATTCAGTCACTGAAAAAAACCTGCATGCAAAGAAAACAATTCCCCAGCAGCCAAGGAAGATCTTCGCTCACTTGAATAGTAGAGCTTGCAGAAGAATCTTCTACATTTGACATTTCCTGGAGTGTTGGGAGAGCCAGTCAGTGTGTAGCTGGTCTCATCTGCTAACAAACATGCTGGCAGAAAGAGAACAGGGTATGAGACATAAGTTCATCGACCTGCCATTTCTCCTTCAATGTCTAGTTCTATTACTTAACTGTAGAGAGATAAGATTGCCAGGCTAGCTTTGCTGTGTAGCAGGGTTGTATAAATCTAAAGAAAGTAATGAAAACCCTTTGTCAGGTAAAACAGCTCTCATGTACGTGTATCATTTTTGTATTTAGACACTGCAAACTTTGGGAAAAAAATGGATTTTTGTAAAATCTTACCGTAAAATCCTTTTCTCTTAGCTCATCAACAGACGTAGTTCTCGTGATACACCACCTTCGGGTTATGTTACCTCCGCAGGAGCAGGACTAGACAGGAAATTAAAAAGCTCTGGCCACACCCTAGGGGCAGTCCCAGAGGGTATATCCTCTCTCTCTCTGCCTCAGCAAATCAGTTATGTGAAAAAGCAGTGCTTAGAGAATTTAACCCAACCCAACTCCAAAACAGAGGGGCGGGGACTACGTCTGTCGATGAGCTAAGAGAAAAGGATTTTACGGTAAGATTTTACAAAAATCCATTTTTCTCTAGCGCTCATCGACAGACGTAGTCCTCGGTGATACACCACCTTCGGGACGTCCCAGAGCAGTATCACAACTGAGGGGTGGGAAAATGGAAATCAAATCCCAATCTAGAAGGCCCAACCGGTGCCAACTAGAAGTTTACAATGCTCATCCTTAATGATGAGACTCAACCAAAAAAAGAGAAAACAAATTTTTTTTTTTTTTTTTTTTCAAACAGAAAAAAACCCTCGAGGTAGACCACCGGTCTCCTCAAATTTCGGCCTGCAAAACCTTGCGGCCAAATGAGGCATCCGCCGATGCCGTCACATCAATTTTATAAAATTTTGTAAAGGTATGTACCGACGACCAGGTGGCCGCCTTACATACCTGGACCACTGACGCCTGATGGCGAAAGGCCCAGGAAGTACTGAGCGCTCGAGTGGAGTGCGCCCTAACAGGGAACGGAGGACTCTGACCCTTAATAGAATAAGCCTGTACCACCGTTTGTCTAATCCATTTGGCAATGGTCGCGGCAGATGCAGGCAAACCCTTTCTGGGGCCATCCGTGATCACAAAAAGTGAATCCGTCTTACGGAATGATTCCGTAGCTTTCAGGTATACCCTGATTGCCCGAACCACATCTAAGGAATGCAACGCATGTTCCCGATGATGCTTGGGCTGAGGACACAAGGAAGGTAGTACAATATCTTCATTCAGATGAAAATCTGAAACCACCTTGGGAAGAAAAGATGGCTTAGGATGAAGTACTACCTTATCCCTATGAATCACTAGGTATGGTGACTGGCATGATAATGCAGCCAGTTCTGACACCCTGCGAGCAGAAGTAATAGCCACCAAGAAGGCCACCTTCTGGGATAGAGTAAGCAAGGGAATCTCCCTGATGTTTTCAAAGGGAGGTTTCTGTAGAACCGACAAAACCAAATTAAGATCCCAGGGCGGTAAGGGCGCGCGGACTGGAGGAGCCAGGTGCCGCACCCCCTGGATGAAATTCCGCACCAAGGATTTGGTAGCTAAAGGCTTCTGAAAGAAGATTGCTAATGCTGAAACTTGACCCTTGATGGTGCTCAAGGCTAGCTTCTGCTCAACCCCTTGTTGCAAAAAGGCCAATATTCGAGTCACCGAATAGGTACGTGGAGGAAATCCTAAAGATTCGCACCATGCAATATAAGTCTTCCATGTGTGATAATAGACTTTGCTGGAAGTCGCTTTCCTTGCTTTAATAAGGGTAGGAATGACTGAAGTAGACAAACCTCTGTCCTTCAGTACTTGGGTCTCAATGGCCAGGCCATTAAAACCAGCGACTGTAAAGCACGAAGGTAAATTGGTCCTTGAGACCACAGACACTCCCTGAGACGAAGTTCCCACGGAACGTCTGCGACTAACATGTCCAAGTCGGCCAGGCCGGCTTGAGGAGGCCAGCCTAGAATTTCTAGGACCACTGGCGCTGATTGGATCTGAACCAGGCGTCCCTAGAGCTATCGAAGGCAGTCTACATGTCCGTGGCTTCTGACTGGTAGGTAGCTTATACTTAACCCATAAGATTCCCAGAATGCCACAGATTACATCTTTAAAACATGTATACAATAGATTGTTAGCTCCCAAGCCAAGCCTCCTGGCTTTTGCACACATAAATCACACTCAAAGTAGGAGGATTTGTGACATGTTATAGGATAGAAAGGACTCTTTCTTACCATACAGAGAGGGGCCCGCGTTCACCACAAAACCCGTCAGGGAAAAAGGGGGAACATACTACTCACCATACCGGAACCAGGCGGGCACCAACTCCTGACAGTACCCCTCTCCACCGGGGCGGGAGGGCTGTCGACCGATACGGACGCCGTGACTCATGGTCTTTGGCGTTTCGGCGAGACGTTTAACTCGCGTGGACAGTCCTTTAATGGGACTTTGTCGCGGCCGACCCAGCGCGGAGCTATGGCCTGCACGCGCTCGTAGGCTGAACTGGGGTGACCACCGGATCTCAACATCCAGCCCGTCGCCCAGTTCAGCTTTCTTGCTTGAAGATCTCACAGGAACCTGGAGAAAAAAGCTGTCTAAAAAAATCCTTTAAGAAAAAATTCTTGCCAGGACCTAAGATCCCAGCAAGGTGTCTAGGTCCTTACTCCTAACTAGACAGAAAATAACTGATTTGCTGAGGCAGAGAGAGAGAGGATATACCCTCTGGGACTGCCCCTAGGGTGTGGCCAGAGCTTTTTAATTTCCTGTCTAGTCCTGCTCCTGCGGAGGTAACATAACCCGAAGGTGGTGTATCACCGAGGACTACGTCTGTCGATGAGCGCTAGAGAAATAATTGTTTACATGGCCTTTTCATTTTTACAAGCCTTTTCAACTGTTTTGTATTTTGTAATCTCAGAAAAGTGAGTACACCCCTCACATTTTTATTTTATTATTATATCTTTTCATGTGACAACACTGAAGAAATGACACTTGACACACAATGCTACAATGTGTGTGCAGCTTGTATAACAGTGTAAATTTGCTGTCCCCTCAAAATAACCCAACACAGCCATTAATTTCCAAACCACTGGCAAAAAAAAGTGAGTACGCCCCTAAGTGAAAATATCCAAATTTGGCACAGTTAGCCATTTACCCCTCCCCGGTGTTATGTGATACGTTAGGGTTACAAGGTCTCAGGTGTGAATGGGGAGCAGGTGTGTTAAATTTGTTGTTATCGCTCTCACTCTCTCATTATGGTCACTGGAAGTTTAACATGGCACCTCATGGCAAAGAACTATGAGGATCTGAAAAAAAAAAAATAATAATTGTTGCTCTACATGAAGATGGCCTAGGCTATAAGAGGATTGCCACGACCCTGAAACTGAGCTGCAGCACGGTGGCCAAGACCATACAGCAGTTTAACAGGACAGGCCTCCTTGAATGCACGTGCTCAGCGTCATATCCAGAGGTTGACTTCGGGAAATAGACGTATGAGTGTTGCCAGCATTGCTGCAGAGGTTGAAGGGGTGGTGGGGGGGCGGGGGTTAGGTCAGCCTGTCGGTGCTCAGACCATACGCTGCACACTGCATCAAATTGGTCTGCATGGCTGTCATCCCAGAAATAAGCTTCTTCTAAAGATGATGCACAAGAAAGCCGGCAAACAGTTTGCTGAAGACAAGCAGACTAAGGACATGGATTACTGGAACCATGTCCTGCGGTCTGATGAGACAAAGATAAACTTAATTTGGTTCAGATGGTGTCAAGCGTGTGTGGCAGCCAGCAGGTGAGGAGTACAAAGACAAGTGTGTCTTGCCTACAGTCAAGCATGGTGGTGGGAGTGTCATGGTCTGGGGCTGCATAAGTGCTGCTGGCCCTGGGGAGCTACAGTTCATTGAGGGAACCATGAATGCCAACATGTATTGTGACATAATGAAGCAGAGCATGATCCCCTCCCATCAGAGACTAGGCCGCAGGGCAGTATTCCAACATGAAAATGATCCAAAACACACCTCCAAGACGACCACTGCCTTGCTAAAGTAGCTGAGGGTCAAGATGATGGACTGGCCAAGCATATCTCCAGACCTAAACCCTATTGAGCATCTGTGGGGCATCCTCAAATGGAAGGTGGAGGAGCGCAAGGTCTCTAACATCCACCAGCTCTGTGATGTCATCATGGAGGTGTGGAAGAGGACTCCAGTGGCAACCTGTGAAGCTCTGGTGAAATCCATGGTCAAGAGGGTTAAGGCAGTGCTGGAAAATAATGGTGGACACACAAAATATTGACACATTGGGCCCAATTCGGACATTTTCATTTAGGGGTGTACTTACTTTTATTGCCAGCGGTTTAGACATTGGCTGTGTGTCGAGTTATTTTGAGGGGACAGCAAATTTACACTGTTATGCAAGCTGTCCACTCACTACTTTACATTGTAGCAAAGTGTCTATTCTTCAGTGTTGTCACATGAAAAGATATAATTATATATATATATATATATATATATATATATATATATATATATATATATATATATATATATATACACACACAAAAGGGATGTACTCACTTTTGTGAGATTATTATACATGTACATATACACACACACACACATATTGGATTTAAAAAGTCTGCACACCTGTCAGGTTTCTGTGATGTAAAAAAAATTAGGGGGGGGGGGGGGGATAAAAAAAATAATAATAATGTGGTTGCAAAAGTGTGCACACCCTCTTATAACTGGGATTGCAGCTGTGGTCAGAATTAAGCAATTACATTCAAACTCATGTTAAATAAGAGTCAGTACACATCTGCCATTATTTAAAGTTCCTCTGAATAACCCCAAGTAAATTTCAGCTGTTCTAGTAGGTCTTTCTTGACATGTTCTTAGTCGCATCCTACAGCAAAAGCCATGGTCCTCAGAGAGCTTCCACAGTATCAGAGGGATCTCATTGTTAAAAGGTATTAGTCAGGAGAACGGTACAAAAGAATTTCCAAGGCATTAGATATACAGCGGAACACAGTGAAGATGGTCATCAAGTGGAGAAAATAAGGCACAACAGTGACATTACCAAGAACTGGACGTCCCTCCAAAATTGATGAAAAGACGAGAAGAAAACTGGTAAGGGAGACTGCCAAGAGGCCTACAGCAACATTAAAGGAGCTTTAGGAATATCTGGCAAGTACTGGCTGTGCGGTACATGTGAAACAATCTCCCATATTCTTCATATGTCTGGGCTATGGGGTAGAGTGGCAAGACGGAAGCCTTTTCTTAAGAAGAAAAACATCCAAGCCCAGCTGAATTTTGCAAAAACACATCTGAAGTCTCCCAAAAGCATGTGAGAAAATGTGTTACAATCTGATGAAACCAAGGTTGAACTTTTAGCCATAATTCCAAAATATGTGTTTGGCGCAAAAAAAACAACACTGCACATCACCAAAAGAACACCATACCCACAGTAAAGCATGGTGGTGGCAGCATCATGCTTTGGGGCTGTTTTTCTTCAGCTGGAACAGGGGCCTTAGTCAAGGTAGAGGGAATTATGAACAGTTCCAAATACCAGTCAATATTGGCACAAAACCTTCAGGCTTCTGCTAGAAAGCTGAACATGAAGAGGAACTTCATCTTTCCGCATAACAACCACCCAAAGCATACATCCAAATCAAAAAAAGGAATGGCTTTCACCAGAAGATTAAAGTTTTAGAATGGCCCAGCCAGAGCACAGATCGGAATCCAATTGAAAATCTGTGTGGTGATCTGAAGAGCGCTGTGCACAGGAGATACCCTCGCAATTTGACAGATTTGGGCTGCCTTTGCAAAGAAGAGTGGGCAAATATTGCCAAGTCAAGATGTGCCATGGTGATGGACTCATACCCAAAAAGAGTGCTGTAATAAAATCAAAAGAGGTGTCAAAGTATTAAGATTAAGGGTGGGCACACTTATGCAACCATATTTTAGTTTTACTTCCCTCCACCTAAAAGATTTCAGTTTGTTGTTCAACTGAATTGTACAGTTTATAGGTCACATTAAAGGTAGAAAAAGTTCTGAAATGATTTATCTGTCATTTTTGTACATCACAGAAACCTGACATTTTAATAGGGTTGTGTAGAGTTTTTATATCCACTTGTATATACATACATACTGTACATACATAAATACACATACACTAGATTACCAAAAGTATTGGGACGCCTGCCTTTACACGTACATGAACTTAAAAGCGGCGTTCCACCCAAAAGTGGAACTTCCCCTCATCTGCTTTCTCCCCCTTCCTTACTTCCAGTAGACAGCGCCGCCCCTCGGAAGTTCATCTCCCTCTGAGATGGAAAAAAATAAAAAATAAAAATTTTTTCCCCCCCCAGCTGGAACACCTCTTTAATGGCATCCCAGTCTTAGTCTGTAGGGTTTAATATTGGGTTGGCCAACCCTTTGCAGCTATACCATTTAAGGCTCTTCTGTGAAGGCTGTCCACAAGATTTAGGAGTGTGTCTGTGGGAATGTTTGACCATTCTTCCAGAAGCACATTTGGGAGATCAGGCGCTGATGTGGACAAGAAGGCCTGGCTTGCAGTCTCTGCTGTAATTCACCCCAAAGGTGTTCTATCAGGTTGAGGTCAGGACTCTGTGCAGGCCAGTCAAGTTCCTCCACCCCAATCTCACTCATCCATGAATTTATGGACCTTGCTTTGTGCACTGGCCCAAATCATTTGGTGGAACGGGGATTATGGTGTGGGGTTGTATGAAAGGGGTTGGGCTTGGCCCCTTAGTTCCAGTGAAGGGAACTCCTAAGGAGTCAGCATACCAAGACATTTTGGACAATTTCATGCTCCCAACTTTGTGGGAACAGTTTGTGGATGGCCCCTTCCTGTTCCAACATGACTGCGCACCAGTGCACAAAGCAAGGTCCATAAAGACATGGATGAGTGAGTTTGGGGTGGAGGAACTTGACTGGCCCACACAGAGTCCTGACCTAAACCCGATAGAACATCTTTGGGATAACAGAGCGGAGACTGTGAGCCAGGCCTTCTCCTCCACATGAGTGCCTGACCTTCCAAAATCGCTTCTGGAAGAATGGCCAAACATACCCATAGACAGACACACTCCTAAACCTTGTGGACAGCCCACCATTTGCAGCTATTGCAGCTTCAACAGAAGAGTTGAAGCTGCTATAGCTGCAAAGGGTGGGTGAACTTAAAATGGAGCCCTACTTAAGACTGGGATGCCATTAAATTATTGTGCATGTAAAGGCAATACTTTCGGTAATATAGTGTATATATCTATCATATACAATTGTTACACTAGTCATATTGTAACTGAATGTTATTAAAAATTACCTTTCGTTATCAATTTGCAGAGCTGTAATTTTCTGTAAAACGCAATGCACTATGGCTACCTGGAGGCTTTCTGTACACAGATGGTATCCAGTACACCCCCCTGATATGCAATTTCCTGCTTGCGTGATTGACTTACTGATTTTCTCGGAAGTTTGAACTAAGATATAAATCAGATTTTGGGCATTCCTTGCAACAAAAATTTATTTTTTAGTGAGATACTCCTAAAAGGTAAATCACGTCTAAAGGGATGCAGACCCTGACACTTTCCTCAGAGCCTTGCAAGTGCAACAGCTGATTATTATAAAATCACTCATTGATTTACATTACTTTCCACATAGACACAGAACTGAACAGCTAGGTCTTCAGAACAAAAAAGATAGAAATTTGCAACGTACATAGGTCACTCTGAGTGGAACAAATGTTTTGCAACAAACATGTAGTTACTCTTAAGGCCCCTTTCACACGGCCACATTCCGTCGACGGAGCCGTGCTGCTCAGCAGGTGATCGATCCGCCGATCCTCGCTGAGCAGGCGGAAGACAGCTCTGTCTCCGCTCTTTGTGCGGAGACGGAGGTGTCAGATCCCCGCTCTCCTCTATGGCGGAATCGGATGAGAACGGACCGCCTGTCCGTTCTCATCCGATCCGCCCGGCGGATGGAAAATAGGGTTTCCATCTGTCCTGATTTGACGGACAGGATTGGATCAGATGTCAGCGGATGTCTCTGCTGACATCCGATGCCCCATAGAGATGCATGGGGCATCCGCTCAGATCTGCCTGAAAAACTGACAGACAGATCTGAGCGGTCCGCAAGTGTGAAAGGGGCCTTAAGGAGCAAACATGCTTGTTTCTCATACATAATATTAAAAGAAACAAGCTTTTTATATTACCTAAATTATAATACCTACATCACATACCAAGACTGAAAATACAAAATATTTTATTTATACTCCTAACAAAAAAAAATAAAAAGTGTATGGAAAAAGTATTTCTTTATATTTTTACATTTGAATCACAGATTCAGTGTGGGCAGACCGAGGTTTTCCACTCTTATATGAGCAAATCCTAATGGACTGTTGCTACAAATAGAAACATTTGGCTTACTGTGGCTTTTTTTTTTTTTTTGCAAAAAATAACATCCCTGCTGTTTACTTCTACCCAACTCAAACATTTAAAAATATATACAGTAAAAGGTTTCTATTCTGATAGTCTGAATGCACAACATCCCAGTATCCCCAGGTCTTGGCACAACATCTACCAAAGTCACCAGCCTATGTAAATTTTCAGCATAGTCTAATGAAAAATCCACTAGAGGGCACAAGGCACAAATTTGGCATCATCAACCCTTGGAGGCTTTTTGGATTCGAATCTATGAAACTCAAAAAACTTGCTCTGTTTACTTAACTAGTAGGCATCTTTAACGTTGCAACTAATTAACAGGTTTGTTAATAAGCAAGAGTTTCCAGAATCATTTTTGAAATAATTAGTATGATTTCACTAAAGAGATCTAGAAACCATGCACTGCTGGCAGCCACGCCAGGACTGGAAGAAACAAACACCCATTTCAATCACATTTCCTAAGGAGGATATTAAGAAAGATTTATTTTATAACATGAAACAAAAACAAATATTTAAATAAGGGATCTGAACTGCAACAGTTTGCTGCTAAATTCATACATCCTTATTTACAAATAAATTAGGAGGAAGCTTCACAGTAAGGAAAAAAAAAAATAGCTCACAACTGCATAATTACCATAAAGCATTATTGCTTATGCAGCCCTAGTAAAACAACCAAAAATGTATTAACTGGCCTGAAAATCTGCAAATTATGAGCATTTTTTTTTTAAACACATCTGATAATTTATCGATCTAAGAAAATGATAGGGGATGTAGGATAGATTCATTGAAAAATTCAGAGGCATGCAGTGGGCCACTCTTAATTAAAGTGATGACCATATATTTTACAGAACGTGAAGAAAAGGTTTTAATTTCAGAATACAACCCTCTTTTCTGAACGTAATCATAGATTGGTGCCATTGTGTGCGTCTTTGCGTCTGAGTCACTGTATCAAGTCTTGCTATACACCAGGGGTCTCCAAAGGACCAGTACTAACCTTCAGACTTTAGGGGGGCCCCGATTACTTAGGTTGAAAAATATACAACTAGTTCAGGGGTTTCCAAACTGTCTAAGCAAAGGGCCAGTTTACTGTCCTTTAGGGAGACCAGACTGTGGCCAGTGGGAGTAGAAAGTGCCCCCACATCAGTGCTTCAGCATTGGTTTCAGTGGGAGGAATAGTGCCCCATTGATGGTGTTAGCAGAGGGATC
Source organism: Pelophylax lessonae (assembly GCF_965119305.1). Classification (NCBI taxonomy): domain Eukaryota; kingdom Metazoa; phylum Chordata; class Amphibia; order Anura; family Ranidae; genus Pelophylax; species Pelophylax lessonae. The sequence continues at coordinate 278,585,394 of NC_138772.1, forward strand.
AATGCTCCATCAGTGGTGTCAGTTTGTGGAATAGTGCCCCAAGGTAAAAGCAGGCAAAGGGTCAAATCCGACCCCCAGGCCACAGTTTGGAGATCACTGATCAGTGAGGATAGAAAATGTCTAAAGGACCAGCACCAAATGAGAATAAATTTGGCCTCAGGGTTGTTGGTCAGGAGGAGGAGTCGAGTCATCATTGGTATTCGTGAGAGGAAAAATACACCACTATTGGTATCAGTGGGAGGGAGGAATAGTGACCCATTGTTGGTGTCGGTGGGAGAAATAGTGCCCCATCATTGGTATTAGTGGGAGGAATAGTGTCCCATCCAGAGTTGTATAAAGTAACCGAAACCCATACTTGAGTAAAAGTACAAGTGCTCGATCAAAAAGTGACTTGAGTAGAAGTGGAAGTGCTCGATCAAAAAGTGACTTGAGTAGAAGTACTAAAGTATTCAACATTTTTTGTACTTAAGTATTGCAAGTAGTTTTTTTTTAAACTTTGCTACTCAAGTACTGAAAGTAAAAGTACCAGTAGTTTTGAAAAAGAAATTGCTACTCAAGTACTGAAAGTAAAAGTACAAGTACTGTGTTATGTAGTTAAAGAAAGAAGTCAAAAGTTTGAACATCATATTGTTTTTTATTTGTTCAAATGCAGCTTTTATTTATACATACAGTAGCATTTATTTTCGTATGCGCTAATACACATGTTTTGAACTTCATGAAACCTTCCATCTACTGTTCTGGCAGTGGTAATTTTTATAATTGTAACGAGTAACTATGCAGCACAAAAAAAAAAAATATCGGAGTAGAAGTATTGAAACCATTGAAAAAATGTCGTGAAGTAAAAGTGGAAGTAGAAGAAAAAAAGGAAAGTACAGATACCACCTTTCGGTACTTAAGTATAGTACTGAAGTAGTTCTACTTAGTTACTATACATCTCTGGTCCCATCCCATCATTAGTTCAGTGGGAGGAATTATGCCCCACTGTTGGGTGTCAGTGGGAGGAATAAAACCTCATATCATTGGTATGAAAAGTGCCCCAAAGGCTGGATAAAGGCTAGCAAATGGCCACAGTTTTGGAGACCACTGCTATACACAATGGTCATAAGTAAATGGCTCCACTGTCCTTGAGTAAATATTATAGGCTTCCAGTAGGTATGGTAAACCACCCCAACAATTTAGGGAGCAGACACACTATTACCACGTGCACAGATTTCCCATTTTTTTTAGTAGTGTTCCTTCACATATGTGCAGTGCGATGAAGTGAGCAGTCTGTTTTTTTGATGTACTAATGCGCATTAAAGGGCCTATTTGTTGGAATGGCAGTGCCCATCAAAGCACAACATACTTGCCCAAAGCAATAGTACATTGCAGATGACTGCAAAACAACAGGTCTTTAAAGATGGCCATAAAAACAGCATCTAAATAATATCTCACAATAACCTATTCTGGTAAAAAGGAAGAAGGCAGCTCACATGGCCTAATATTGAAGGTGCATTCCCGAAGGCTATTTCCTAGCTTCACTACATTGTAGGTCAATGACTTAGAACAAGCATGTGCATATTACCTGCCTCAACACCCAATATACATTTTTGTTCCAGGTCAGTAATTCACAAAGTAGTAGGTGGAGGATACTGACGACCACCTTGGAGATTGCATCCTCAAAACAATATAGCAATTGCAACTCTCAAATTTCCATGCTAACAGAGGTCCTTATAAGTTAGTAAGTACAGTGAAATATTCAATTGCACTGTTCCAGATATTTTTTGAATTCTTCTATTATAATACATTCTGCAGCATCTAGTTTTTTTTTTTTTTTTTTTGCCATAAGCTGTACAGTGATTGGGTTCAAATTCCACCCAAGAACAACATTACAGGTCAAAGCTAGCGAAGAAAGGAGATAGCCATCATCATATAATCAGCATAGCAGTAATTCTCAAGGTCTCAGATGATCAGCCTTTGCTTTGCTGGGAGCAAAGATTAACGGTTGCAGTGGGCGGGGCCAAGCTCTCCAGTCCAGATCATGACAGGTAAACTTCCTGCACTTTTTCACTTATTTTGCTCACATCGAAGAGCAATGTAAGGCCTCAAGCACACTTTTCTCCTACAGGAGTTTATAAGCAAAAATGTGGTACAAAGATACATTTTTGCATGGTAGTTAATGCACATGCCTATGTGTGGTGTTAATACATTCTGGATAAATTAACATGAGATAACATGCGGACACACATACATTTTGTGTGTGTATACAGTATAATATATATAATGTGTATATATACACTCACCGGCCACTTTATTAGTTATACCTTGCTAGTACCAGGACCCCCTTTTGTTTTCAGAGCTGCCTTTATTCATCATGACAAGAAGGTGTTGGAAACATTTCTCAGAAATATTGGTCCTTATTGACCTAACATCATACAGTTGCTGCAAATTTGCCGCCTGCACATCCATGATGTGAACCTCCCGTTCCAACACATCCCAAAGGTGCTCTATTGGATTGAGATCTGGTGACTGTGGAGGCTATTGGAATACAGTGAACTCATTATGTTCAAGAAAAGGAGTTTGAGATAATTTAAGGCTTTGTGACATGGTGTATTATCCTGCATGAAGTAGCCATCAGTAGATGGGTACACTGTAGTCAAAGGGACGGACATGGTAAGCAACAATACTCAGGTATGCCATGGTGTTTAAACAATGCTCTTGCCCAAAGTGTGGCAAGAAAATATCCCCCACACCATTACATCACCACCACCAGACTGAACTGCTGATACAGGCAGGAAGAATCCTTGCTTTCATGTTGTTTACGCCACATTTTGACCCTACCATCTGAAAGTCACAGTTGAAATCGAGACTCATCAGACCAGACAAAGGTTTTCTAAGCTTCTATTGTCCAATTTTGGTGAGGCTGTGCGAATTGTAGCCTCAGTTTCTTGTTCTTAGCTGACAGGAGTGGCACCCGGTGTTGGTTTCTGCTGCTGTAGCCCATCTGCTTCAAGGCTCAATATGTTGTATGTTCAGAGATGGTATTCTGCAGACCGTGGTTGTAACGAGTGTTTGAGTTACTGTTGCCTATCACAAACCAGCCTGCCCATTCTCCTTGGACCTCTAACATCAAGGATATTCACAGAGTTGTCCCGTAACCACTTCTGTGTTATCTTGGTTGTGTGCTTAGGGTCGTTGTCCTGTTGGAAGATTAACTTTTGCCCCAGTCTGATGTCCATAGTGCTCTGGAGCAGGTTTTCATTAAGGATGTCTCCGTACATTGCTGCATTCATCTTTCCCCCGATCCTGACTAGCCTCCCAGTTCCTGCCACTGAAAAACATTCCCACAGCCTGATGCTGCCCCCACCATGCTTTACTGTTGGGATGGTATTGGCCAGGTGATGAGCGTGCCAGGTTTCTTCCAGATATGACGCTTGCCATTCAGGCCAAAGAGTTCAATCTTTCTTTCATCAAACCAGAGAATTGTGTTTATGGTCTAAAAGTCCTTCAGGTGCCTTTTGGCAAACTCTAGGCGGGATGTCATGTGCCTTTTACTGAGGAGTGGCTTCTGTCTGGCCACGCTACCATACAGGCCTGATTGGTGGAGTGCTGCAGAGATGGTTGTTCTTCTGGAAGGTTCTCCTCTCTCCACAGAGAAATGCTGGAGCTCTGTCAGAGTGACCATCGGGTTCTTAATCACCTATCTGATTAAGGCCCTTCTCATCCAATCGCTCACTCTGGCCGAGCGGCCCGCTCTAGGAAGAGTCCTGGTGGTTCCAAACTTCTTACATTTACAGATAAGGGCCACAGTGCTCATTGGGACCTTTGATGCTGCAAAAATGTTTCTGTACCCTTCCCCAAATCTTTGCCATGATACAATCCTGTCTCAGAGGTCTGCAGACAATTTATTGGACTTCATGGTTTGGTATGTGCTCTGACAAGCACTGTTAACTGTGGGACCTTATATAGACGAGTGTGTGCCTTTCCAAATCAGGTCCAATCAACTGAATTTACTACAGGTGGACTCCAATCGAGTTTTAGAAACATCTCAAGGAAGATGAGGAAAAACAGGATGCACCTGAGTTCAGTTTTGAGTTTTATGGCAAAGGCTGTAAAAATACTTGGTATGCACATGTGATTTGTTCGTTTTTTATTTTTTTTAAATTTGCAAAGATTTCTAACAAACTTCTTTCATGCTGTCATTATGGGGTATTGTTTGTAGAATTTTGAGGAAAATAATGACTCAATTTTGTAATAAGGCTGTAATATAAAAAAATGTGGAAAAAGTGAAGCGCTGAGAATACTTTCCGGATGCACTGTAGGCCCTTTACAAAATGATATGGAGTGGGTGACTGGGGACTAAAAGGCAAATTTATTAAACACCTTCTTCAGCTCTGTGTATACAAAGGAGCATGGGGGAGCTCAAGTACATAATGGGGATATTGGCACAACCTCAAATGATCAACTACGGCTCAAAATTTATATGGTTCAGAAATATTTAGACAGAAAAAAGGTGAAGCACCTGGACAGGATGGCATACATCCATAGGTGCTAAAAGAATTAAACTCTTATTTCAAAGCCATTGTTTCTAATTTTTAGAGCCTCTCAAAATGAGTGGTAATGTTTGGGGATGTGTGAGCTACAAAGGCACAGGAAATTTAGGCAGAAGATGGCAAGATGGATGCAGTAGGTTATCAAAAAATACTGGAGGAAAATTTGCATTCATCAGCCCGGAAGCTGTGCATGGGACGTACTTGGACATTCCAACATGACAATGGTCCTAAGCACAAGGCCAAGTTGACCTGTCATTTGGTACAGCAGAATAAAGTGAAGGTTCTGGAGTGGCCATCTCAGTCTCCTGACCTCAATATCATAGAGCCACTCTGGGGAGATCTCAAACATGCAGTTCATGAAAGACAGCCAGAGAAATTACAGGAACTGGAGGCTTTTTGCCAGGAAGAATGGGCAGCTTTACCATCTGAAAAGATAAAGAGCCTCATTCACAAATACCATAAAAGACTTAATGCTGTCATTGATCTTAATAACTTCGTACTTGGTGGAGAAACCCTTGCTGGCAAGCACAGAGGTAAGATGTTTCTTGTAGTTGGTTACCAGGTTTGTACACCATCCTTACAGTCAAGCATGAGGGCAAAAACACGATGCTTTGGGGCTGTTTCTCTGCTAAAAGGTACAGGCTGAATTTGCCACATTGAGGGGCCAATGGACGGGGATATGTATTGTAAAATCTTGGATGAGAATCTTCTTCCCTCAGCTAGAACACTAAAGCTGGGTCTCCCAGCATGACAATGACGCAAAACATACCACCAAGACAACAAAGGAGGGGTTTAAGAAGAAGCACATTAAAGTCATGGAGTGGCCTGGTAAGTCTCCTGACCTTAATCCTATAGAAAATTCATGGAGGGAGCTAAAACTTTGAGTTGCCAAGAGACAGCCAAGAAACCTTACGGATTTAGAGAAGATCTGTAAAGAAGAGTGGACCAAAATCCTTCCTGAGATGTGTGCAAACCTGGTCACCAACTACAAGAAACGTCTTAGCCCTGTGCTTGCCAACAAGGGTTTCTCCACCAAGTACTTAGTCATGTTTTGCTTGGCAATCAAGTACTTATTTTACTCACTGAACTACAACTTAATTTAAAGCATTTGTTTTATGTGGCTTTCTTTTTTATTTAGTTAATATTCTGTCTCTATCATTTAAAATACACCTATGATAAAAATATAGACCCTTCTTTCCTTGTAAGTGAACTTACAAAATCAGCAGGGGATCAAATAGTTATTTTCCCCATTTTATAGGGTCTGGGATTAAATGTACCATTTTAGTCTTTGCAGATGACACCAAGCTACACAGTGGAAAAACATTCTTACGGGATGTCTCCAACTTACAAGCTGACCTTACTGCACTGTTTATTTGGGCAACTGTGTAGCATATGAGGTTTAATGTTAATAACTGAAGTTATGCATTTGTGGCAAAGAATATACACACTGTGCCATCTTAAGAGCACTAAAGGGCCCCGGGCTATGCAGTGCACTGGGGCCCTGCCTACACAATCACCCACGAGAATAAACATGCAAATTATCGATAAGGCAATATTTATTGGTACAGCAGTGCAAGGCTAATGACAGCTTTCAAGTTCGGTGGCTGGGTCCGGTGAGCATACACACGGACGGGAGTTACTCGACTGTCTTGTGTGTGCCTGTTTAAGTGGAGGTGGACAGGCATTCCTGCAGCTATGAGCTCCCCCTCCATGGTTCAAATGGCCTGACAGAAGTGCAGGGCCGACAGGTGCTTGTTACCTGCTAAGTTTGACGACAGGATGCACACGGGAATTGGGACTATTGCTTGGCTGGGGCTGGGTCACTGAGCAGATGGGGCTCCCCGGGCAAGTGGGGCCCCAGGGCAACTGCCCAGCATGCCCATTCGGTAAGATGGCCCTGAATATACATGCATCAAATACTAGGGGGAGTAGATCGCGGAGAAGGATCTGGGTGTTCTGATAGATTATAAGCTTAATAATGGCATGCAATGCCAAGCTACGGCTTCCAAAGCAAAATCCTTTCTTGTATTAAAAGAGGAGAGGACATCAGTTCACAAAAAGAATATTGGGGAACTGGAGAAAGTGTAGACAAGGGCAACCAAACTGATAAGAGGCATGGAGGAGCTCAGCTATGAGGAAAGATTAGAGGAACTGAATTTATTCTCTCTTGAGAAGAGGCGATTAAGGGGTGATATGATCAACATGTATAAATACATAAGAGGTTCATATAGTGAACTTTGTGTTGAGGTATTCACTTTAAAGTCATCACAGAGGACAAGGGGTCGCTCATTATATCTGGAGGAAAAGAGATTTAATCTCCAAATATCGAAAGGTTTCTTTGCAGTAAGAGCTATGAAAATGTGGAATAGACTCCCTTAGGAGCTAGTTTTGGCCAGCTCAGTAGAATGTTTTAAGGCAGGCCTAGATTCTTTACTAAATGCACATATAACTGGATACTATTTATAGATCAAGTTGATCCAGGGAATATCAGATTGCCTTCTGGGGGATCAGGGATACATTTTTCCCCAGCTGGATCAAATTAGATCATGCTTTATTGGGGTTTTTTGCCTTCCTCTGGATCAAATGTAGGTGTTGGATAGTGTATATAGAGGTTTTCTATTTGTTGATTTTCTTTTTTTTTCCTCACTGTTGGTTTAACTGGATGTGTCTTTTTTCAACCCGATTAGCTTCGTAACTTATATACAGGGCAAAGGTCTCTCCTTTGGTCTACAAATGAATAAAATTGTAAATACAATGAACCAATACACAGTTACACAGCAATTACTCAAAGATACTTGTACAGTGCAGACAATTGGAGGGTGTCGTGATTAACCTTGGATCGACAATTTTTTTTAATTTTTAATAAAGGATTTGTCAAAAACGTGAGTTGTGTTTTTATTTGCTTTTTACACGTTTTTAATAAATTTGCAAAGATTCAAAACAAACCCCTGTCACGTTGTCATTATGGGGTATTGTTTGTAGAATTTTGAGGAAAAGAATGAATTTATTCCATTTTGGAATAAGGCTTGTAACAAAATGTGGAAAAAGTGAAGCGCTCTGAATACTTTCCAGATGAACTGTAAGTGTGATAGCCCAACAGAAAAGTCACTCTGTTGCATAAATAGATAATCTCCTTGATGCCTTGTGGCCCTCTAGGACTGGGGCTGGCCTAGTGCATTACCCAACAACACAATTTTTCCTAAAAATTCCAAGGCTCTGATGAAGGACATACTTTAGAAGCCAGCAGGAACCTTGGTGAGACCCCCCTGAGCTCGAGTCTTTGGTTAGTCTGAGAGATTGGAGCCACTAGTAGTGGCCAAATGAGCGCTTTTACTACATGTTTATGAGAGAATATTTATTATGCTTCATTTTTTTTTTTAAATCAAAAACAAAGTTTATTGAACACAATTGAAAGTTCACAGGCTTCAATTCAACAAGACTCCCTTACAAAGAGAGTATAGGCATAAACCAACAAATACATGGCATCTTCAAGAAAGTGCATTCCCAGTAAAGTAAGGACATCTACACACCCAAGCATGGTAACACGAGCACACATCAAAGATCTGCTCCATAACCTGCAGACAGAACATACAGGGAGCTATTGGAGTAAGCGATCCATGATAAGATCAGCTGGTGCCAGGCCTGGCTGCGCCAGCCACCCAGCCCATATTTTTTCATATCTTAGCGGGACACCTCTGTGTTGATAAATTAGGCGTTCATACCGTAGGGTAGCGCCCATTGCCTTCACCCACATCTCCAGCGAGGGAGGGGACGGGGACGTCCAGTGCTGCAAAATAAGCTTCCGGGCCTGAAAAAAGGACCTCGACAACGCCAAACGCACGTTGACATCAGGCGAGTAGTCCTCCACCATGCCAAGGAGGCACGGCTTCGGATCAACAAGCACAGAGAGGGGAAAAAGCAGCATTAAAAGTCTGGACCACCGCCGTCCAATACCTGTGGAGCTTGGGGCAGCACCACAGAAGGTGAATGAGGTCTCCACAATCTCTACTACACCTGGTGCACAAGGAGTCAGCTCTAAGACCCATCCTGTAAAGGCAGAGGGGGGTGCGATGGACCCGGAGGAGTATGTAAAGTTGAGAGAGTCGCTGCGCGACTCCCAGGGAGCACGTACGCACCGACTCCAAGGCCTCGTCCAACTGATCATCACTGAGAACCCCTACATCCGCCTCCCAATGAGATTTAGCAGGGTTAGGAATTTTCTCCAGGTAAGCTGTTAACAACATAGAGTAGCATTCCGAAATAAATCCCTTGGTTGTAGCACAGCGCCTCATCATAGAAAAAACTGGTGTTGGGGACAGTTCCGGGCTCAGCAAGGAGGGCTGGGCCCGGACTGCATGCCGCAGCTGTAAATATGAAAACTGCATAGTCGGAGGTAGGGTGTAGGCTGCACTAAGCTGGGCAAAGTCTAGCAAGCGTCCCTGGAGGAACACCTGCTTAAGGTGAGTAATTCCCCGAGCTCGCCAAGTCGCCGCACACGGCAGCCCGGCCAACTCCGGATACGTCAGATTATCCCATAGTAAACTATATTCGGTAAAACCGGTAACCCCCTGCAACTGTTTCGCCTTCGACCAGATTTTATGCATCAATCTATAAGTAGGAAACAATTTGTTAGACTTCAGGAAGAGCTGCGACTCTAATGCCTCCGGGACCCCGCGTGCCGCCACCTCATGGAGTATAACCTGAACCGTAGAGTCCCCATTCTCCCGGTCCTCCCCACAAAGGGCCTTCACCAAGTGCTGCAGCTGCGCCGCCAAGTAATAGATCCAAGGGTTCGGGAAGGCCAAGCCTCCCCTATCCTTGGGCCTGTACAGTTGTTCAAGGCGTATCCTGGCAACCCCGGACCTCCACAACAGGGAGCGGAAGATGGAGTTCACCAGACGGAACAACCTCAGAGGGATGACCACCGGGGAATTATGTAGGAAATATAAAAGTTGGGGCATAAAGATCATCTTTACCAAATTAGCCCTACCCGCCACTGAAAGCCAAAGTTTGGACCAAACGGCCACCTTGTCCCTGAACCTCGTCAAAAGTGGGAAGAGGTTCAGGCGACAATAGTCGGTAATGACAGTGGAAATCACCACCCCCAAATATTTGAACTGTTGCACTATCTGCACCGGGAAAAAATCAGACAACTGGGGATCCACCCCCCGGTCCAGCGGCAACAAAGCCGACTTGGACCAGTTGATGGTCAGCCCCGAGAAGCCTCCAAATTCCGTAATTATGCGCATCACTGCCCGTAGGGACGGACCTGTGTCACCCAGGAGCAATAACATATCATCGGAATACAAAAGTATCTTTTCCTGCAGTGTCCCATACCGAAAGCCCACCACCGAGGCACTGGCCCGAATCCTCGCTGCCAGGGGCTCTATGGCCAGAGCAAACAGTAAAGGGGACAGAGGGCATCCCTGCCTAGTTCCCCTCTCCAGGAGAAACGGTGCTGATTGCCTGCCCCCCTCCCTTATAACCGCACGCGGGGCCTGGTAAAGAAGGCGAACCCATGCCACAAACGTGGGGCCAAAACCAAATTTCTCTAACACCGCCCAGAGGTACCCCCACTCGACACTGTCGAAGGCCTTGTTAGCATCTAGGGACAAGAGGGCCCTGGAGCCCACATTGTCCGCTCTACTCTGCATGTTCACATATAGCCTGCGGACATTGACAGCTGTAGATTTGTTGGGCATAAATCCCGCCTGATCATCATGAACAATGGTAGCCACCACTAGGTTCAAGCGCCGAGCGAGCACCTTGGCCAGAATCTTAACATCAGATTGTAGCAAAGATATCGGTCTATAAGAACCAGGATCTATCGGGGGCTTGTCAGGCTTCAAAATTAAGGTAATACTGGCCCCAGACATGGACGAGGGTAGGCGACCACCGCACAGAGCCTCATTAAAGACCCGCAACAGTCGTGGTAGCAATGTGTCAGGGAAGGACTGGTATACCTCCATGGGCAATCCGTCATCCCCCGGGGCCTTAAAGGTGGGAAAAGAGCTGGCAGCCTCCCGAAGCTCCTCCAGGGTAAGAGGGGCATCCAATTGGCGCTTATGCGCTGCAGATAAAACAGGGAGATCTACTCCCTGGAGGTAGTCCGTCAATTCCAGAGCAGTATAGGACGCCCTAGAGGCATAGAGCTCAGTATAGAAGCGGACCAACTCCTCCATAACCTGCTCCGGAGAATTAACCAGGGTGCCCGAGGGCAATTTAAGGGCCCCTATAGCAGGGACTGCAGGGTGGACATTAACAAGTTTTGCCAGAAGGCGGCCAGTCTGCTCCCCCTCTTCATAAAATGTAACCTTAGAGAAAAACCGTTTGCGTTCCGCTCTATGCGAGATAAAACTAGTCAGGGCATCCTGGGCAGACAACCAAGCCGCCCGAGACGCTTCAGTGGGTTGGCCAATATACTCCTCCTCTCGCTCCCTCACATGTGCAGTCAAGTGAGCCTCCCATTCCCTAGTAGAAGATTTAACCTGGTTAATCACATCAATGAACACCCCCCTAAGATAGCATTTAAAAGCATCCCATTGAACCAGCCTATCAGGATAAAGGTCATCATCCAAAAAGAATCGGGACATAGCTCTAGGCAAATCACTATCAGGGGGAAAAAGTTTCAACCAGGAGGCATTGAGGCGCCAAGGGACCCGTGATAGGGACGATTGAGGCCTCAACTCCAGCCAACAGATCAGGGGAGAGTGGTCAGAAACACCCCTGGGGGCATATTGAATTTTAGACACCGCTGCTAAGGAAAAAGGGGTACCCAAGCAGAGGTCAATGCGGGACAATGACATATGCGTTTTAGAGTAGCAGGAAAATTGTGTAGCAGCAGGGTGCCGGACAAGCCACAAATCTATCCAGGACATCTCTCCCAAAAAACGGGCCAACGGGGTACCCCGGGTGCCCGGCCCTACACCGGGAGGCGGGTGTCTATCCCTTGCAGGATCTAGCACCCCATTAAAATCCCCCAGCACAAATAGCAGCGCTCGGGGCTTGTCCAAAGTGAACCTCACCAGCTCCCTCAACACGTGAAGCGAAAAGGGAGGCGGGACATACACCATGGCAATTACACAAGCACGTGAATATATAGTACAGTACAAGAATACAAATCTACCCTCCGAGTCACACAGTTTAGTAATTTCCCGATAGTCCACTGATCGATGAATCAGAATACAGACCCCCCTAGAGAAGGAGGTATGGGTAGAATGGTAGATCTGTTGGGCCCAAGCATACCGCACACAGCTAACCGTGTCCACAGTGAGATGCGTCTCCTGCAGGCCAACAATCGCTGGGTGATACTTGCGCAGAACAGAGCTCACCATTGCCCGCTTGAGGGGATCTCCCAAGCCCCGGACATTCCAGGACACTAAAGGTACACTAGACATATTCCATAGAGTGCATAATTACAGTCAGGGTAAGGAGTACAAGAGAAAAAAATAGAAAAAGAAAGGGTATTAAACATGGGTGCAGCAGGACTCAGCCGCACGGGCCCCACAGCAGACGGGAAGCAGTCCTCCTCCAGTAGATGCCAGCAGCAAAACAAAAAGCGAAGCCTGTGTGTGAAATAAAAATAGAAACTTGTCCCAGAGTTCAGACATCCGGGTCCAGGGAAAAAACAGAGAAGGTAAAAAACAAAACGGTGCCAACATGGCACAGGAGACATCCGAGGAGTAGGCAACGTGCACACACACTCCAGCCGGGAAAACAGTAAACATCGCATAACTTTGGCATACTTCACCATCACAGGAAACATAGAGCCATCCAGCCATAACAGGCTAACGATAATAGGCCTCCGGTAAGGCAAATAGAGTCCCTTCCAACAGGTAGGTAGTAGGAGAACACCCCAACAGTCAAGGTAACCTCAAGGATCCACTCCCTCACGCTGTCGTGCCCGCAGAGACGGTTCATTGACATCCAGCCATTCCGCAGCTTCATCCGCGGTCTGAAAAAAGTGAGCTTGCCCGCCAGCGGTTACTCGCAGCCGAGCGGGGTACAGCATCGCATAGGGCAAGTGGACCTTCTGCAGGCGTTGTTTGACTTCATGGAATTTAGCACGTTTCTTCTGCACCTCCGCCGAAAAGTCCGGGTACAGAGACACCCGGACCCCATTAAACTTAATGACGGCTTTCTCCCTGGCCAGCCTAAGGGCCTTCTCACGGTCACGGTAGTGCAGGAGACGCGCCAGCATAGGACGTGGTGCATTGCCCGGGATGGCCCGGAAAGGGGTGCGGTGGGCACGCTCAACAGCAAACAAGGGTGAGAAGGCATCCCTGCCAAAGATCTCCAGCAGCCACTGTTCCACAAACTCTGTGGGGTCCCTGCCCTCCGCTTTCTCTGGGAGCCCCACAATCCTGATGTTGTTACGCCTCAGCCGGTTCTCAATATCATCAGTTTTATCCTGTACCGCCCTGGCCAGTGATGCAGTAGCCCGAGTCTCCGTGATAATGGAGGGCAGCCTGTCCTCAACCTCGCTTATGCGACCCTCCACCGCAGTGGTCCGCTCCCGCATTTTCTGAAGGTCATGCCGGAGCAGGGAGACCTCCTCTGTGAGCCCCCCCAGCTTCTCCTCCACTTTGCCAACAGAGGCCGTGCACTGCTGCACCGCTGAAAGTATTTGGCCCAGGGTGGGCTGAGAATCACCATCCACCACCTCCCCGTCCACCCCCAGGTCCATGTTAGCAGGGACGTCTGTACCAGGCAGACTAGGTGAGGGATCCGCTTCCAGGCCGGGCTCCGGAACCAAAGCCGCTCCCCCCTTGCCACCATCCTGCGGGCCCGCAGCCTGGGCATACGTGAGCTTCTGGGCATAATAAAACATGTCCTTGGTGCCGTCCATTATGCTTCATTTTTAATAAAAATTTTGTTGAATAATGCACTAGGCTAGTGAGCCCTCCGTTTTATCTATACATCTGGAAGTGCATAATTGCACACAATAGCTACTAACTGCTTAGCTGAACCAGAATGCAGCCAGCTTGATTCAAGCTAAAGGGCAGGTATCACCTAAACCTGTCAAAAACATCTATCTAAAAAGGAAAGGAGGTTGGTCGCTTATTAGATACACTAGCTATATAGTGGAATGTTTAATGACTAAAATAATAGTTTACATTTATTACATATAATTTTTACACTTGTTGGGACTAGAGATTGTAGACATTACCTACTGCAATTCATAGCTACTATGGGTCAGGAGACTGAATTCTGGCTTTAGATAACATGACCATAAACTGATCCCAGAAGGACTTATTTGACTGTAGCAAAGTGGTAAACAGATTAGAAACATCAATACATTAAAAACAAAAAAAAATCTGCCAATAAATCATCAGATTCAACAAAAACTGCAAACAAATTCTAAATTGATTTTCTTCTGATGTCCCCCACAAATCAGCAGATGGGGTCTTTTTTTTACCTTGCCATTATTTAATCACAGATCTCATTTGCCTGAAATGTTCAACAGATTCTTTTGAGATACCAGAGACTTCTACTTTATATTCAAAGCACAACAAATAGCTCCAGTACATGAGCAGGGCCAGTAAAACACATCACTTGTGCTGCATATGAACTACATATTTTTCCCGCAATGATATCTATTCACTGCAGTTCAGATCTTAACGTTAATCTTCCAACACCAGTGCACAGAAGGAAACACAGCAAAATCAGAAGAATAAATCTGATTGCTCGACAATGCCTTTAGAAATAATGAAATGCTATAAATCTTATCCAACACCTACAGCAAGGAATGATAATGCCCTAAATCCTTAACACAAAGCATGTGAGTAAATGGCAACTTCAAACGCCACAAAAACTTACGTTAATCAGATTGTCAAGATGCATTAACACAACAAAGGAAAAACTTAAAACTGAACTTCAGGCAAAGTATAAAAGTTTACAGTTTTATCCGGTACTACATTCATGAAATATTTAAATATATTTACAAATTAACACAAGCACAAATAAAAGAAGGGAGTCTTTATATTAGCTTACTGTAATCTCCTAATAGCAATTGGACTAAGAGGGGGAGGGGGGGGCACTACCAGCCACTTCGATTCTTCTACATTGCACAGTTTTACCAAACACACTGGACCCTGGCTTACGGTCCAAAAGCAAGAACAAAATGGCTAAATGGCATCAAAGTAAGATAACTGGCCTAACTATGCTGTCTGGCAATAGCTCCTGTATCACAAGACTGTCTGAATGGAATTACAAGTCCCCTTTGGCAGACAGCGTGGTACACAGATAAATATTTCAACTGTGTGTTTACCAGTTTGCTTAGCTCTAAAAAAAATGTACTCAAGTGTTTAAAAGGAAAAAAGTTTATTTTCCCAACCAAATTATACAGACATTAAATACGGGATAACCAATATTTAGCCCAAACACCTCAAGTATAGTGGTATGCATTTTTATAAGGGGTACAGTCTGCAAAATGTGTTAGGCCTATAATCTGAAAGACAAACAATATCACCACTGAACTGCTGATTCAGCGAGCATGTGCTAACTCTTTCATGACCAAAATGTATTTACCCCCTGCCAAATTTAGCAACAAAACAACATAAGACAAGGCATAGACAACTTGAACAAAGCGGCAACTTCATTAAACTTCAAGAGCCATACAAAAATAACAAAATTGCATTACAGAAACAGTACCCTTCACCATCCCCACAGTAAAAAGACAATGTTGTCTTAATCACACCCAAGACCTGACATACATGGAGTGAATTGTCTTTCCTGCAACAAAATAAACTTGCTTGGATTCCCCCATCAACACAGATAGTGTTGATGTGTGTGAATCCCTCCTGCCGGGCCAATGTCTTCCCCACCAGCAGAAGACTGTGATTATTGCTAGCGCCCATAGGTAAAACCTATCATGCTGGTTGTACTCAAGTTGTTTGATCCTTTAACTTGGTACATTCAGCCTGCCAATACACGGTTCAAATCTCGGTCACTTCCTGCCAAGATTCAAACTGTGTATGGCCTGCCTAAAGTGGGGTACATACTAGTAGAAAATCTGCCGAAAATTCCTGTCCGAGGTAAAATGGTACGATTTTCGGCTATTGTGTACACAACTTTCAGCAGCCGATGCCGACATTTTCAACGAAAAAAAAAAAACGGAGGGACAAACACCAAAAATTTTATCGTCCGTCCCCAGACGACCAATCTTCGTTTAATGTGTATGCAGTACGTCCGCGAAAAATCCGATACGAAAGACCACGCATGACCTGAAGTTGCTGACGACCCGGAAGTCTAGGAACAAATGTCCCAAAAAAAAAAAATTGGACGAGAAATTTCATGAACATTATGCACTGTCAACTAAAACCGGTTATGACCGCTGAGCATGAGAGAGAAAAATCGGAGGATATTTCGCCCGATTTTCGTCAAGTGTGTACGAGCCTTAACAGTTTGGACATCACACAGGCCACAGTGTATATACTATACAACCAACTGCAAGTGAAACTAGTCTAAAGAAAAAAAAAAAAAAAAAAAGTTACATTGAAAATAAAAATGGAGTTGCCAAAGTCTAAACATGGTACCCAATATACTAGAAACCACCACAGTTGCATATGAACAACTTCACTAAATGCTGCCACATTTAAATAACACCCTTATGCAAAAACAGGCTAAAGTGGCTTCTACGAAAAATCCAGAGGGGAGCCAATGGTGGACTATGTGGGCACTATAACAAAAGATAAGCCAGCAGGACATGCAAATGGCTATTGCAGTATTCAAGAAAGAGCTGGTTTCTACTCAAATACAGTCCACACAGTAGTTGACTGACCAGTGGCCAGTAAGAATGAGAGCGATAACACCCCTGCTCCCCATCCACACCTGAGACCTTCTAACACTAACAAGTCACATGACACCGGGGGTGGGGGGGGGGGTTGGTGGATGGCTAATTGGTGTTATGGATGATATGTTTCTTTAAATGCATCTCTATGGTGCATCTCTGTTGTACTACTTCCTGTGTTGTGTTTCCTTTTCCTGTTGGTTTACTTCAGTAAAGCATGGCTTCTGTACAGTAATGGCTTGTGCTGTCTCCTTCCATATATCACATCAAACATGGTGTCAGAAGATTTCTGGATCCATACTCCTTCTACACATTTGATGCTGAGAGCCTGCTAGCCTTGATGTGAGTGTTCTTAGAACTGATTGTGCTTTATAACACTTGCAGTCCTGTCCTGGATACTGAGTATTTGCAGCAAGGAGAACAGCATCATGGCAGCTAACAGCATTCCACTGCCTGAGACAATGAGGGTGAGTGGAGATGTCAGCAGTAACTGGGACAATTTCAGGGCTGAATTTGAGGACTACTCCCTAGCCACAGGGTTGAATGAGAAGCCTGCAGCAGTGCAAGCAGCCACACTGAGGAGGGTGATGGGCAGTGAATGCCTCCATGTGTACAAGCATAATCTGAACCTCACAGAGGAGGAAAAGAGTGACACCAAAACCATTCTGGATGCATTGGAAGCTTTCTTCAGACCCTCTAGAAATGTCATTTATGAAAGATATATATTTGGCTGCTGTGAGCAAGAAGACTGTGAATCAATAGACAGGTTTGTCACACGGCTAAGAGAAAAAGCTGCAAGCTGTGAGTATGGCTCTCTGAGAGATGAACTTATTCGTGATAAAATAGTTTTGGGTATCACCAGTGAAAGCACACGTCGCCACCTGTTGAGGAAACATGATTTAGATCTACATACAGCAATTGAGATATGTCGCACTGCAGAAATTACTGACAAACATATGAAAGCTATGGAGCAGGATAAACTGATTGACAATATCCATGCAGCCTCTAAACAACAGCATAACTTCAGAAACCACCAGCATAAGTTTCAGCACAAGGGTCACCTACACAACTCACCTGGGAGGAAGCCTGCATCATGCAAGTATTGCGGCAATGTGCATGTACAAGAGAAAGAAAAGTGTCCTGCATATGGGAAAATCTGTACTGCATGTGGTAAATCAAATCACTTTGCAAGGGTGTGTCTCTCCAGTAAAATGGAAGCAAGGAAGCTGCACATAATTGAGCAAATATCCGATCCGGAGGATGCACACCTGCTTAGCACTGATATGGTTTACTCCTCAGAATGCATTGGTGCTGTAAACACAAAGGGCAAAAAATGGTTTGTAAACCTCAGATTACACAATATAATCCAACCATGCCAGCTGGACTCGGGTGCAACGTGTGATGTCATGAGTATAAAGGACAAAATGAAACTGGCACCCAGAACACCCCTTCAGCCTAGTAGCACCAAACTAAAATTGTATTCAGGGGAACTAATGGAATCATTGGGGCTATTCCAAACAGAATGCAGCATACGTGATTGTATACACAAACTGAACTTTGAAATTGTAGACGCGGATCAGCAACCTCTATTATCGGGTTCAACATGTGAGCGCCTTGGACTGATGCAGTTCACCATTCCTGCTGAGCTACATAATGTGGATAAGCAGCCTGCAAAATCTCTGACTAGGCCACTGACAAAACAGCAAATTCTTCACGCCTACAGTGATGTGTTTGAGGGCCCGATAGTCTCTGTTCCAGGAGAGGTTCGTTTTGAACTGGATCCTACCATTCAACCTGTACAATGTGCCCCTCGCAATGTGCCTATCGCCATTAAGCCACAGGTTAAAGCTCAACTAGATAAATATGAAGCTGAAGGACATCTAACTTCAGTATCAGAGCCTACAGATTGGATCAGTAACATGGTTGTTATCAGAAAGCCTGAGAAGATCAGAATATGCATTGATCCCAAGTTTCTGAATATGGCCTTGAAACGGTCACACTACTTAATGCCAACGCTCGATGATATTTTGCACAAGCTTCCTAAAGCGCGTGTCTTCACTCTTGTTGATGCTAGAGATGCCTTTTTGCAGTGCAAACTGGATGAAAGGAGTAGCTACATGACCACATTCTGGACTCCTTGGGGCAGAAAGAGATGGCTCAAACTACCATTTGGAGTCTCTGTAGCACCTGAGGTATATCAGCGATACCCTGAGCAGAGCTACGTCAGATGATGTGGCACCTGGAGGTGAGCATGAGCATCGTACAATTTGTCTGCTGCAACGGGAACAAAATTTCTTTGCTGATATCAATCAAGCGGACTATCTTAATGTCACAGATCAGCGATTACATCAACTCATACAGCACACTGACAGTGATGCAACTTTACAAGCTTTGAAGTCTATTGTTTTGAGTGGGTGGCCGGATGTAAAAGAGGCAGTACCTGGAATTGTAAGGGAATATTGGTCCTTTAGAGATGAGATCAGCATACAAAATGGTATCTTGTACAAAGGTCCAAGAGTCATCGTGCCGAAGTCACTGAGAGCAGAAATGTTATTGCGCATACACTCCAGCCATATTGGTGGTGAAGCATGCTACCGACAAGCTCGTGATACCCTTTACTGGCCCAACATGCATGGTGAGATCAAAGACTTTGTCAGTAATTGTCCCACCTGCAATGAATATGCCCACTTACAACAAAAAGAAACCATGATGTCACATGAGATACCTACACGTCCGTGGCAGATTATCAGTATGGACTTATTCAACTACGCAGGCAAGGAATACCTGCTATTAGTTGATCATTATTCAGATTTCTGGGAAATAGACCTTCTTCCCGACTTATCCACGGAATCTACAATTAAGAGGTGCAAGGCACAGTTTGCACGTCATGGCCAACCAGATACAGTGATCTCCGACAATGGCCCTCAATTTGCAAGCCTACAATTCAGAAAATTTGCTACTGAATGGGAGTTTGAGCATGTTACCTCCTCACCCCGTCATCCACAGGCTAATGGCAAAGCAGAATCAGCTGTAAAGATTGTTAAAAATTTATGCAAGAAAGCACAAAGTGATGGTAAAGATCCATGGAAAGCCATTTTACATTGGAGAAACACTCCAACTGAAGGCATGGATAGTAGTCCGGCACAAAGGCTGATGTCAAGGAGATTGAAGACCTCCTTACCAGTAGCAAATAGGCTGCTTGAACCCTCTGTCATACAAGGTGTTCCAGAAAAATTAAGGATTAAGAGACAAGTGTCTAAGGCACGATATGACACGTCGGCCAGAGATTTGCCAGAATTGAATATGGGGGTACGAATCCGTATGAAGCCATTGCCTGGCGATCGTACAGGCCGTTGGAGAATAGGTACTTGTCTGCAAAAGGTGGCACCACGCTCCTATCTTGTGGACGTTGACGGTACTCGTTATCGCCGCAATCGAGTGGATTTGAGAGTGGCAGAGCAGCCTGAATCTCAGTATCCCGTTGGTAGTTCAGACTCACCCAGTATCACAAGGACATACTCACCCATTGACGGTGAGGAGTGTACAGAGGCACAGCCTCATACCAACGGCAATGACAGTTCTGGGCAAGCAAGTATGCCTGACAACCGTCAAGCACAGAGCATACCAGTACCTGATGAGAGGAGCCCAGTAAATTCAGAGAGGGCTAAAGGAATCCTTGCACAAGGGCCAGTCTTCACCCGTAGTGGTAGATGTTCAAAACCACCTATGAGACTTAACCTATAGAATGTGTTATTACTGTGTCTCTATCGAATTTCACATGTTCATTTATTAATACTAAAAGGGGGAGATGTTATGGATGATATGTTTCTTTAAATGCATCTCTATGGTGCATCTCTGTTGTACTACTTCCTGTGTTGTGTTTCCTTTTCCTGTTGGTTTACTTCAGTAAAGCATGGCTTCTGTACAGTAATGGCTTGTGCTGTCTCCTTCCATATATCACATCAAACAATTGGCCCAATTTCGACATGTCCACTTAGGGGTGTACTCACTTTTGTTGCCAGCAGTTTAGACATTAATGGTTGCGTGTTTTTTGCAAATTTACACTGGTATGCAAGCTATACACTCACTACTTTACATTGTAGCAAAGTATCATTTCTTCAGTGTTGTCACATGAAAAGGTATAATAAAATATTTACAAAAATGTGGAGGGGTGTACTCACTTTTGTGAGATGCTGTAGTGCCAACATAATCCATCATATTAAAAGATTGTTCGAGTCTTTTGGTAATCATTTGTTGGATTAAAAGCCACATTGGCTTAGAAGTAGTTACTTTATACTTCAAGGTGTCTATGTCTTGGCCTCTTTTGCTGTGCTAGTCAGTAATTGGTCAGTTGGCATAAAACTTGGAAATTAAATCCTATATATTTTTTTTTTAAGTGATTTGTGTCTAGGTCAAATTTAGCAGCATCAACTTATGTTGGCTAGTGTAACAAGACCTTTATGCCTGCGTTTTTAAAGATATCTAAATAAGACTTATTTGGAACACAAAAAAAAAAAAAAATCTTTATAGGTTGACAAATTGGCAAAAATGTAAAAAAGAAAATCTAATAATTTATCATTGCAACTCTATATGACAAATTACACTTTATTGTAACACCTGGTAAGGTGGCAATATTCGTCTTGAAAAGCTTTTTTTTTTTTTTTTTTTTTTTTAAATCAATGAAGCCTCCAGCCTGCATGGGATCGCTATACCAGAGAACACATGATTGGGAATCACCCCAACATCAGTGAGTGTCACTGACAGCTGGAACTGAAAGCCAGCAGACATACAAAGTTTTGGCTGCTGTTTTCAAAGGTGAAGACAATTATATTCATGGGGAAATTTGCTGGGGGACATTAAACAGATTTCAGGAGGGAAGAGGTTTAATAAGATTGCAGTAATAATAAAAAGAAGGCTAGGTTCACACGAATGCAGCTGCGACTTGATGCAATTTTCAATGTAATGACACAGTGCGACTTGGTTGTGTTCGGACACATTTTTGATACAACTTCATTTTCAGATCAAGACACAGCAGCACTAGTGTGAACTTAGCCTTATACTAATTACTACTGCATTTGTATTAACGCCTATTATAAACCTCTTCCCTCCTGCAATCCGTTTGTTAAAGCCTCCCAGCACATATTCACATAACACATACATTAATGGATGTCCTTATTAACCACTTAAGCCATGGAGGATTTGGCTGCTCAAAGACCAGGCCCTATATTGCGATTCGGCACTGCGTGATTTTAACTGACAATTGCGCGGTCGTGCGACGCTGTACCCAAATGAAATTGACGTTCTTTTTTTCCCCACAGAGCTTTCTTTTGGTGGTATTTGATCACCTGTGCGATTTTTATTTTTTGCGCTATAAACAAAAAAATTGCGACAATTTTGAAAAAATAATATTTTTCACATTTTTTTATATGAAATTTAAAAAAAAAAAAAAAAATGTAAAAATCAAAATTTAACATTTTAGGCCGATTTGTTTTCTGCTACATATTTTTGGTAAAAAAAAAAAAAAGAAAAACGCAATTAGCATATTTTGATTGGTTTGCGCAAAAGTTATTGCGTTTACTATCTATGGGAAAAATTTGTCATTTTTATTGTTTTTTTTTTTTTAATTAGTAATGGCAGCGATCTGCGTTTTTTTTTTGCGGGACTGCGACTTTGCAGCAGACAGATCGCACCCCTGACTGACATTTTTGACACTTTTGGGGGTACCAGTGACATTACTACAGTATTCAGTGCTATAAATATGCACTGTTACTGTAAAAATGACACTGGCAGGGAAGGAGTTAACTTTACTGGTGATCAAGGGGTTATGTCCCTAGGGGCGTGATTCTAACTGTGGGGGGTGGCTTGTGATGCAATCACAGAGACATACGATTCTACATAGCAGGATCGCAAAGCCTCTGATTACTTTAGTGAGAATGACAGACGGCTGTGTTTACATCAGCCACCTGTCTTTCTCCCTCTCCTGCAGGAGATAGCGAGTGGCCGGCGGCCATCAGAGCCACCGGTCACATGCGCTGGCTCCCCAAGGAACGAGCAGGGGGTGGGAGCGCACCGCCGGCGGCGCGCGCTCGCCCCCTACAGGTTTGTGAGCGAAACTCACGCAACTATGGCGTCCACCAGAGGATGCC
The DNA here is from genome assembly GCF_965119305.1 of Pelophylax lessonae. Classification (NCBI taxonomy): domain Eukaryota; kingdom Metazoa; phylum Chordata; class Amphibia; order Anura; family Ranidae; genus Pelophylax; species Pelophylax lessonae. The sequence continues at coordinate 278,607,863 of NC_138772.1, forward strand.
TTGACTGAGCCACAAACCTCTGCATCTTTTGTTGAGCCCCAATAGATCCACCTCAGGAGTGCTCCACCAGAGACAAAGCTGATAAAACACCTCCGGATGAAGGGGTCACTCCCCGTGGTCCAACACCTGCCGACTGAGATAATTCACCTGCCAATTTTCCACCCCGAGAATGTGTACAGCGGAGAGGGCTGGAATAAAGCGTTCTGCCCACCTTAGAATGCCTGTTACCTCCAGAGCCGCCAGGGCACATCTTGTGCCCCCTTGGTGATTGACATAAGCCACGGCTTTGGCACTGTCCAATGAAATGCGCACTGGACAAGTATAAAATCCAAAAAGGGACACAGGTAAAGAACCTAGTGTCCAAACAGAGGCCCTGCAGAGAAACACACTGCAGCGTCTAAGAAATTGCAAAAAGTTTTATTACATATTAATAAATGTGACAAAAATGCGTTCACCAAACCAAACATTAAAAAAATCCATCATCTGTCATAGATATTTTTAATGTTTGGTTTGGTGAACGCTTTTTTGTCACATTTATTAATATTTATTAATATGTAATAAAGCTTTTTGCAATTTCTTAGAAGCTGCAGTGTGTTTCTCTGCAGAGCCTCTGTTTGGACACTAGGTTCTTTACCGGTGTCCCTTTTTTAATTTTATACTTTACCCTTTGGCTCTTGAAACCCCACCAATACACTTTATATGGTGAGTCAGCACTATACTTGAGTGATGTCTTTTTTTCCCTTTTTTATTCTTGCATGCGCACTGGACAACCCTGAAGACGATTCTTCAAATGATCCAGACACAGTCTGATCGATCGGAGTTCCAAGAGATTGATCAGTAGTCTGGACTCTTCCAGTGTCCAGATCCTCTGGAGCAGAATGCTTGCCGAGGACGCCTCCCCAGCCAGATAGGCTGGCATCCATGGTGACCACTGTCCAATACAAGGGGAGGAAGGATTTTACCAGCCGAAACGCTGGAGAACAAAGCCACCATATGAAGGACTCCCTCGTTCCCCGAATCAGGGACCTCGTATGGAACTGTGCAAACTGAACCGCCTCGAAGGTAGACACCATCAGGCACAGCACCCGCATGCAAGTCCGGAGGGACAACTATCTGTTGGACAGCAAGAGACAAATTGCAGCCAGCAATTTCTGGAGTTTTTCCAGAGGAAGGAGCGCTAAGGCAGAGTCAGGCCCAGATAGTCCAGCTTTGTGGACGGAACCAGAGCAGACTTCGAAAAATGAAGAATCCACCCAACACCCGCATAGTCCGTATTGTAATCTCCAGGTTGTCCACCAGAGCAGAGGGAGACTCCGCTTGCAGAAGGAGATCGTCCAAGTAGCCCAGTATCGGGATCCCCCATTAGCATAGCAAAGCTAGCACCGGGGCTAACACTTTTGTGAAGACCCGAGGAGCAGAGACAAGAACAAAGGGTAACGCCACAAACTGATAATTCTCCTCTCCCACAGCAAAGCAGAAAAAAATCGCTGGTGATTGGCACATTTTGGAATGTAAAGGTAGGTATCCTTGATATCGATAGAGGCAAGGAAATGCTCTTGACACAGGGATGCTACCACCGTTCTAATGGACTCCATTCTGAACTTCTGTACCTGCAGAAAGCAGTTTAGAGCCTTAAGGTCCAGGATTGGATGCACTTTGCCTTCCTTCCTGGGGACTGTGAACATGTTTGAGTGAAAACACTGAAAATGTTCCAAAGTCGGAACCGGGACAATCACCCCTTAAAAGAACAGGTCTTGAACCGCCGCAAAAAGGCCCTGTAAGTGGTCTGGGGACAGGCGCAAGTTGGAAGAAAAAATACCTTGCCCGTGGACAAGAGCGAAACTCTATCTTCTAGCCGGACCAAATGACTTTGTGGACCCACTTGTCTTGCACTAGTGAAGTCCACGGGTCTGGAAACCAGCAAAGATGTCCCCCCCACCCCCGATACTGGTGAGGGCACACATTCATGCTGAAGGAGCCTTGTCCACAGGTCTGGAGAAGCCTGATCTTGGCTTGCCAGACCAGGTTCGTTTGGATCCTCCTGAAGAGGCCCTGAAAGGCTTCGAGCCCTTGTCAGTCAACCCTGAGGGATGAAAAAACGTCTTATTAGCTGAGAAGGAAGGTCCACCCTGCCCCCACCCAAGGAAAGTGGCCAGATCACCCAAACACCCCCAAAATATGTGGAAGGGGGGCAGGATGAGGGACTCGGCAAGGGGGGGTGCCTGCGGGAAGGAGGGGAACCAGGAGTCCTTCCGTTCCAAGGAAGGGCCCACGTCCACCACAAAACCCTCCAGGGGGAGAGGGGGACAGTTACTCTCCATACCAGGAACCAGACGGGCACCACTCCAGACAGAACACCTCTCCATCAAAATGGGGGGGGAGGGGCTGTCGGGCCAGGAGGAACGCCACAACTCGGGTAGAGACCCAGTTGTATGCGACCTCGCGAGGCGTTTAACTCGCAGGCCAGCCCCATCCAGTGGGGCTATGTCGCAGCTGACCTAGTGAGGACCTGAGGTATGCACGGGCTTGCTGGCCAGACTGGGGTGACCACTGGATCTTGATTATGCAGCTCGTCGCTCAGTCCGGCAGTTGATTTTAAATCTCTCAGGAAAAATCCAGGAGAAAAAAAAAATATTCTATCTAAAAATAAAAAAAGACCTTACTCCTGACTAGGCAAAAAAAAGTGACTACAGCAGAGAGAGGGAATATACCCCCTTGGACTGCCCATGGGTATAGCCAGAATTTTTCTGGCTATTCTCCTACTCCTGTAGGGGGCAGTATAACCCATTGGTAATGAATACCAGGAGCTGTGCCCGTCAATGAACGAAAGAGAAAATGTGATTTCCAATGTCATGCGATTCTATGCGACATAAGTATCATCTGAAATCGCACTAGTGTGAACCAGGCCTGATACAGTGGCTATACATTTTACTATGTAGTAAATACAATGCTACACTTCCATTATGGCTTAGAAATAACCAATCACATAACAGTGCTGCCAATAAAATGTCTTGTATTCCTGACTACTAATCAAAATAAAAAGGGTTATTAAAAGTAGAACTCCAAGAAAAACCTTTATTTTTTTCAAGGATGGGGAAAGCTTAGAACAGCTATCAGGTTTTTCAAGTGTTACTAAACCCTGAGCCTGCATTCACTACATCTGGTCTCCCACAATGCAAGTATTTTAGTAAATATAAACGGATAAATACCTTTTCCCATCACCAGTATATAGCAGCCTTATGACTTGCATCAGTTCCTAGTAATCCTTGTAGGAGGTGTTTTCATTCTCCCCTCAATCTGTTTGGAAATGTCTGGACAGTACCGATTGGCCCTGTGCTGATCACATGCACACTGCCCAGAAAAAAGAAAAACTCTAGCAATACACACCAAACTGAGCATGTGCAGCCCGCCCCCTGGCTCTGTAAATATCAGATGCAGTGGCAGCTGGTGCTCAACTATTTTTTTTTGGGGGGGGGGCGCAAACAGAAAAAAGTAATAGGCATATACAGCAAAAAACGCTGTAAAAAATTGCGTGACTTAATCATTAGGTTTGATATGATATATATAAATCCGCGCTTAGGATATTAATAGATTCCTTATTCGTAATGGCTGCTGCCCACCTGTTAAACTATATTTCCGAAGATATATAGTATGAAAATAAAAACTCCAAGCAGGTGTATGGCGCTGCCAATATACCAAATCTTCTGTATATTTAATCCTCCATACACATCTCCACAAGTGTAAAGTGCAAAAATAAACAATCTTAAATGTATTAAATAGTGTTGGACTCGTAAAGTGCTAAGTGCAATGATCCTGTGCTATGTGTATTATAAATCAATAAATCCGTGATAAGTGACCCCTTTAGGGTAAAACAATCACACTATCAATCCTGATAGTTGATATTGATAGCTGATATCAATACTGATTGATAGTGTGATTGTTTACCCTAAAGGGGTCACTTATCACGGATTTATTGATTTATAATACACATAGCACAGGATCATTGCACTTAGCACTTTACGAGTCCAACACTATTTAATACATTTAAGATTGTTTATTTTTGCACTTTACACTTGTGGAGATGTGTATGGAGGATTAAGTATACAGAAGATTTGGTATATTGGCAGCGCCATACACCTGCTTGGAGTTTTTATTAATCATTAGGTTGGTTCAAGATTGACCAGCGTGTCCCCCATTCAATGCACAGTGTCCAGCATGTACCCCATCAATGCACAGTGACCAGCATGTCCCGCATCAATGCACAGTGTCCAGCATGTCCCCCATCAATGCACAGTGTCCAGCATGTCCCCCATCAATGCACAGTGTCCAGCATGTCCCCCATCAATGCACAGTGTCCAGCATGTCCCCCATCAATGCACAGTGTCCAGCATGTCCCCCATCAATGCACAGTGTCCAGCATGTCCCCCATCAATGCACAGTGTCCAGCATGTCCCCCATCAATGCACAGTGTCCAGCATGTCCCCCATCAATGCACAGTGTCCAGCATGTCCCCCATCAATGCACAGTGTCCAGCATGTCCCCCATCAATGCACAGTGTCCAGCATGTCCCCCATCAATGCACAGTGACCAGCATGTCCCCCATCAATGCACAGTGACCAGCATGTCCCCCATCAATGCACAGTGACCAGCATGTCCCCCATCAATGCACAGTGTCCAGCATGTCCCCCATCAATGCACAGTAACCATGACCAGCATGTCCCCCATCAATGCACAGTGACCAGCATGTCCCCCATCAATGCACAGTGACCAGCATGTCCCCCATCAATGCACAGTGTCCAGCATGTCCCCCATCAATGCACAGTAACCATGACCAGCATGTCCCCCATCAATGCACAGTGACCACTGACCAGCATGTCCCCCATCAGGCCATCAATGCAGTGACCACTGACCAGCATGTCCCCCATCAGGCCATCAATGCAGTGACCACTGACCAGCATGTCCCCCATCAGGCCATCAATGCAGTGACCACTGACCAGCATGTCCCCCATCAGGCCATCAATGCACTGTGACCACTGACCAGCATGTCCCCCATCAGGCCATCAATGCACAGTGACCACTGACCAGCATGTCCCCCATCAGGCCATCAATGCACAGTGACCTCTGACCAGCATGTCCCCATCAGGCCATCAATGCACAGTGACCAGCATGTATTGCAGAAAGAGACCAGCGTGCGTGCTTCCCTCCCTGAGGAATCACTTACCGTTACCGGCTGCTGCTGAGTGCTGCGGAGTACGAACTTCCTTCCGACTCCGCCTCAGTCAGTCCTCACGAGTCACGCGGCTGAGCGGCTCTCTCTCTCCTCTCTGTGCCGGCGGGAACGGAAGGTGATCGTGACGCCGGGGCGGTGCACCGCCTCCATGCATCATGTCACCAGGTCCATGTCCTCCTGTGATTGGTCCAGGCTGGAGTCTGGACAAATCACAGCCCGGATATCAGCAAAGTGGGGGGTGTCGGGGCGCATTGCTCTGCGCCCCGATGACCCCCAGAAGGCCACCAATCGGCGCCTCTGCCCGCTGCAGGTGGGGTCATAAACCCCACCCCCCCCCCCCAATACCCACCACTAGGTCCGTGCCTTTTAGTGGGCAGAAATGTGACAATTTTTTTTATAATCTTTTTTCTTCTTTTTCTTTGGGGGGGCGGCGCCCCTGAGCCCCCCATCGGCCCGGCCGCCACTGATCAGATTATTTTTTGGAGACAGTGAAAGGAGGAGGATCAGAGAGACATGATCAAGTAGTCTTTATACACAATGCAATGGATTTACCCCTTAGGTTCCACAATGAGTACAACAAGCATGCTTTACTGCATATACAGACTGATCTTACTGTTGTGGGTTTAGTTACACTTTAACGCCATGTCCATATTGTAGAGAATTTCTCTCCCTTCCTGGCCAAAGACCAGTGTCAGATGAAACAGGAAGTATGAGCAAAAGTTCTCAAGCGGGACAGCAGAATTAAAAAAACAAAAAAAAAAACAAAGTTGTTGCCTTCGTGTCATCCCTTCACTTTATGTCCCACTAATAGGATGTCAAGAAAAAAGGGAAAAGCAGACAATTGACAGACAAGCATTAACCCTTTAGAACTCTAAGCTTTTTTTCAATTTTTCTCATTTAATCTTTAAAGAGGTAAGAAATATTAGGCAGAACATAAAATAGGTAAAAAGAAATGTGAATGAGTTCATGTCAAGAAGAAACATTTTTTTTTATAATATATATATATAAATAAAGGAAGCAAGCCTTTGCTTTTCCTGCATTAAACTAAGGTGCATCTAAAGATAAATTGTGTTAGCAGCAGGGGACTAAACGGTTTACCAGCAGCACCCTTTTTTGTATGGTCTATCCAACTGGGCATCATGTACATCTTCAACAGGTTTATAAATATCAGTAAAGAGGTACTTTGTATAAAGGCATTCTGGGAATTTTACAAAATACCAGGTTTAAAAATACAGTACATGCTGGAGTTAAACTAGAGTACTGGGTTATTTTCAGGCATTGTTTATGACCACAACATTAGAAAAAAAATAGGGAACTAAAGTTTTGCATATACTAATGAAGTTTCAGATGTGAGATCATTTTTGATTGTTGTTTTTGTAATGGTTAGCATTCTCAAGTCAATGTCTGTTTTTTGCGATCGTAGCAACAAAAAATTTGGAGCAGGATGGAAAAATTTTGTGGGTGAATGACATTTTAACTGTGAATGTTTTCTTTTTTTATCTACAGCCCCATTTTTTTAGTTTCTGATACAGCAAGGAATGGTTAGACCCGAACAGGCTTTAATTTCTAGTATTTGTCCCATTTCCTGTCACAAACAAGAAGAGAAAACATTGCTCAAATGAGGGGATTCTCTTAGACATCTGTCACTGAAACAGATGTCCCCAACTGGAATACTTCAACTTCACAGCTGTGTTCAGTCATGGAACCAGCACTGCTACAGCAGGTCACCAAAATGCAGGCTTTGATACTGGATAGTATCCTTAGATGTGCCATGTTTACAGCCTCCAATGCTCCATTTAAACTTATGAAGTTACCAATGGTTTAGTTCATAACTGATCATCAAGATTACATTTAAACTGACCTAACCAGAAGGTACCCCGCACATTCTTGGGGTGAAGTCGAGTTTCCTACTCAATCAGCATCCCAATTCCAAGCCTGGACATAAGTGGCACAATTTGGCAGTAAAATGTTGCCAAGTCAAGAATATAGGGGCATGGGGCTACCCTGGGGGGGCTATTATGACCAATGGCTGCCAGCGCTGATCGGATGCTGGTTTTCCACCATGCCCGTTTGGTCAGCTTATGGACGGACAGGCTGATGCACACATGGGCCGAATGTCTGCTGGTTTCTGTTGAATACTGGCCATAATTCAGTACGTGTATACCACTTAAATGAAGGCTATATCTGCATATGTTTTACTTCAGTCCATCAGGTGAAAAACCTGATAAACTGTGGCGGATCCTAGCACTTCTACAGGCAAATATCTCTACACCAGTTTTTCTTGTTTTTTTTATAGCCAGCTTAAATCTGCCATAAAATGCCTCTTATTTAGCAGACTGGATTCAATGTATATAATCAATTTAGCTAATCTTAATCAGGTTTAAAAAGAAAAAAATATAGTCTAATTTATTAATCCTCTTATAAGTGATTGTATAGCTTGTCAGAGTTGTCTGAACAAAAAAAAAAAAAAAAAATGCTTAGCCAAGATCACAATTAAAAGAAAAGATGTTGTTATTCAACGAACTTATGAAATATAGAGATAAAATGACTACTGCATAGATACCAGCTCAGCAAATTTATTAGAATGATTTCTAAAAGTCTTGGATTAAAGCAAAACAAAGCAGATGACAACTATAATCTTTGTGGCAGTATTTAATGCAGAAATGCAAAAAAGTCAACTAGTAGGCTTCTACCCAGAAATCTTTAAAAAAAACCTAGGTATGATATACTGCATCCAGAAAATGGTCCAGTCCCTTAGCAAGCTCTCATAATGAACACACATCTCAAAATTGGACTCCAAATAAAATATCAGTATCCAAAATCGTAGAAAACTCATGATAAAAATGCAATCAGCCTTGTCCAAGATACATCATCATTTTAAAACCATCACATATTACTGATTAGAGAGAAAAATCTTAACTATGAACCAAACACATTCATACTAGACTACACTACACTAAGCATAATGTTTTGTATATGATAACACCTAGTTCTGTAGCCATTTTATTCTACATATAAAATTTTGGTATTGGCATATATTATTGGCCCCAATTACAAATTTTGCCCAGGACTTCACTTTGTCTTAAACTTGCTAAAACAATTTCTGCATTAACAGCACTTGCAATAATCCAAACAATATTGGTGAAAATTGTAAAATAATAATGTAATAATATAAAAACAACATCAAGTCCAAATAAAGTCCCATAAACGTGTTAAATGAGTCTGTGCAAATTTGTCATCAAAGTGCTTCTTCAATATAACAATGTGCTCCAATCCACTGTGCCAACACCAAAGAGAACTATTTCTCACTCACCAGATCAGTTTTGACCCATTGTTTACACAAGAAAGACATAAATCACTTGTGGATACATCACTGTGACCCAATCTGGAAAGAGGTCTGTAGCTTCCTCATGACGTGGGATAATATTCTTTCTAGTATGCCTGGCATTTTTCCACTGGTCCTCTTTACCCCTTCGATGCTGTGAACACTTGTGGCAGTAGTAAAATGAAAGAGAAACGCCTTCTATAGTGTTACACAGCTTTAATAATTAAAAAAACTTGCTAAAATTGCACTCACATTAAGCTAGTATACATTAGCATGAAAGGGATGAAAAGGTAATAAACCAGGAAGCACCACCGGTTCTCTGGCGTGTGTTTCAACTACCGGAATTGATGTAACGGATGTTCCACCCTACACCTTTCATAATCAATGCACAACGTCCTTAAAACGGAGTTCCGGACAAATTTTTTTTTTTTTTACCAAAAAATACCCCTAGAATAGTCAGGGCTATTGCATTTAAATAAAGATATCCTGTAAACTGTCCCCTGTTTTGTGTACATGCAGCATGAATTACTTACCTTGTGAAATTCTTGTACAGCGTGGCCATCTGCGCTGTGGGCATCTGAAGCCGCAGTGTCCCTCTTCATCGATTTTGCGGTTGTAAGCGAGTCCCAGAATGCTATACCATCGTCACTTCCGGGGCAGGAGCATCATCCCACAGCTGGTTCTGCGTCATTGCGCATGCCCAGAAGCTGTTCTCCATCCATTGGCAGAGAATGACGCGCCTGCACCGGAAGGGACGAGGGACACCGGTGCAGTCGCATTGACTCCTGGGATTGATGACACTCATCTCGAGCAAATGCGAAGCAGGCAATGAAGTTGGCGGCCGCGGCCATATAGGGAGGAAGTGAAGTTATTTTTCATTAAAAATAAGGTAAAAAAAACAGAGGAAAAAAAAATAGCTAAATCGTTAACATGTGATAAAGTTATGCATGATGGGAAGTTTAAAATGTGGCCGGAACTCCGCTTTAAGAGAAGGCCTTACCCCTCCGGTCTTATACCATGCCATAGTGTGCCACTCCTATTTTTTTTTTGTTTTAATTTGGTGACACGCAAGTATTTTGTTTACAGCCACTGCATCCATCTACACATTAGCTGGCGTGGGTGTTTATATTGATTTTCTGCATTTAGGAGTGAGAAAAAGAAGTTTCACCAACCTGTATTACAAGAGCAATGTAATGCCCTTCAAAGCAATTTAGTAGTTTTGCTTGCCGTTTTGCAGTTTCACACATTAAGATTAACAGTTCACATCTCAGAAATGCTCCTTAAAGTGTATGCATAGCAATAAAGAAGGGTCCATCCCTATTCTAAAAAATATATATAGGAGGTACAACTTAAAATTCAGACTTTTAAAAGAGCCCCTATGAACCTGCAAACCCCTGCAAATAAAATGTGAGTTAAAGTCAACCTGTATTTTGCCCATGTTAACTTTACTGTCTGCCCGGCAGTGCTACTTCTCCCACACAGCAGCTACACTGAAGAAATTACACTTTGCTAGAATGTAAAGTTGTGAGTGTACAGCTTGTACAAGTGTAAATTTGCTGTTCCCTCAAAATAACTTAACACACAGCCATTAATGTCTAAACTGCTGGCAACAAAAGTGAGTATACCCCTAATTAAAAATGTCCAAATTGGGCCCAAAGTAGCAATATTGTGTGTCGCTACCATTATTTTCCAGCACTGCTTTACCCTCTTAGGCATGGAGTTCACCAGAGCTTCACAGGTTGCCAATTTAGTCCTCTCCCACTCCTCCATGATGACATCACAGAGCTGGTGGAGGTTAGAGACCTTGCGCTCCTCCACCTTCCATTTGGGTTTAGGTCTGGAGACATGCTTGGCCAGTACATCACCTTTACCCCTAGCTTCTTTAGCAAGGCAGTGGTCGTCTTGGATGTGTGCGAATCGGGTGTTTGCCACTGCAGTCTTCTGTACATCAGGTGGCCGTTCCCAGGCCCTCACTACCTGCACACAGCCTCGGAAGTACGGGTCTCTCTCATCTGGCACACTGTAGTACTGGCAGATGTCACTGATCCAAGTTCCATCAGAACCTTGAGCACTCCTCTTCCTCTGCCCACAGAGATTCCCGGTTCAGAAGCCGACAGAGCACGAGTGACCCCGGTCTCCCACATCACATTCAGTCTCCTGGGCTGACCATCACTCTTCTCTGCCCACAGTAGCAGATTGCCACAGTGCCCGCACTGGCCCCACACTTGCAGCCACATGGTAAAATTCAGACACTCACTACATACCAGGCCCAAATGCTCACGATACTGCTTTCAAGATTCTCACAGTGCCCTAACTCCTCAGTCAGCTCTCCTGGACCTCTGGGTTGAGCTCCACACTGTTTGTTCACCAGGCCAACTGCCTGTGACCATCACCAACTGCTGCAGAAGAGGAGGCAGCCGCCACCCTCCTTCTGGGACTCTGCTTGCCGCCAAAGACATCTACCTCACGTGCTCCTGGCTTTTTATATCCTGCTCCACAATGCACCGAGATAAAGTCTGTGCCAATCGCTGGGGCTGTATCAAAAGCCTGCGTGCCATTGGCCAGTTTTCCTCCACTGCCCAATGTGCCTTCCCATTGGACACAGTGGGGACACTCCCTGAGACCAGATACTCCCTGAGATCACACACTGAGCATACCTAACTTACAGATCCTGCTCTCTGTTAAGCAGAGTGCAATATATATTTTACCTGCTGCTCCTCTGATAGGCAGACAGAGCCAAACCTAGACTCGCTCTCTAGCACCTATCTAGGAGGGTGCTACTGACCAAGCTGGTCAGAAAAGCTAACAATGACAGTGTTTTGGACAAACTAGAACACTGGGTGCGGAGTTTAAGCTATCACAGCTTGATCTCAGAAATATGCAAGTCCCATATCCTACCAATGAAACCTTGCCATGTCACTACGAGATGTGAACCACCACTGGTCCTCAAAAGGTATCAGCCAGAAGAAAAAGTAAACCGCTGCTCATCACCAGGACAAGAGAAGGAAAAGAAAGAAAATGGAGATTTTATTTTTTGTATAAAGTTAAGGGTGAAATCCTCTTTCCAGTTTTAATTGCTACTGCTGTCACCCAGTGAGAAAATAATCAAAATCTTGAGTTATTTTCCATTTTGGGTGACAGGCCTTCCAATAAGGGGCACTTGTTCTGGTGATTTTCCTCACTTTCTTCCAATGTCATCTTGTGTTAAGGGACAAGGAAGGGAGGTATGCTCAGACATAGAAGGTTAAAAAAAAAAAAAAAAAAATACAAAATGAAAATTATGTGTAGCAAAACTTTTTCAGTTGGGAAGAAAAAGTAAAAGGTATTGTGTCAATCTGTGTCCCTATTAGGTAGAGTAACCTCTTTTTGCCCTGGAGACCCTTGTAACCCAAGACAGAAAGTGATAGGAAAGCCAAAATTTTAGTATTGAAGCCAAAACAAGAGATGAGGGGAGATCATCCACTGGCTAAAAACCGAGTATTCCCCCAACGTCATAGAAATTTCCCAACAGTTCCTGTTTCAGCACAGGAATTAAAGCTCTTTAACCACTTGCCGACTGCTCACTGAGCTGGTACTGCGGCAAAGTGGCTCGTTATCGTCCAGTGACATAGACCTACGTTGCTGGATCCCGCCCCCTCTCGGCTCTCGGTATTCAGACACAGCGGGAGTCGGGCCAGGGGAGGAGACGTGGTGATCACCGCCGCTCTTCCCCGATTGTCGGGGATCGAGTGAGGAAATCCACCCACTTGTGTAAACAAAGCGGGCGGATCTCCTATGTGACAGACAGTGACAGATTACAGGATTCAGCATAGCTGAACCTGCGATCTGTGTCTGTCACACAATCCCCTCCCTCCACACACGTCAATAAGCATGAGGCATACATTTAACCCCTTGATCACCAATAAAGTTAACCCCTTTCCTGCCAGTGTAATTATTACAGTAACAGTGCATAATTTTAGCACTGATTACTGTAGTAATGTCACTGGTACCCCCAAAAGTGTCAAATTTCAGTTAGGGGTCCGATGCAATGTCGCAGTCCCCCCAAAAAAAAAAAAAATCGCAGATCACCGCCATTACCTAGTAAAAAAATAAAAATGACAAATCTTTCCCGTAGTTAGTAAATGCGATAACTTTTGCGCAAACCAATCAAAATATACTTGTGATTTTTTTTTTTTACCAAAAATATGTAGCAGAAAACAAATTGGCCTAAAATGTTAAAAAATTTTGATTTTTAAATTTTTTTTTGGGAATGTTATATATCAGAATGTAAAAAATATTGTTTTTTCTTTTTCAAAATTGTCGCTATTTTTTAAAAAAAATTAAAAATCGCACAGGTGATCAAATACCACCAAAAGTAAAAAAAGGACATAAATTTAATTTGGGTACAGCGTCGCACGACCACGCAATTGTCCGTTAAAGTAACGCAGTGCCGAATCGCAAAATATAGCCTGGTCAGGAATGGGGTAAAATCTTCCGGTCTTAAAGCGGTTAAAAATACGCTCATTGAGGATTTTTTTGTCCAAGACATGTAGCTAAATACATTTTGGCCTAAATATATGACAAAAATTGAATATATTATATATTTTTTAACTGTCAAAGTAGAAAATGTCAATTTTTTCGCAAAATATTCACTCTTTTTTTATTAATATTGCAAAAAATGAAAAGCGCAGAGGTGATCAAATACCCCCAAAAGGAAGTTCTGTTTGTGGGAAAAAAAAAAAAAGGACGTAAATGTCGTTTGGGTACGGCGTTGCATGACCGCGCACAGTGCCAAGTTGCAAAAAGTGGCCTGGACGTAAAGCAGGAAAATCCTCCGGTGGTAAAGTGGTTAAACACAGGCAGCGAAAAAAAAAAAAAAAAAAAAAAAAAAAGCTGGCAGGGGTTTTAATCCTTCCATACTCTATCCCCGTGGTCTCCAAACTGTGACCCGGGGGCCAGATGTGGCCCTTTGCTTGCCTTTATCTGGCCTTTGGGGCACCATTCCCCCTACTGACACCATAAATGGGGCACTATTCCTCCCAATAAAAACAATGATAGGATACTGATACCGGAGCATTTTCTACCCTCACTGGCCACAGTCCGGTCCCCTTAACCGCTTGACGACCGCCGCAAGTAGATATACTGCGGCGGTCAGCCCCTCACAGGCAAAGTGACGTATATATACGTCACTAGCCTGTGAGGCTCTGGGGAGCGAGCCCCCCCGCGCGTGTGACCGGCGGACATCTGCGATCGTCGGGGGAGAGGGAGAAAGGCAGGCAGCTTGTGTAAACAAGCTGCCTGTCATTCTCCCCTGTGTAGAAACACTGATCATACAGTTCTACTATGTAGGACAGTTGATCAGTGTTCCTACAGCTCAAGCCACAGTCAATCACAGTTAGAATCACGCCCCTAGGGACACACACAGCCCCTCCCTCTCAAATAAAGTTAACCCCTTCACTGCCAGTGTAATTTTACAGAAACAGTGCATATGTATAGCACTGATTACTGTAGAAATGTCACTGGTAACCCCAAAAAAGTGTCAAAAATGTCAGTCAAGGGTCCGATCTGTCCGCCCCAATGTTGCAGTACCCCAAAAAAAAAAAAAAAAAAAAAATCGCAGATCGCCGCCATTACGCGTTAAAAAAGAAAAACAACAAAAATGACAAAAATATTTCCCTTTGTTAGTAAACGCGATAACTTTTGCGCAAACCAATCAAAATACGCTTTTTGCGATTTTTTTTACCAAACATATGTAGCATAAAACAAATTGGCCGAAAATGTTCAAACATTTTGATTTTTACTTTTTTTTTTTTGGGGAATTTCATATAAAAAAATGTGAAAAATATTGTTATTTTTGCAAAATTGACGCTTTTTTTTTGTTTATAGCGCGTGATCAAAAAAATCGCACGGGTGATCAAATACCACCAAAAGAAAGCTCTGTTTGTGGGAAAAAAAGGACGTCAAATTCGTTAAGGTACAGCGTCGCACGACCGCGCAATTGTCCGTTAAAGTCACGCAGTGCCGAATCGCAAAATACCCCCTGGTCTTTTAGCAGCCAAATCCTCCGGGGCTTAAGTGGTTAAAGCCTGAAGGACAAAACACCCACCCCTTGATTAGAAAGTTTGGAGACCCCTGTTCTTTCCAGAAAAAAAAAAAAATAGGGCTTTGGCTATACACTTTAATTAAAAATGCAGTTATTATCCAGCAAAGTACACTAGAAACAATTGATAGATCTAAATTTTAAATGATTAACATGCAAGCAATATTTGTAATTTCAACCTGAGCTTTACCAGAAAAAAAAAAAAAAAAGATTAAACGTGCTACCAAGGTTCTTTTACAAAGTGGCCATAAATACTGAAAACAAGAAAATAGCTTTTCATAACTACAACTTGCCAGGTTCTTAATATTATTAATGCTGTTGTAATGAGATGGAACAAATTATTCAGTTGTTTCAGCCAATGAATGCTAGTTAATAGACTGACAGGACTGGCTTTAAGTCTTCAAGCTCTATTGAAAGCATCACATTACCCAAATTTGCTTGCATTCTCTGGTCTTTTATGTTATGTTATGGTGAATGCACATTACGATGAAGAGTTTGCAATCTGCTAGTAAAATGTTCAGACCATAACTTGTTTTACTCCAGCAACCAAAATAGCTTTCATATGGCAATGGAATTGGTCACCCTTGGGTAAAGTCTGGACAAGCCGTCTGTACTGGATGGCTAACTATCAAAACAAAAGGCAAACTCATATAGCCATGTCAAAAAAATAGAACATTTCTCTTTTAAAATCTCTCAGTAAAATCACTATAATCTTGTCTGTATAGAAATACTGCATTTTCAAAGACAGATGGTTCAAAACACAAAAAATACATTGGTGCTACAAATTGTAATTATTTGTATTCCTGCATATCAGCCTTGAAAAACTGCTATCTATGCAGTATACAAAAATACTACAGCCCTGGCCAAAAGTTTTCAGAATGACACAAATATTCATTTTCACAAAGTCTGCTGCCTCAGTTTTTACGATGGCAATCTGCATATACTCCAAAATCTCATGAAGAGTGATCAGATGAATTGTAATTGCAAAGCCCCTCTTTGCCATGAAAATGAACTAAATCACAAAAAAAATAAAACCTTTCCACTGCATTTCAGCCCTGCCACAAAAGGACCAGCTGGCATCAAGTCATTAATTCTCTTGTTAACACAGGTGTCAGTGTTGAGGAGGGCAAGGCTGGAAATAACTCTGTAATGCTGATGGAGGTAGAATAACAGACTGGAAGCTTTTAAAGAAGAGTGGTGGTTGAAATCATTGTTCTTCCTCTTAACCATAAGTACCTGTAAGGAAACATGTGCACTCATCACTGCTTTGCACAAAAAGGGTTTCACTGGCAAGGATATTGCTGCTACCAAGACTGCACCTAAATCAACCATATATCAGAGCATCAGGAACTTTAACCACTTAAGCCCCGGAGGATTTGGCTGCTCAAAGACCAGGGCCCTTTTTTAACTTGGCACTGCGTGACTTTGACAATTGCGCGGTCATGCAATGCTGTAACTAAACGAAATTTGCGTCCTTTATTTCCCCACAAACAGAGCTTTCCTTTGGTGGTATTTGATCCCCTCTGCGCATTTTATGGTTTGCGATATTAATAAAAAAAATTGCGAAAATGTTGAGAAAAATTACATTTTCAACTTTGTCTTTTAAAAAATATCCAATATACTCAATTTATGTCATATATTTTGGCCAAAATGTATTTAGCTACATGTCTGATAAAAAAATATCAATGAGCGTATTTTTATTGGTTTGCGCAAAAGTTGTAGCGTCTACAAACTATGGTGTAAATACTGGAATTTACGCAGCTTTAATTTCCGCCCATCTCATTTCATGAAGTGCTAAAATGGCAGGGCAGTACAAAACCCCCCAAAATTACCACTTTTTGGAAAGTAGACATCCTAAGGAATGTCCTGAGAGGCATGTTGAGCTCATTGAATATTTCATTTTTTTGCCACAGGTGTTTAAAAAATGACTAAAAAAAAAAAAAAAAAAAAAGTTATTCTTTTTCACACAAAGTTGTCATTGAAATTATATATAGCTCACAAATGCCATGGGTTTATGTGTAATTACACCTCAAAATATATTCTTCTGCTTCTCCCGAGTACAGGGATACAACATTGTGTGAGACTTTTTTTGGGAGCCTAGCTGTGTACGGGACCCCGAAAACCAATTCCCACCATCAGAATTTCAAAGGGCGTACATTTTTCATTGCATTTTCTCACTACCTATAACGGTTTAGGAGGCCCTGAAATGTCAAGATACCACAACCCCCCCCCCAAATGACCCCATTTTGGAAAGTAGACACCCCGAGCTGTTTGCTGAGAGGCATGGTGAGTCCATGGAATATTTTATATTTTGCCACAAGTTTTGGGAAAATTACATATTTAAAAAAAAAAATTTTTAACACAAAGTTGTCATTAAAAGATACATTTCTCACACATGACATGGGCATATGTGGAATGACACTCCAAAATACATTCTGCTGCTTCTCCTGAGTACAGGGATACCCCATGTGTGAGACTTTTTTGCAGTCTAGCCGAGTACAGGACCCCGAAAATCAATCACCACTTTCAGGCTTTCCAAGGGCGAAAATTGTTGATTTCACTCCTGACTACCTATCACAGGGGCATGTTGAGTGTTTTGCAGAATGTATTTTGGGGTGTCATTCCACATATACCCATGGCATGTGTGAGTAATATATCATTTAGTGACAACTTTGTGTAAAAAAACAAAACACACCTCCTGGGTACAGGTAGGCATTGATGATCACTTCCTGGAATTCTAGGATGGATCCGGTTCGTCCTGATGCCCTGTATAGGACAAAGGCGTTCAGCATAGCCAATTGGAATAAATAAACAGACACTTTTCTGTACCAGCGTCTGGCTTTACGGGCAACTAAATACGGCGCCAAAAGCTGGTCGTTAAGGTCCACCCCTCCCATATTAAGGTTATATTCATGGACACAGAGGGATTTCTCCATAACGCCAGTTGCCGTAGTGTCTGTGTGAAGGGAGGGAGACACCGTCGTGTCTGTGTGAAGGGAGGACAGGACGAAAACATTCCGTGTATCCCTCCACTTCACTGCAAGCAATTTGTCCGTTTTCAAGCAGGCTCTCTCCCCCTGACTAAGTCGGGAATTTGCAAGCCGTTGGGGGAAGCACCGGCGATTAGGTCGCACTGTGCCACATGCGGCAATTTGTAATTCGAGCAGGTGACTAAATAGTGGCATGCTTGTGTAAAAATTGTCCACGTACAAATGGTACCCCATTCCAGATAAGGGTGACCCCAAGTCCCAAACTATCTTGCCGCTGCTCCCTATGTAGTCTGGGCAGTTGGGGGGCTCCACAGTGCTATCTCTTCCCTCGTAGACCCGGAAACTAACTGTATAGCCTGTGGCCCTGTCACAGAGCTTCTACAGCTTGACCCCGTATCTGGCATGCTTGCTGGGGAAGATACTGTTTCATAGCAAGGTGGCCAGTAAACTTAATCAGGGACTCATCAATGCAGACAACTTGTTGGGGGGTAAACAAGGCTGCAAACCGCTGATTGAAGTGGTCTACGAGGGGCCGAATTTTGTGGAGCCGATCATATTCAGGGTCTCCCCGAGGACGACAGTTTTAATTGTCGTTGAAATGCATAAATCGCAGAATTTGCTCGTATCTCGCCCTGGACATGGAAGCAGAGTACACTGGCATATGGTGAATTGGGCTAGTGGACCAATATAGCCGCAACTCACTATTTTTGGTTATGCCCATGTTCAGGGAAAGGCCCAGAAAGATTTTAAAATCGGGAACCATTAAAAGGTTTCCAGCCGGATGGTCTGGCAAGTGGCAAATTTGGGTTGGCGGCGATGAATTGACGTGCATATAAATTTGATTGATCCACAATAGATCTGAAAAGATCTTCCGTGAAGAACAGCTCATAAAAATCCAGGGGTGTAAAATTGGCTGTTTCCACGTGGATTCCAGGTTAGGCAGTAAATGGGGGGGGGGGGGGGGGGGGAGTACTGGCGCTGTAGTATCAGTGGGTTGCCAATTGGGATAAGCCAGCGCATCAGGGAAGACACTATGGGCTCTACGGGCCTGTCTTCGAATACGCGGTGGCTGCGGGCCACTACTTGAGCTAGCCACCGCACCAGCTTCAACTGCACTTATGGGACTCGCCACGTCACCAAGTGTTACTGCAGTGCTGGCTGTACTGAGTCCAGGTTGTACTAGGCCGCTGGAGCTTCCCAAGCCACCAGAAGGATGAGCGGCACTAGTACAGACACTCTGCTCCATATGAGCACGCTGCGATCTCTGCATCTCAGCAACTCCAGAATGGGGTCGGGTACGCCTGATTCTAACAGGGACCCATCCGTCGTGGGAGCCATCTGTCAGGGAGCCGCTGCTCACTTTAGGTTCGTATACGGACTTTGATTCTGCCTGTGAGGCTTCCCCATTGCTCTCATCTGACATGGTCAGTATACTGTAAGCCACTGCACTACTGTACCAACGTTTGGTCATTTTAGTAAATAAATTTAACAGTACAGCAGTGTGACTCACAGGTAAAAAAAGCACCTGGCTGTCAAGGACTATTTCAACCACTACCAAAAAAAACTGCTAATGCTAGCAGGGATCAGGCCTGACTCTGCTAACACAGCGGTTTTGTGTTTTTTGTAAGTGACAGTAATCTATTGATTACTACACTTGGCTGGGTGGGGTGGGGTGGGCTGGGCGGAGGGGTTAAATGCAGGTGCTGGCAGGAATTAGTGCTGATCGTGCAAACACCGCGTTTTGGGAACCCTAAACTATGGGGACGCTAGTATAGTTCTGATCAGATCAGATATTGATCTGTTCAAACACTATACTAGTAATGGAAGTGTATGTGCGTGTGTATGTGGTAATCAAGGGGTTGTTTCTAACTATGCACCGGGGATCTGCGCTAAACCTACTTGGGACAGAAAATAATTTGCGAGCGCTAACTCAAGTCACAATCACACTAATACAAAAATACAGTAAACCCCTATATTACATGTGTATAGTGTGCAATAGTGAGACAGGGGGGGGGGGGGGGAAGGAGGTTAACTGGGGGTGATCAGGGGGTTAAATCTTTATGGGGGGTGGCGGGGACCCTAAACCTTGGGACAGAACCTAGCTTGCTAGCGCTAACTCAAGTCACAATCACACTAATGCAAAATACAGTAAAACACCATATTACGTGTGCATTAGTGTGCAATGTGACAGGGGGGGAAGGGGTTAACTGGGGATGGTCGGGGGGGGATCAGGGGGTTAAATCTTTATTGGGGGGGGTGGCAGGTATTCTAAGTATAAAAGGAACGGCCGCAAGCGTTAAACCTGGTCACAAGTCACACCTATACGGGTATATTGGAAAATGCTATATACTGTATACAGTGTGTTGTGACAGGGGGTGTAGGGGTTAACTGGGGGGGCGATTGGGGTTAAGTGTGCCTATCTAAGTGTGTGTGGGTGTGCTTGGTGCAGTACTCACAGTTTAGATCTGTAGATCTGCTCTCTCCTCTTGATGAATCCAAAAAGGATCATGGGAGGGGAGAGCAGGTCTTTTCTGTGCCTGTGTTTACATTTCACAGGCACAGAACAGAATCTGATTGAGCCGGACTGATCAACAGGTCCATGTCAAAAATCATTGGCCTGGACCTGATGACTGATCGGTTCTGAACCCAATCAGGTCATCAGCGGGGCCGGGGGCGCGCGGGACCGCGCCCCAGAGCGGCGGGAACCAGCGATGTAGCGATATGTCGCTTTGCCTGCACGGGGCTGACCGCCACAGTATATGTACTGACAACAGTTGGCAAGTGGTTAAGGAGAGAGGTACAATTGTTGTGAAGGCGGCTTCAGGGCGCCCAAGAAAGTCTAGCAAGCACCAGGACCATCTCCTACAGTTGATTCGGCTGCAGGATCGGGGCACAACCAGTGCAGAGCTTGCTCTGAAATGGCAGCAGGCAGGTGTGAGAGCATCTGCACACGGTTAGGCAAAGACTTTTGGAAGATGACCTGGTGTCAAGAAGGGCAGCAAAGAAGCTTCTCCTCTCCAGGAAAAGCATCAGGGACAGACTGATATTCTGCAAAAGGTACAGGGATTGATATTCTGCAAAAGGTACAGGGATTGGTCTGCTGAGGAGTGGGGTAATCTCTGATGAATCCCCTTTCCGATTGTTTGGGGCATCCAGAAAAATCCTTGTCTGGTGAAGGTGAGCGCTACCATTAGTCCTGTGTCATGCCAACAGTAATTATCCTGGGACCATTCATGTGTGGGATTGCTTCTCAGCTAGGGGAATGGGCTCACTCACAATTTGGCCTAAGAACATAGCCATGAATAAAGAATGGTACAAAAACATTCTCTGAGAGAAACTTCTCCCAACTGTCCAAGAACAGTTTGGTGACGAACAATGCCTTTTCCAGCATGATGGTGCCATTAGGCAAAAGTGATAACTAAGTGGCTTGGCGAACATCACATCAAAATTTTGGGTCCATGGCCAGGAAACTCCCCAGACCTTAATCCCATTGAGAACTTGCGGTCAATCCTCAAAAGACAGGTGAAAAAAAAAAAATTCTGACAAACTCCCAAGCATTGATTATGCAAGAATGGGCTGTCAGGATGCCAGGGCAAATAGCAGAGGTCTTGAAAAAGAATGGTCAGCACTGCAAATATTGACTCTTTTGCATAAACTTAAAGTGGTATTTAAAAGCAGCTCCCGGCGATCATGTGACTGGCCGGCGCTCTCTTCTCCCAGGCTGACAAATGCATGGGGCGGGGCCAAGATTCCCTTGCTGACGTCAGGTGGGGCAAGAGAAGGAGAGAGAGAGCCGGCTGGTCAGGTGATCACCGGGAACCGCTCTGAAATACGGTTAAAGCTTAATTTTCTTTTATAAAACACAGAGACAAAAGTTTTAAAAGCAGCAGGAGGGGAGGGGGTGGGCACTGACACAGGAGCAGACAGGCAGGGAGGGGAGGGGGAGAGGAGCAAAGAGGAGGACAGAGAGCTGCGGATGACGGAGGCACGTAAACTGACCATGGTGTCAGGGCTCAGCAGCCATAATATACTGTGGTCAGTTTACAGAGGGGAGGGTAGAAACTGGCAGGACCAGCCAGATTTTTTTTTAGATGAAATGGGGTGCCAAATTACACAGCACAAGCACTGTGCTGCATTACATGCTTTAAAGGAACAGGATATTTTTTTTTTATTTTTTGGGGGTAACAAACGCTTTAATGTAATTGTCAAAAAAAAAAAAAAAGCCTGTGTCACTTATGAAATGCTTGTAATCATACTTCAGTATACTATTGTAACACCTGATAAAGAAGATTTAAAAATACTGGAGAAGCAGACTTTATGAAAATTAATATTTGGGTTATGCCCAAAACTTTTGGTCACAGCTGTAGATTTCTGATTAATGGCAAAACAATCATCCATCAAAAAAAAAAAATATGGATGAGGACTACCCAGCTAAAGTGAGCCATCATTGAAGTACTGTAGCAAACACCACATTTTTCAAAGTTTTTTTTTTTTCGATGTTGATGTACCCTGATTTTAAGAGGCTTGTAACAGAACTTCTGAGGAACACTACAGCCAGGTCATGAGATGGATGTTGTGCAAACTCAATTTCCTGCGGTTTAAAATATAAAGGTGACACTGCACTGAGAGAACAGCAGTGCTATCTGGTTTTAGGAAACACATTCATAAAGATGCAATGCAGGCAGCTGTAGAGGACAGATGCCAATATAACAATTACAGCCAAACAGCAGGTCATCAGCATCCCTAAACCAATATAAATGCAACAATCTTGCTTAAATGCACCATTATTTTATGATAGATTATAGAAACTTTAAAATGCAATTTGCAGGATTTTTACACAGCTGACTGACAGAAAACTCTTACTTAGGCCTCTTTTACATGGTCGGATAGCTGCGGCAACCAGATTCCAAAGGCAAAAATCAGTGGCTGGAATGACTGGGCATGTGATCAGCAGTGACTGCTTGGCCAATTTAAATGAATGGCAGGCTGACAGCTACTATTGTGGTTAGCATGTAGCTGCAGACGGGGATAGATGTCTGAGACTGGATGCAGCTGACTGCATCCAGGCTCTGACAGCCATCCATAACCACAGCTATCTGCTCTGTGTGCGACTTCTGTGAAAAGCAGTGGCCGCTGTCAGACAGCCATTAGTTTATAAATGGGCTGAGCAGCAACTGCTATTCACATTCTGCAGTCTTTCCAGCCGAAACAATCTGCAGATTCTTGCCCATGGAATCCGGTGGCCTTAAACTTGCAGTAAACAAATATACTGATTTTGGTAAACACCCTTTTAAATAAGACGCCATGTGCAGCACTCAGTCCTCAGTCCATTAAACATTCTATCTAGAGCACTTTAAACATGCAGAAAAATGGTATCCTATGTTTTGTTTCTTTAAAAAGTAACCTTCGGTTATGCTGCTTTGTACTCTTTTGCGACTTTTCAACTTCCTTATTTTTTTGCACTTATAATGTATGCAACATTCGGTTGTAAAAACGTTTATTTTGGTACCAATCACCCCTCTGAATCTAGCACATTCAACTGAAAAGATTCTGGAAAAGTCCTGGACTTTTATCTTATTTTTTTGCCAAAAGAACTGGCTTTTTTTTTTTTTTAAAGCTCAATGTGCTTGGACCCCAAGAGATCACATAACCTCTGTTCTAAGCAGCATGAGGGTCTGAGCTGGGGGTAGAGTAACAGCACTACACTGACCTTTCCAAAAAATGGCTGTGCAGGGGGGAGGGGGGGCATGTCCATTCAAGTCTGACCATTGGAGGACAGGCAGGCTGTTCTCCCAGGACCCTACCAAATCAACCCCCCCACCCTATGCTCTGCCATCACCAATGGCAGAACCCACTTACAGCCTCATCACTCTGGCAGCCACGACAGACCTTAGTCAGTTAAAACTGTGTTTACTTGCCAAACTAGCTCAACTAAAAAATACCATGTAATGGAATTTAACTTTGCTGTTTTTATCTACAGGTTATAATTTTGTATGCAACTAGAGGCACCAGTTTTAAAGCTTTTACTGGTTAAAGATATTTGATATAGTTGTGAAGGTCCATAGTCTGGGCACAGGTGCACTTTTAAACTTTTCCCAACAGCTTATCACTGCAATAGTAGTTGCATATTAACCTCTCTGGTGGCCTAGGTCTCCTACTTTCTCCACATTCAAGAGCTGCAGCCTTATTACTTCTGGGCATTCAACATTTATGGGAGTGCCAGATGCCTATGGCCCTTTGTTACTTGACAAGGTTCCTAATTTCATCCCTTATAGCACTACAGGGACGGACAAGGCAGTGCTGTAGAGGTCATCAAAGGGATGAAAAAAGAGAAAGGACCATGGTATGCAGCAAGGGAACACAGGAGTTTGGTACTACTGAAAGTTGTGAATGCCAAGGGATCTTTAAGAGGTTGCAGCACTGGAATGGAGGGAAGGAATGAGGCATGAGTTTACAGCTCAACTCAAAAAACAGTGCTGCCCATTTCACTTATATAGGTACTGTAAAACAAATCCTGTTGCCTCCGAAATGAAAACGTTAAAGCAGAATGGATGAGTTTTCAGAATATAAAAAGATTTACTTTGTTAAAAAGCTCTTACAGCTTGTATCCACACTGAAACCAGCTGCTCTAGTTCCATTTTGGCCTGGTTAGAGAGTTCCAGAATGCGTTCTCTGTTTTCATGGCTGGTGTAAGCGGAGTCCGTGAAATCTTCTGTATGTTCCAATATAACTTCTAACATTGTGGAAAGATTTTCCTTTGACAGGAAATATAGGTTATCTCTGAGTCCTTCGACTTTACTCTATAAATAAAAATAAACATAGAATAAGTAAAATACTTGAAATCATATGAAAGACAACCAAATGCAAAAAACAGTATTTAAAGGAGAAGTATGGGGGAAAACCTTTTTTGGGTCACAGGAGTGCATTTACTTTTGCTCTCCTGTGACCCAGAATCAACTGACAGCGGGCTAAAGCGATCATGTGATCAATCAGAGGTGGTGGGGGAAAAGGAAGTGAGTGTTTGTTTTTATTAACCCCATACAGCACTTTTATGGACATAAGAAAACACAGCAGCATAACGAAAATTGCTTTACCAGCAGACACATTTTCAGCTTGCATTAAGCACACTGAAAACAGTTACACTAAGCTTGAACAGGATTTTTCAGTTTTGCTTTATTAAATATCAGGGACTGTACCTTCCCCAGTGTTTATAAACCTGTATTTCTTTTGCTGTCAAGTTTATGGAAGTATCCATTTAAAGTAGAATGCCTGCCTTTGTTTGAGAACAAAATCAGTGTAAAATTGAAAAAAGTGAAAATCTTTTCATTGATGGCTGTCTCCCCCCTACCTCTTTATTCACCTCAAGGCAAGACACTAGCCAACCACAATACGTCTATATACACGTAGTGGTTTGAAAGTGGTTTACTGAGTATATGGCTGAAGCTATCAGCCAGTACCCCCACTACTACTATTTTTTTTTAGCTGGTGGTTGGCTCTCTCATGAAAGCACTCTGAGCAGCTCATGAGCCACTGGAATGCTTTCACTTTATTCATTAAAGTGTTTTTCCCCAAAAAAATTGCATTTGAAAAAACGCTGCGCAAAACCTTTTTTTTAGAAAAACATACAGATTTATACTTATAAACAAAAAGTGCCAGAAAAGGCTTGGTCTTCAAGTGAGCAAAATGACAATTACTCAGCCAAACAGAAGGAATTTTCTTTTGGTGGTAATTAATCACCGTTTTCTTCCCCCTTTTATACCTTTTACTATATAAAACTAAAGAAGACGGAACCCTTTAGAAGAAGAAAAACAAAAAAAAAACCCCCCCCCCCCCCAGTTTTCTTTGTTTCAGTTTTAAAATTTTGCAAATCTCTCTTCCAATATTTAGGCCAAAAATGTATTCTGCTACATTTCTTTGTTAAAAATAACCCAGATCAGTGTATAATATTTAATCTGTGTGAAAAGTATAGACTTAGACTCAATCTATGGTTTTTGTATTTGAAAATTGATCAGTCCCGATGTACTGACTACCTATTGACCCCTTTTTAGAAAGTAGACAGTGTGGGTAGACAAAAAAACGAAGAGATTTCCAGTCACAAGTGTGGGTAGACAGTGTGGGGTATTTAGTAAGAGGCTTGGCGAGGTTTTGGAAGTTATAATTTTGTGTCACAATCTTTTGAAAAGTTAAGAAATTAAATAACATTTTCATTTCCCACAAAGTTGTCATTTTTAAGAAGTTATTTCTGAACACAGCATGGGAATACTAACAATTACACCCCAAAAAACATTCTAAAATACCTCCTGAGTATGGGGGTACCACATGTATAAGCCTGAGGGGCCCAAAATCCAAGGAGCACCTTCAGGCATTCCAGTGGCATAAATTTTGCATCTAATTTCCAGGACCCCCTTTTGGAAAGTAAACACTCAATGGTATGTTCTGCAAGGCATAGTGATCTTTTGAAGACTTTTTTTGCCAAAAGTTTTTGGAATATGCAGAAAAAAAAGTTGGCGATTTAATAAGATATTTCTCACATAGCATGGGCATACTTCGAATTACACCCCAAAACACATTTTGCTACTCTTCCTGAGTATGATGATATCACGTATGAGTCTTTCAGTGTCTGTACCGATTATGTACCAGATGTTTTATCTTGTGTATCACACAAATCAACCTATTGTGTCTAAATCAAGAATATATCTTAGCATAGCATCACCTATAGCAGTCCCAGTTCCTATAAGACAAGCAAGCCTAGCCTACGGGGGGGGGGGCACAGCTATCACAGGAGATTCACACAGTAGTAAACAATGATGCCAGGAAATGACAAGGTTTACTATTGTCAATGTGACCGCCGACTGGCTACAGAGATCCAATGGAACTGGGGACTCCCCACAGAGGTCAAGTATAAGGATAAGAGGATAAGTGTTCTGGTGGACGCAGCAGGCACAGATTGTGCCACTGCACGCATAACTGGTGGATACAGGGGACGTACGGTTATGTCCACCCGGATCGGTGCTCTTCCAACTTGGCCGAGAGAGTTTAATGGGGTATTAAAACCCTGACCTTCATGTCATGGCTTGACTCTTTTTGCCCACATGGTGCAAGCTTTGTTTGTATATGTAGACACCTGGCATCATTAACATGCAAAATTGTCAGGTCTTTCCTGCTTTTCGAAATTTTGGCTCGGCTTTCTATACAGACCCAATACTACCACACTCTTTACTCTTCCCTCTGCTGGACAATGTGGGTTATCTTGGAGTGGTATTAGATCACTCTTCCTGCTGAGTAATGCTCCTTTATTCTGGAAGCTGAGCTCAGTTTGGCTTACCCAGAATGGCTTTCCTTCTTTGAAAGGAATAGTGTCTGCACTGGTCCCTTAGCGCTCTGGGAAACGTATGCTCACACTTGCTTCTCCTTGCTGATCCAAAAGGATAAAAAAAAGTTTTAGATGCATCTAAAGCTTTTTTTTTTCTTAAGATAGAGTTATAAGGGATTAGAACTACTGATCAACCGATATCGTTTTTTTTTCATTGCCGATACCGATATTTTGGCAAATGAATATCGGTAGCGGACGATATTTTTGCACATTTAAAAATATTTTTTTTTTCTGAAATTTACTTTAGTGAAAGGATCTGGGGGGGTCTAAAAGACAACAAACCCCTCCTCTGCACTTAAAAGCATTCAAAACCCCAAGTTTGGCTGTTCTGAATGCTGTATTTTTTTTTTTTAATCTGGCGCCAGACAGTACCTGGAAGTGATATCACTCATGACATTACTTCCGGGTTTTTGCATGGAGACACGATCAGAGCCGAATGCGGCTTTGGTTGGGTCTTCAGCGGCCGTGCAGGCTGGTTGTCCGGGTTTCCCAGTGGGACGGGAGACCCGGGCGAGCCACGGAAGGCGGGAGAGGGGGACATCCTCTAGCTGCAGGCATCTCTCTGGTACATGGACTTTCCCAAAATATCGGCAATATCGGTAAACTCCAGGGCCGATTCCGATATATCGGGAAGAGTACATAACGGCCCTCGATATATTGACTTTGCCGATAATCGGTAGATCCTCAATTAGAACCCCTATGATGTTTTTTTTGTGGTGTCACCCTGCTAGGGAGATTCTAGGTGATCACTGTGATCAGGGTTGAAATTTAAGGGAAAAACAACTTTTTAAACTGTCACCAGAACAGCAAAAACAGGGAAAACTTCCAATTAATGATGCCTCAAAATGGGTTTTAAGCAAGGTTTCAAAAGAAAAAATCAAGTGCCAATAACGGCTGACGATTTTGACGTGATTTTACCTTGCTTATGGTGTGTTTTTCATAGGTCATGGGACTCAAAAAATGCATCAAAAATGCAACAGGGGAGCATTTGTGATGCGTTCTTGTTGCGTTTTCAATGCATTTCAATAGGGAGTTGTTTTTGGTGCAGTTTGCCAAAATGTGCACCAAGCAAGATTTTTAACACCGCTTCAAAAAGGTACCGATAATGGTAGACAAATTCATAATCATTTTAAATTCATGATATTAATTAAAAAGTCTAATACAACTATTTACAAAAATATATATGAATTAAATATGATTTAGTATATAGATTAAATATGACCGAGTAGGATTTAGTATATAGATTAAAAGTATGAATAAAATTTAAAGATAAAAAAAGGAACTCTTACCTTAAACTCTTTGATTCCATTATATATACTGATAGGTGCAATTTCAGTTTCCCCATTCGGTCGGGAATCGGTTACAATTTCAATAACCTGCTCCAATGCTAGTCTCATTCTTTGGAAGACACCTTCTTTGTTAATACGTGCCGATTCACAATCTGGATGCCTTAGACAAGTCTAAAAAAGGTTTAACAGCGAATTAATGAACAAACACAAACTCAAATGGAAATTTGCAGTAGACACCTATTTACAACATGCTTGTTTGAGGTCTGACTCAAAAAGTATTGACACTAAGCACAGAGAGTCAACTAGCACCTAGCAATGGCAGTTCATGTACTTTTTCATGAAACTATATCCTGCTCCTAGACAGAGTTTAGTTACATGTTTCCGTATTTTGTCTTACCCAATTCCAAAATATACATTTTTTATTGAAATTTAATTCTGAGTTGAGGATGAAGGCAAATATTCTCTTGCAAGGGTTGTGTAATTTTATGTAAAGATAGATATTTTTTAGTACCATTTTAAAACTTTTCAGATTTTTTTAAATCTTTTGAATAAAGAGAAAAAAATGAATTTGTACGCACTGTTAAATCCTTCAGTGTTCATTGAGAGTTGTAGGATTCAAAAACATTTGGGTTACGCAGCCATCTACAAGAGGATTTGCACATGGTAAGTAAACACTGACCAGCCTAGTAACCCCTCTCAATTCCAGCATTTTTCAGTTTTGTATCTAACCGATGCGGAGAGCAAGACCATAAACACAGAGGAGTGGGACCTGTGTCCCTTAATTAACTCCATGAAAAAGGATTTTATGGAGAGTATAGAAATACAAAACATTAACAGGCCGACTAAAAAAAACACAAAACAAAAAAAACAGAAAAGCAAAGCTGGCTTCAGCTGAGGACTGCAAATCCACCTGGTAAAACCTAGAGAATGTCTGAAAGTGCTGGTGTCAGTCTTGAAAATCTGGGAAACCGTTCAACACCACGCCACTATTATGGACTGTTTTCTTTCCAAAACTCAGACGCAGTTCTACTCAGTATTGCGTCTATTTAGAGGTGTCAAAAATGCAGAGCACTCCAATATGGCTGCCGAATGATGCCCAGACCTGTAATGCACATTGAAAGACATGCAAAGATCACTTAAGCTGCAGCTAGCCTTCTGTGCCCAATTATCACAGAGCTGGTAAAAAAAATCCAATTTAGAATACCCTGCAAAAGTTCAAGCAGGACTTGTTCACCCAGGCCAACAACCTTCAAGAAGCGAAACAAAGGCTCTCTGTCCAATTTGACTTTCTGAATCTTATAAACCACAAAATGTTATCAAATATTTGCAGCTGAAATATATCAAAGCCTGTGGGCCTCTCCTCTTCATGTGCAGCGCAAAGTACACATAGGCATCTAAATTCCTGAAAACAGATGGGCAGAAATTGCTCACTTCCCTTGTAGGGGTGACCTGGAAACCTTAAGCATTAAGGAAAAAATGCTAAACCCTGAAAGGCACACAGTAACCATACTAAACACAAACGTCTGCAGTTTTACTATCCATAACTTTCTGATGGAAACTCCCATATAACCTGCTTCAACTCTGTGACATAGCTCTCAACCTACACACCATTTTCCTTAACCCATCTTGCAAATGTAGAGAAGCATGTACATTGGGACATGAAGATAAGGACCCATCATGGGCCCTCTCAAATTCTGTCTATCTCCTCTTTCTATCTGTAAAAATCTATTGGTGTCTAGTTGAGGTTGCTATTACAGCCTCTGTTTTGTTCTCCAAGTAATGAGTGGCACTCCCGCTGCATTCACTCACTGAAGGCACCATCGGTAAACAATCCTTATCTTCAAATTCTGACTTCCATTAGCATCACAACCTCCAACAAGCAGGGGAATATTGAGCTGAACTGCACCTTATTTGCTCCCCATACAGCAGACTATTATCTGACATATTCTGGACTCTGTTGTGACCTAGGTGGGCTAGCGGGTCTACTTGAAAGAAACGTGTAGCAATTACACAATATCCAACGCTCTTCTGTCAAATGTGTTGATTATTAGTCAATGGATCAACATACTAAGTCTGTGGTATAACTTCAATTATAGCAATAGTACAGTGCTTTGCGAAAGTATTGGGCCCCCTTGAACTTTGCAACCTTTTGCCACATTTCAGGCTTCAAACAAAGATATAAAACTGTCATTTTTTGTGAAGAATCAACAAGTGGGACACAATCATGAAGTGGAACAAAATTTATTGGATATTTCAAACTTTAACAAATAAAAAACTGAAAAATTGGGCGTGCAAAATTATTTAGCCCCCCTTAAGTTAATACTTTTTAGCGCCACCTTTTGCTGCGATTACAGCTGTAAGTCGCTTATGGTATGTCTCTATCAGTTTTGTACATCGAGAGACTGAAATTTTTGCCCATTCCTCCTTGCAAAACAGCTCGAGCTCAGTGAGGTTGGATGGAGAGCGTTTGTGAACAGCAGTTTTCAGTTCTTTCCACAGATTCTCGATTGGATTCAGGTCTGGACTTTGACTTGGCCATTCTAACACCTGGATATGTTTATTTGTGAACCTTTCCATTGTAGATTTTACTTTATGTTTTGGATCATTGTTTTGTTGGAAGACAAATCTCCGTCCCAGTCTCAGGTCTTTTGCAGACTCCATCGGGTTTTCTTCCAGAATTGTCCTGTATTTGGCTCCATCCATCTTCCCATCAATTTTAACCATCTTCCCTGTCCCTGCTGAAGAAAAGCAGGCCCAAACCATGATACTGCCACCACCATGTTTGACAGTGGGGATGGTGTGTTCAGGGTGATGGGCTGTGTTGCTTTTACGCCAAACATAACGTTTTGCATTGTTGCCAAAAAGTTAGATTTTGGTTTCATCTGACCAGAGCACCTTCTCTTCTTCCACATGTTTGGTGTGTCTCCCAGGTGGTTTGTGGCAAACTTTAAACACCACTTTTTATGGATATCTTTAAGAAATGGCTTTCTTCTTGCCACTCTTCCATAAAGGCCAGATTTGTGCAGTATACGACTGATTGTTGTCCTATGGACAGAGTCTCCCACCTCAGCTGTGGATCTCTGCAGTTCATCCAGAGTGATCATGGGCCTCTTGGCTGCATCTCTGATCAGTCTTCTCCTTGTATGACCTGAAAGTTTAAAAGGACGGCCAGGTCTTCGTAGATTTGCAGTGGTCTGATACTCCTTCCATTTCAATATTATCACTTGCACAGTGCTCCTTGGGATGTTTAAAGCTTGGGAAATCTTTTTGTATCCAAATCCGGCTTTAAACTTCTCCACAACAGTATCTCGGACCTGCCTGGTGTGTTCCTTGTTCTTCATGGTGCTCTCTGCGCTTTAAACTGACCTCTGAGACTATCACAGTGCAGGTGCATTTATACGGAGACTTGATTACACACAGGTGGATTTGATTTATCATCATTAGTCATTTAGGTCAACATTGGATCATTCAGAGATCCTCACTGAACTTCTGGAGAGAGTTTGCTGCACTGAAAGTAAAGGGGCGGAATAATTTTGCACGCCCCCAATTTTTCAGTTTTTTATTTAACAAAGTTTGAAATATCCAATAAATTTTGTTCCACTTCATGATTGTGTCCCACTTATTGATTCTTCACAAAAAATTACAGTTTTATATATTTATGTTTGAAGCCTGAAATGTGGCAAAAGGTCGCAAAGTTCAAGGGGGGCGAATACTTTCGCAAGGCACTGTAGATGAATGGTAGGGGGGTGGATGAAAAATACATGGATGAATGATGGATAAATGAAGAGTAGATGGATGGATGA
Source organism: Pelophylax lessonae (assembly GCF_965119305.1). Taxonomy (NCBI): domain Eukaryota; kingdom Metazoa; phylum Chordata; class Amphibia; order Anura; family Ranidae; genus Pelophylax; species Pelophylax lessonae. The sequence continues at coordinate 278,639,952 of NC_138772.1, forward strand.
ATGAAGAGCATATGAATGGATGATGGATGCAATGTGCTTCGCCTCTGCAGCTTCTGTAAGATATGGGCAGGATCACCTCAAAGTAGGAAATACCAAAAAACAGGGCGCTGAAGTTAATACCAAGCACACAAACACCTTTATTAAAAGCACCACACTTAGATGTCAGAAATCACCAATCAACCAGTGGATTGTACCAGCAGGTGGGAGGCACCAGAGCTGATCAGCTGAAGATACATAGAGACATTGGATGGCTGCCAAGCAAGCAGGTAGAATAGAGAGAAAAGAATGGCAGCATCTCTAGCTGCACTGTGGATATGACAGCTGTCAGAATCCTATGATGATGTCAGGAGGGGGTAAGCATAATGCATTTCAAGGGACATGGCCCTCGTTATCAAATGTCTGCTGCCTCAAGCTTGGTAGCCATCCATTTCCTCTGTGCATCTTCTGCTGATCAGCTCTGGTGTCTCAACCTGCTGTGCTACTATATACCAGAGCATTGGAGATTTCTGACGTATGCCGCTTTTAATAAAGGTGTTTTTGTACTTGGTATTAAGGTCAGCGCCCTGCTTTTTGCCATTTTCTAGGGGGGTCTACCTCCACCTTCTGAACTTTTTTCCCTATGCTTTCCTTCTTGCATCTTTTTTTTTTTTTATTCCCAGAGCAGTTAGAACAGAAGAAAACTATGCTGCATTGATACTTCCCTTCTATTTGACAAATGCAGGGAAATCACAATTCGTACACACCTTGTTACTATTGCTGGAATGAGGATACCCCAACGCCGCCCCTCTGATGCAATGGGAGTGACTGCAGGCAGATCTGATAAAAATTCAGAAGAGGAAGGTGTTGAGGTGCACTTATAACCTTTGTAATTAGGGTAAGCCAATTAAAGTTGCAAATTGGCCCCTGAAATCTTGAACAACTGCAGTTGCACTCCTGGGATAGGACTGAGAAGAGGGCCACATCTGACAGGCTGAAAAAAGACTTGGAGAAATGTAGCGACACAAGCAGGGAAAGGTTCTAAGCTGTCAGTGTCAGGCCCTTGGAGAGCAAACACTGCAGGCTGCTCCAGAGTAGTTAACAAATTGTGAGCCTCAAGGACCCATACAACAGGACTGCTCCCCTTATGTTTTGGGTTTGACATGTTGCACTACTTGGGGAGACAACTTCACAGTAGGAGAGGTTCAAATGACCAAAAGTGACCAGAGCACTAACTGGTAGCAAGGAACCTGTCTCTTGCAATTGGAAGCAGTGGTAGAAGGATGCTACTTCATACTGGATGGGAACGCAACACCTAATTCTGCATTGTTTTAACCTTTTTCCTGGAAAACAAAGGGGGCTAAGCCTATATTGCCTACTTCTAAATGAGCATTTCAGAGACAGCGTCACACCAGATGCCAGACTCGAAAAGTGCTCCACAGCTAGCCAACACTGTACACAAGGGCTTGCAAAGCACCAAACGCAGAGCCAAGTGCCTGAAGTTCACATTCCAGGAAAGCCCTACAATCATCCAGCCTAACCGGGTTCAGGTACAGCCTCAAGAGTTGTTGCCAAGAAAAACTTGATTTTTATAAGAACTTACGGTATAATCCTTTTCTCTGAAGTTCATCGACAGACGCAGCTCCATCATCTTTAACCCATGGGTTATGCTCCACCTATCATAAATAGGCACTAGGCAGGAAAAAAAAACTCTAGAAAAAACATACACCCTTAAAGAGAAACAAAAAAGATTCTCTTTAAACAGCAGCCTGCAAAACCTTGCGGCCAAAGGAGCATCCGAAGATGCCAACACATCTACCTTGTAGAATTTTGTGAACGTATGCACAGACGACCAACTTGCCGCCTTGCAAACTTGCAGCACTGATGCCTGATGGAAAAAAGCCCAAGAGGCACTCCGCGCTCTAGTAGAATGCGCTTCCCTGGGAACGGAGGAACCTGACCCTTTAGTGAAGAAGCCTGAACTGTTATCTGCCTGATCTATCTGGATATGGTCGCAGCAGATGCAGCCAATCCTTTATGAGAGCCTTCGGTAAGGACAAAAAGAGCACCTGATTTTCTAAAAGACTAAGTGGCCTCCAGGTAAGCCATGATTGCCCAAACCACATCCAAAGAATGCAAGGCAAATTCTTTGGGATGCTTGGGCTCAGGACAGAGTGAAGGCAGCACAACGTCTTCATTCAGATGAAAATCAGAAACGACCGATTAGTTCGGAATACAACTTTATCTCTGTGGACCACCAGATAAGGTGAGTGGCAGCACAACGCCGCCAATTCAGATACTCTATGCGCAGAAGTATTAGCCACCAAAAAGGCAACCTTCTGAGACAAGGCAAGCACGGGAATCTCCCTAATGTTCTCAAAGGGAGGTTTTAGCCGAACAGATAATTCCAAAGTCAGATCCCACAGAGGTAGCGGGGATCGCCTCGGGGGAGCCATATGGCGAACCCCCTGAATAAAAGTGCGATTCAGGGCATGCGTAGCTAAAGGGTGCTGGAAAAACACAGCCAGAGCCAACACTTGGCCTTTGATAGTGATCAAAGCCAACCGTTGTGCAACACCTTTTTGAAGAAAAGTCAAAACCCTAGCCACCGAGAACAAGCGAGGGAGCACCTTCAATGATTCACGCCATGAAATGTACGATTAAAAGATCTTCCTGGAAGTAAACTTCCTAGGCCTTCAGTAGTGTAGGAATCCCTGAATCAGAAAGACCTCTATCCTTCAATACCTGGCTTTCAACAGCCATGCCATTTAAAGCCAGTGACTGTAAAGTAGGATGGAAAATCGTTTTTTGAGACAGCTGATCTTCCCTGAGAGGAAGTCTCCAGGGAGCATCGGCGACCAACCTTATAAGGTCAGGCCAGTCTGGGGCCACCGGAATGACAGGAACCCCTTCCACTTCTATCCTGCGAAGAAGCCTCGGCAGAAGTTTTAGTGGAGGGAATGCAGAAATCAGCCAAAACTGACTCCCAAGGAGCCACCAGTGCATCTGTTTCGATGGCCAGAGGATCCTGAGACCTGGCTAAGAACCTCTAAACCTTCTTGTCGAGTCGAGAAGCAAACAGGTCAACGTTGGGTGTCCCCCACTGAACACACACGAGATGAAAGAACCTCGGGGTGCAAGGACCACTCCCCCTGATCCCAAACCTGACGACTCAGGTAACTGGCCTGCCAGTTCTCCACACCTGGGATGTGCACAGCAGAGAGGGCTGAAACAAACTTTTCCACCGAATCTAGGATCTCGGCCACCTCCCGGGCCGCCAAGACACTCTTGGTGCCCCCATGACGATTGATGTAAGCCACGGCTTTGGCATTGTCCAATTGAATCTGGACCGGATAAATCTTGCAGACGATTTGTCCAGTGGCTAATGGCAAAGCTTTATTGCTCTGAGCTCCAAAAACATTTTATCGGAAGTTTTGGACTCTTTTACTGTTTAGGACCCCTGGGTGCACAACTTCCTCAGCACTCCTCCCCAGCCTAAAAGGCTGGCGTCCATGGTTACCACCGTCCAATACAACGGAGGGAAGGACTTGCCCTGGCGTAGTGCTAACGAGTGAAGCCACCATAATAAAGTAGTCTTTGTGTTGTGACTTAACCGAATCAAAGCATCCTAGGACTTTGGATCTTTGTTCCATTTGATGAGAATCTCCCTTTATAGTAAGGGCCTCGTGTGGAACTGAGCAAAAGGAACCATCTCGAAGGTTGACACAATCAGACCCAAGGCCTGCATGCAAATCCGCAAAGAGAACAGATTGCTTGCCAACAGCAAATGGATCGCCCCCTGCAACTTGTGCAGCTTGTCCGGAGGAAGAAAGACCCTCGCCAAAGCAGAATCCAGAGTCAGTCCCAGATAATCCAGTCTTAATGAAGGTATCCGGGCAGATTTTTGAAATTGATGTTCCAAACGAACTCTTGCAGAGTCCGTACAGTGATCATCAATTCGCCCAACAGGGCTGAATGAGAGTCCACCCTCAATAGGAGATTGTCCAGTTATCCCATTACCAAAATCCCCCGTTGGCGCAGTAATGCCAACAACGGAGCCAGCACCTTGGTAAAGACCCTAGGGGAAGAGGCGAGACCGAAGGGTAACGCTATCAATTGATAATGCTCCTACCCTACAGCGAAGAGTGGAAAACGCTGGTGTACAGCGTAGATAGGGATGTGTAGATATGCGTCCTTGATATCTATAGAGGCCAAAAAGTCTCCTTGGTGTAGAGACGCCACTACCATTCGAATGGATTGCATTCGAAACTTCTGTACCTCGGTTCACCTTGAGGTCCAGAATTAGACGTACTTTGCCTTCTTTTCTGGGCACAGTAAACCGGTTTGAATAGAATCCCTGTAAGCGTTTCCGAGAGGGGACCGTCACAATCACACCTTGCACCTGCATGCTGAAAAATAAGGGCCCTGTCAATTACGTGGTTATTCGCCCTTAGCGGATTCCACCAAAGATCCAAATAGGTGGTCCCCCATAAAGGGGAGATCTGTAGAGCCCTTTTAGAAGCCTGATCCGCAGACCAGCTTTTAAGCCACACCAAACGTGGTTACTATTATTGCGTTTAGAACAACGCTACTGACGCGTGACAATTTTGTCACAATAGGCGGGAAAAGGGAGTACCCTTGCCGCCTTTAGGGGATCTGCGGGCCCCGAGGGAACCAGCGCCCCGCATGTTAAAATTTTCTGCACCGATACCATCAGTGCATCCACCAGCTCCCTTGCATGCCAATGTGCAGTAAAAAAGGAATAATTCTCATTGCAGAGCACCCGAAGTGCTTGGACGCAGACCCATTAGAGTTGCTATATGCTAAGCTCACCCTGGGAGCATAACAAGCAGTGGAGATCGCCAACCACAATTCCGCAAGGAGACGCTGGCACAATAATGTCCCCACTGCGCCGCTCGGTTCAAGGGGGGCGCCAGGCAGTCCATGAGTCCACCCCCCTAAGGGGGGGGCAGATGCCCATCTGCTGCCCTATCACCCTTGTCAGCAGCTCAGTCAGCCAGCCTCGAGTAGGCCCCAAAGCAAAGGCCTAAATTTGGAGCCCCATCCGATCGAGAGTCTGCCGTCAACTCTATCAGCTGGTTCAGCAGTTTGGACAGCTTGGTTAGGAGCTCAGACAGCCTGACATGGTACCCGGACAGCCTGACATGGCACCTGGACAGCTGTGAGTAAGCCGCGGCCTTAATTCTCGGCCTGATCCAGCCATGTGAGGCGCAGAAGAAACAGAAGCTCCCACTCAAGCCTATAACCGCCGCAGGGAGTACAAAAGACATCCCTGCCCCAGTCACTAATCCCCAGGGGGCCGGAAACTTACTAAAAGACCCCCAATGCGATCCAGATAGCCCAGTCAGCAACAACCGCATTCATCCCTCCTTACTGGAGCAAGTGGCAAAGCCAGCTCCTACTTAACCTGGTGGGGGGGGCGTGGGGGTAGGTTGGGGCCAAAAGACCACCATGACTGTTAGAGGGGCTGGGGGAATGTAAGGGAACCGGGAGGTCCAACCATCCCAAGGAGGGGCCCACGTCCACCCCAAGACCGTAAGAGGATTTGGGGGACAGTATTAGACACCATTCCACGGCACCAGGTGGGCGCCACTCTGAACAGTCCACCTCCCACCTGGGGTGGGGGTGCTGCCAGCCAGGGGATGTGCTGCCACTCAGGGCATTCGAGGTCGATCATGTCCCAGTGAGACTTGTCCACTCGCAGGCTCATCCCCATCCATCGGGGCACTGTCGTGGCGAGGCCTAGTTCTGGACTATAACCTGCTCACGCTCGCTGTCCAGCCTGGGGGGGATCTAGATTATCCAGTCCGAAACCACAGCCGGCTGTTGCTTGTAGTTTTCCACGAACTAACTAGTGAAAACAAAAAATTATAAAATAACAAAATTTCCCTATTAAATAACAAAATTTCCCTATTAACAGCTAAGACCCAAGTGCCAGCAGGGAGCTAGGTCCTATTCCTAAACTAGGCAGAAACAAACTGCAGGCTGAAGCAGAGTGTGTGGGGTTATGCCTGCAGGGACAGATCCATTGGCATGGTAAAGTTTTTTTCCTGCCTAGTTCATATTCCTGATACAAGGAGCATAACCCATTGGTATAAAGATGACGGAGCTGCGTCTGTCGAACGATAGAGAAACATCAATTTGTATAAAGAAAATCGGTCACGCAGCGTTAAAGGAATTAACAAATATGGAGGAAAAATATGGCAAGGACAAATAGTTAAACATTCTCAACAGTGAATAGACATTCATCCTCCTGGAACACTAGCAAAAAATGAAGGCATGCAGGGAGTGGGAGGAGTTAGTCACTGGGACCCGTTTTTTCTATCTTTTTTTTTTCCCCAGTAACCAAATCTTCTGGTAGACAGCAGTAAAACCCAATCACATGTCACTATATGAATGGGAAACGAAGAGGTTTTATTTAGATTTAGTAGGTTAGTATTGGCCTTTTGATTGAAGATCAAACAGATCCCTTAAACCTAGTACTCTGACATCTAATAGGTTTACACTAAAACCCAAAGTGCTCTGCAAGAATGCTGCTGAACACCCAGGCCCGGTTCACACCTAAACAATTTTCTGCTTGACGCTTGTAGCTCTAAAAACGCTCAACAAGCCAAATCCCATTCATTTCAATAGCCCCTATTCACATCTGAGCGTTCGGTCACCTGAAGCAAAAAGCCTGACGCTCAAAAAAGTAATCGAGCTTCCTTTATGCAGATTACAAGCATCATTGGCCCCATAGACTTTAATAGGAACACCTGATTTGATCGTTTTACTGGCGTTTTAGGCAGTTTTCTGCTCAAACAGCAGCTCTCCACCTCTAATTTCCTCTTCCTCTCCTCCCCCTAGTGCTTTCTATTGGCTAAACAAAAATGCCTGAAGCTGTAAAACGCTTGACATACACTTATAAAATGCTTGTAATACTCATTTAAAAACGCTCTAAAACTCGAAAACGCCAGTAATTCACTAAGCTCGGGTGTGAATGCAGTCTTGCATCACGCGTTCCATCCAACAAGGTTGGTTTCCTCACTGCTTGATGGGTAAAATACTTCTTTGTAGTAATTCATGGTCTCCCAATTCAAGTTAAAAAAAAAAAAAAAAAAAAAAGGTAATTTTGCCCCTCAATTTCTCTGAACAGCCTTCTGCGATGCTGAAGAATCCTTTCCCGACTACCACCAAATGCTACTATTTAAAAAGGGACAGTTTACTCAGTTTAATACATACCACTACCTAGGAGCAGTGGAAAGGGTTTCCATAGCGACAAATAATGCTGTACACAGATGTTGGTGGGCTGCAGGTCACAGTGTGTCAACAAACAGAACTGCATTGAAAGGGCAATGGACTTTGAGGTTAGGTTTAAATAAAAGTACAGTCTGAATATTTGCAAAGATATTGTAATCCTCACAAAATGATAGCTTGCAAATACACATTCAATTTAGCAGAAAATCTCACCTTGGATGCTGTGAGCAACATCATAGTACACTTTTCCAGCACAGCTCTTGCAGCTGCCATGCTTGCCTTTTTCTTCTCACTTTTCAAGTCCTGGGGAAATAAATATTGATCATGTTTTACTACAAATAAAAAAAAAAAAAAAGTATATACAGGTGCATCTCACAAAATTAGAAGATCGTCAAAAAAATGGATTTTTGTAAAATCTTACCGTAAAATCCTTTTTTCTCTTAAGCTCATTGACAGACGTAGTCCTCGTTGATTAATAACAACTCGGGTTATGCTGCCCTCTACAGGAGTAGGACTAGACAGGAAAGAAAACGTTCTGGCCACACCCTAGGGGCAGTCCTCTCACTTCCTGCTACAGCAAATCAGTTATGTCACAAAGCAGTGTTTAGAGAATTTAACCCAACCCAACTCCAAAACAGAGGGGCGGGTACTACGTCTGTCAATGAGCTTAAGAGAAAAGGATTTTACGGTAAGATTTTACAAAAATCCATTTTTCTCTGTCGCTCATTGACAGACGTAGTCCTCGTTGATTAATAACAACTCGGGACGTCCCAAAGCAGTACCACAAATGAGGGGTGGGCTAACAGAAATCAAAATCCAGAAGGCCCAACCGGAGCCAACCAGAAGCATCAAGGACTCATCGAGCAAAAGATGAGACCTACGTAATAAAACCCAACAAACCCTTGAGGTAGACCAACAGTCTCCTCAGATTGCGGCCTGCAGAACCTTGCGGCCAAAAGAGGCATCTGATGATGCCATCACATCAACTTTATAAAAAGATGTAAAGGTATGAACCGACGATCAAGTCATCGCCTTGAAAACCTGGATCGCTGACGCCTGATGGCGGAAGACCCAGGAAACACTAGGCGCCCGAGTAGAGTGCGCCTTAACAGGGAACGGAGGATTCCGACCTTTAATAGAATAAGCCTGTACCACCGTCTGACTGGTCCATCTAGATATGGTCGCGGCAGACACAGGCAACCCCCTTCTAGGGCTATCCGTGATCACAAAAAGTGAGTTCGTCTTACGAACTAAGTTCGTAGTAATCAAGTGTACCCTGATTGTCTGAGCCCCATCCAAGGAGTGTAATCCCAAGGATGGCTAGTCTTAGGACACGGGGAAGGTAACACAATATCTTTATTCAGATGAAAACTCTGAAAACCACTTTAGGAAAGGAAGGATGGATTCGGAAGAAGAACCACCTTATCCCTATGAACCACCAGATATGGGGGAACGACAAGATAATGCGGCCAGTTCTGACACCCTGCGTGCAGAAGTAATGGCCACCAAAAAGGCCACCTTCTGGGATAATGTAAGCAAGGGAATCTCCCTAATATCTTCAAAGAGAAGTTTCTGAAGAACCGACCACACTAAATTAAGATCCCAGGCGGTAAGAGTGCACGCACTGGTGGAGCCAGATGTCGCACCCCCCCCGATGAAATTCCGCACCAAGGAATGATTAGCCAAAAGTTTCTGAAAGAAGATTGCTAACACTGAAACCTGTCCCTTGATGTGCTCAAGGACAGTTTCTGCTCAACCCCTTGTTGCAGACAGACCAAGATTCGGGTCATCGAATAGGTATGTGGGGGAAATCCAAGAGATTCACACCACGCAATATAAGACTTCCATGTGCTGGAAGTCGCTTTCCTTGCTTTAACTAGAGGTAGGAATAACTGAAGCTGACACTCCCTTGTCCTTCAGTACCTGGGTCTCAATGGCCAGGCCATTAAGCCAGCGATAGTAAAACAAGATGGAAGATCGGTCCCTGAGACCGCAAATCCTCCCTGAGAGGAAGTCTCCAAGGAGCGTCCGCGACTAGCCTCACCAAGTCGGCGTACCAGGCTCGACGAAGTCAGTCCGGAATTTCCTGAATAACTGGAATTCCCTCCACCTCTATCCTGCGAAGAAGTTCCCGCAGTAACTTGAGAGGATGGAAGGCATGCCGTAGCTGAAACTGCCCCCACGGGGCGATCAGCGTTTCTGCTGCGTCCGCTAGAGGATCGCGGGTGCGAGCTACAGACCTCCGCACCTTCCTGTTGAGCCAAGGTGCCAACAGATCCACATCCGGGGTGCCCCAATGAAGGGACAGCTAGTGAAAAAACCTCTGGATGAAGAGGCCATACCCCTTGATCCAGAATCTGATGGCTGAAATAATCTGCCTGCCGATTTCCCACCCCCGGAGTGAACACTGCGGGGAGATCCGGAACAACCCGTTCCGTCCAATGAAAGATGCTAGCCGTTTCGATGGCCACCAGGACACTCTAAGTGCCCCTTTCTTGACATAAGTCACGACCATGGCATAGTGCGATTGGATCCGAATCGGGCTGCTCTAGAGCTGCTCGGTCCAGTAAATCAGACAAAATCTGATCGCTCTTAGTTCCGATACCCTATTGGTAACCTGGATGCTATCGGAAGGAATGACTTCCCCTGGTTGAGCATCGGAGACTTCCTGGTCCACTCGCTTAACCGGATCCGATTGTCCAGGAAATCGGAATTCTTATTCCATTAGAAAAAAATCTCCTTCAGGAGAATTCGGGTATGAGACTGGGTATACCGTACTGTCTCTAAGAAGGCCACCATCAGTCCCAGCCAATTGACGGGCAGCAACATCCGAATCGTAGACTGAACCTTCTGGAGTTTCTCCGCAAGGAGAAACTTTCTTGCCCAGGATGTATCCAACATTAGGCCCAGATAGTTCAGTCTCCTGGTGGGAACCGGGGATGATCTTTGGGAAAGCGAAGAAAACGCTGATGTCCTGCGATGATGGGGATATAAGGATAGGCATCCTAAATGTCTATGGACGCCAGGAAATCCCCCTGATGCAGGGAGGCCACCACTGTTCGGATGGACTCCATCTTTCCCCAAGTCCAGAAATTGGACGCACCTTGCCCTCTTTCCTGGACATTGTGAACAGGTTCAAATAGAACCCCTGAAACCGTTCAATGTTAGAAGGGAAGAATCGCACCGGTGAAAGTGATCGAGACTCAATCCTGTATCCTGACCGTATGACCTTCCTTTAAAGAGGGATTCCTCAAACGGATAGCGCCTAGCCATGCGTTTGGAAATAACAGGGGTTCGTTTCAAAACGACCCCATTTGGGTAAAGGAAAATCCTTCGCCCTTTTGGTAGGTTACCAAGTACCAAAAAGGAATCTCAGTCTCAGCTACCTCTGCCGGTGTAACCTCAAGACTAAAGGTTTCCCGGACGGACACAACTAGTGCATCCACCACTCTTTGCTATGGCGGAGGCAGAAACGTTCTCTTCACTGCTGAGGAGACATTACCTGAGACAACAGCCCCATAAGAGGGACCTGCAGCTGCATTGACCAGCTCCGAATCCGTATCTGAAGTATCAGATAAAAAATGAGGGTAGGCGGGGGTCACTTCTTGACCCCCGTCCCTGACAGGCCACCTCCACCCGGGATACCAAAGACTCCAAAACTGCTGAAAATGCATTAAAAACAAGTGGGGTAATGGAGGGTCCTGTGGCCACCTTGAGGGGATCAGGTGGGGATACCTATGCGGCAGAGTCAATGATTATACAAGACATTTGCCAGCGACCAAAAAAAAAAAAAAATGACAAAGTAAATTTTTTTTTTTTTTTTTTCGTAATCCCCCAGCGTAACAGCGCCCCTCAGTGCCTTTTTGGACCCCACAGAGAGAGAGAGACCCCAAGGCTCATCCCTGATGCACAGAAGTTTTCTATCAACTTGCTCAGTGCTGTCCTGTTACAGACAGGAAGTCTTTGGCCCTTTTTCCTGGCTAAAGGAGGCGGCTCCGCCCCTTAACACGCCTTCCGGCGCCTCCCCCTGGCTCCACGAGGTGTTTGGTCACCTCAAACATGGCCGCCCCCATGCTGGAGACACGAGGCTACGCCAATATGGTGGCCTCGTGCGATCTGCCAGACAATGGCGGCAGCCTGTACAGGATTCAATGTTCGCCTGCGGGAGTATCTCGGCCCCACAACCTTCACCCCGATGGTGATAAGCCTGGCCGGTGGTACCGGACCCTGGCGGGCCGCCTGCGGTCCGTTGGCCGTCGGAAGGCAGCTCTCTGCCCTTGCTGGAGGAATGGCGATCTGGACCACAGTGATTCAGGCATAGGCATCGCCCTGTGAACGCCTCTGACAGGTAAGATACCTCTTGCTTCATTAGTAATGCCACTGACTTCAGTCACCTTTACAGTTTTAAAATGACATTAGATAGTCAGCTCCCAAACCAAGCCTCCTGGTTTCTGTTCACAAAAATCACACTCAAATTGGGGGATCTGTGACCCGTTATAGGATAGAGGGGAGACCCATCCTTACCATTACAGAGAGGGGCCCGCGTTCACCATAAACCCGTCAGGGGGAAAGGGAGAACATACTACTCCCCATACCGGAACCAGGCGGGCGCCACTCCTGACAGAACCCCTCTCCACCGGGGTGGGGGGGCTGTCGACCAGTACGGACGCCGTGACTCTTGGTCATTGGCGTTCAAGCGAGACGTTTAACTCGCAGGGTCAGTCCCCGTCCAGTGGGACTATGTCGCGGCCGACCCAGCGCGGAGCTTTGGCCTGCACGCGCTCGTAGGCTGAACTGGGGTGACCACTGGATCTCAACATCCAGCCCGTCGCCCAGTTACAGCTTGCTTGCTTGAAGATCTCACAGGAACACTGGAGAAAAAAAGCGGTCTAAAAAAAAATCTAAGAAAAAAATCCTGCCAGGACCGAAGATCCTAGCAAGGCATCTAGGTCCTTACTCCTAACTAGACAGAAAAAAACTGATTTGCTGTAGCAGGAAGTGAGAGGATATACCCTCTGGGACTGCCCCTAGGGTGTGGCCAGAACGTTTTCTTTCCTGTCTAGTCCTACTCCTGTAGAGGGCAGCATAACCCGAGTTGTTATTAATCAACGAGGACTACGTCTGTCAATGAGCGACAGAGAAAGTTAATTTTAGTAGTAATTCAATTCAAAAGTGAAACTCATATTATCCATTACACAGGTTGTGATATATTTCAAGCATGGCTTTCTTTTATTTTGATCATTATGACTTACAGCTAGTCAAAACCCAAAATTCTGTATCTCAGAAAATTTGATTTCATAGGACCAATAAAAAAAGGATTTTTAATACAGAAATGTTGGCTTACTGAAAAGTATGTCCATGTACAGTATGGTATGCTCTCAATACTAGGTTGGGGCTCCTTTTGCATGAATTACTGCATCAATGTGACTTGGCATTGCGGCGATCAGCCTGTGGCACTGCTGAGGTTTTATGGAAGCCCAGGTTGCTTTAATAGCGGCCTACAGGTCATCAGAATTGTTAGATCTGGTGTCTATCTGCCTCTTGACAATACCCCATAGATTCTCTATGCGGTTTATGTCAGGCGAGTTTGCTGGTCAATCAAGTACAGTGATACCATTATCATTAAACCAGGTATTGGTACTTTTGGAAGTGTGGGCAGGTGCCAAGTCCTGCTGGAAAATGAATTTAGCATCCCCATAAGGCTGGTCAGCAGAGGGAAGCATGACGTGCTCTAAAACTTCCTTGTAGAGGACTGCGCTGACTTTGGACTTGATTTCGGGAGCCATGCCATCTGCTGGTATTTGTCCACTGTGTTTTATCATCACTGTGGAAACTTCACGCTGGACCTCATGCAACTTGAATTCTGTGCCTCTCCACTCTTCCTCCAGACTCTGGGACCTTGATTTTCAAATAAAATGCAAAAAATGTATTTTCATCCAAAAAGAGGACTTTGGACCACTGAGCAACAGCCCAGCAGTCCACTCCTTGTGAATCCCCCCAAATTCTTGAATGGCCTTTTGCTTCCAATCCTCTCAAGGCAAACCTCCCTGTTGCTTGTGCACCCATTTCTATCACACTTTTTCCTTCCACTCAACCTTCCATTATAATGCTTGGATACGGCACTCTGAACAGCTAGCTTCTTTAGCAATGACCTTTTTTTTTTTGACAGGTACTCTTGTGGAGGGATCTGGGGGGTCTAAAAGACCCCAAACCCCTCTGCACTTAAAAGCATTCAAAACGCCAAGTTTGGCTGTTTTGAATGCTGTTATTTTTTTGAATTTGGCAACGAGTACCCGGGTGAGCCACCGAAGGCAGCGGGGGGGAGGGGGGACGCTCCTTGTAATGACAGATGAGAAGCTTCTCAGCCGCATCAGTTGTCATTACAAGACAGCCGACCGTCGGCTATGGACGCCGGTACCAGAGTGATGCCTCTAGCTGCAGGCATCACTCCTGGAACAAGCATACCCCGAAATATCGGCAATATTGGTAACCTCAGGGGCCGAATCCGATAAATCGGGGAAGGTGCATATCGGCCTCCGATATATTGGCTTGGCCGACAATCGATTAATCCCAAACAAAAAAAACAAAAACAAATGAGTTCAGAAATTAAGGTATGTGTAATAAAATAGAATGGCACAGGGAAACAGTATTGAACACGCTAACTGAAATTTATTTAATACTTCGTACAAAATCCTTTGGTTGGTAATCACAGCTTCAAGACTCCTTCGGTATAGGGAAACTAGCTGCATGCACTCTCAGGTGTGATTTTGGCCCAATAAATCTTCTATGGCATCTTCTATGAAATCTGACCTTTAGTCCGGTGATGGGCTAGGCCATTCTAGCACCTTTTTTAATTTAGAGTTTCCTTGGCTTTGTGTTTGGGATCACTGTCTTGCTGAAATGTCCACCCTCGTTTTATCTTCATCATCCAGGTAGATGGCAGCAGATTTTTATCAAGAATGTTTTACCAAATTTTTCTATTCATCGTTCCTTTAATGACAAGCTTGCCAATACCGTATGCTGAAAACCAGCCCCACACCATGATCTTCCCACCCCCAAACTTCACTGTTGGTATGGTAAAAAGTCTTTGAGGGATGCAGCACTTTTGAATATTGCTAAGATATTGGGGCATGATCACAGAACCATCAAATATTTTGTTGCAAATAGTCAACAAATGTGGAGGAAAAAAAAAAAAAAAGACACCGAAACTGCCAAAGATTTGAAAGGAATCAAACGTGAAGCTACAAGGAACCCATTATCCTCCAGTGCGGTCATATTCCAGAACTGCAATCTATCTGAACTTCCCAGAAGTACAAGTTGTTCAGTGCCTAGAGACATGGCCAAGGTAAGGAAACCTGACCACCACTAAACACGACACATAAGTTGAAGCGGTTTGCTGTGGGGGCACTCGATAGGAAGGAGGGGCAAGGAACAGGAATGAGGGACCCAAGGAGAGATGGAACCGGGCTGCTCTGTGCAAAATCAAGTGCAAAGAGGAAGGAAGTATAGGTTTAAAAAAAACAAAACAAAAAAAAAAAACTAGACTTTACAATCACTTTAAAGATAAAAGAATAAATGACATGACCCCCTTTCTCACCTGACCTTAACCCGTTTGAGAAATTGTGGGTCCTTCGTAAACGGAAGATTTACGGTGAAGGAAAACAGTAAAGCTCTATGAACTCTGTCTGGAAGGCTGTTGTTGCTTCTGCACAAAGTTGATCATCAGCAGTTCAAAAACTAAAAGAATTAATGAATGGAAGTCTTATGACTGTTATTGAAAAAGGGCAGCTTTATCGGTCACTGATTTTTTTTTTTAAATGATGTGTTAATTTTGAGTTGTTTATTATTCTCACTTTAACGGATTAAAATAAAATTGAGATGGGAAAACTTTATTTATTTAGTTGCATAATAATTGTGCACACAGATATTCTTCTAAGAAAGCCAAAACCTCACTTTTTAGGCTCGGTTCCCTTGGTGCGATGTGGGAACCCTGCGAATCCACTGTGGCTTTCCGCATCGCACCCGACTAGCAGGCTGTTCACACGCCCATATGCCAACTGCTGGGAGTGTCAATACAAAGGTAATGACACCCCCAGATCGGTTTGCATATTGTAGTGTGAACTGTCAATTTGGACAGGAATCGGATCGCATGGGTGTAAACAAATATGCAAACCAATTCTGTTGCGGAACAAAAAAAGGGTCCTGCACAAGTTTGCCCAAATGCGATGCAAATTCAGCCATGCAATCTGTATGGCTGAATTTGCATTGCACTGACATAGCAAGTGATTTGCACAGCAGTGCGGTGCGAATCACATGCGATGAATGGCATCACTACAGTGAACCAGCCCTTATTGTCTTAAATATTCAGGTCTGAGGTTTATTAACATTTTGGATTTAAAGAGCACTATAGTTGTTCAATAATGAAATGTATTCTCAAAAATACAACTTGCCTAATAATTGTGGACACAGTGTATATTCTCCCAGTATTTCCACATTCTTGTCTAAATGTTGTGCAGCAAAACTTTAAACGGGTTTCAACATACTTTTTCTTCAGCAACGGAGTCTTGCGTGGTGAGTGTGCATACAGGCCATGGCGGCTGAGTGCATTACTTATTGTTTTCTTTGAAACAATTGTACCTGCTTATTCCAGGTCTTTGTGAAGCTTTCCACAAGTGGTCCTTGGCTCTTGGACAACTCCTTTGAGAATTATTTTCACTCCTCTGTCAGAAATTATGTTCTTTCCGCTTCTGGATTATGGCCCCAACAGTGCTCCCTGAACATTCAGAGGTTAAGGCGCAGGTCTTGAGAGCTCTTTGCTTTTACCCATCATGAGTTGTTTCTTGTGTGACACCTTGGTGATGAGATACCATTTCATAGGCCAACAGATGAGACTGAACCAGCTATAATTTGCACTAACAAGGGGCAGGGTTGCTTTCTAATTACTAATAGATTGCAGCTGGTGTCTTGGCTTTCCATGTCTTTTTGCACTTCCCTTTCTTCATGTTCTCAATACTTTTTCCCTGTGTCATTTCATTTTATTACACATAACCGAATTTCTGAACTTTTTTGTTTTGGTTTCTTTGTATGGATTGCATAGCTTGTAACAGACATGTGGTTAAAATGTCATGTCAATAGCACCTTTGGCGGTACATTTACCTAGAAAAATGTGTTTAACACTTATTTTACCCGCTGTGTATTAAATTAACCACTTGACGACCAGTCAGGGTTGACTGTACTGCGGCAAAGTGGTTCATTATCGTCCAGCGACGTAGACCTACGTCGCTGGACTCCTCCTCGTGGGCGGCGCGCACGCGCCGCCGGAGGCTCGCACGCGCCGCCGGAGGCTCGCTCCTGCTGTATTCAGTCACAGCGGGAGTCGGGCCAGGGGAGGAGCGGTGGTGATCACCGCCGCTCTTCCCCGATCGTCAGGGAATCGAGTGTGGAGCCCTGCCCGCTTGTGTAAACAAAGCGGGCGGATCTCCTAAGTGACAGACAGGGTCAGATTGCAGGGTTCAGCATAGCTGAACCTGCGATCTGTCCCTGTGTCACTCAGTCACCTCCCCCCACACACGTTAGTAAGCACCAGGCATACATTAACCCCTTGACCACCAATAAAAATTAACCCCTTCCCTGCCAGTGTCATTTTTACAGTAACAGTGCATATGTATAGCACTGGTTACTGTAGTAATGTCACTGGTACCCCAAAAGTATCCAAAATGTCAGTCAAGGGTCCGATCTGTCCGCCGCAATGTCGCAGTCCCGCAAAAAAAAAAAAAAACGCAGATCGCCGCCATTACTCGTTTAAAAAAAAACACCAAAAATGACAGAAATCTTTCCCTTGGTTAGTAAACGCAATAACTTTTGCGCAAACCAATCAAAATACGCTTATTGCGATTTTTTTTACCTAAAATATGTAGCAGAAAACAAATTGGCCTAAAATGATAAACAATTTTGATTTTTACATTTTTTTGGGGGGGAATTTCATATAAAAAAATGTGAAAAATATTGTTATTTTTTCAAAATTGTCGCTGTTTTTTTGTTTATAGCACAAAAAGTAAAAATTGCACAGGTGATCAAATACCACCAAAAGAAAGCTCTGTTTGTGGGAAACAAAGGACATAAATTTAGTTTGGGTACGGCGTTGCATAACCGCGCAATTGTCAGTTAAAGTCGCACAGTGCCGAATCGCAAAAAGTGGCCTGGACGTAAGACAGCAAAATCCTTCGGTGTTAAAGTGGTTAAGCAATACAATATGTATGGTACTGCTTTTAAAACTGCTGCAAATAAAGAAAAACTCATATTTTTCTCATGCCACCAGCCCCAAGAAAGGAATGTGCAAAGATAAAGTATTTTAACAGATGACAACATCAGAAAGAAAGAAAAAACATTTCCTCCCACTCAGATTAAGACTTAGATGTATTTCTTTAATCAGCATGTGCCACGGTCAGTGTCAGGTATAACACGTACATTTTGTCTGTCTCCAGTGAGATGGGCGAATTCCACCATTTCGTTACCAAACTGGCTGAATATCTGAACAAACTCTTGAAAGCTGCTCACTTTTTCAAGAAGCTCCATAGTTGCCAGGACCTGAAAGAAAACATTTGTTTTTATTGAACCAGGCATTAACATCAATTAAGGGGCATAAGAATGAGACGATGCATGCCTATGTATATTTTGGAGTAGATTTACTAACCTTGATCCTGTATGCATTTGCAGTTGCATAAGCAAAGTTTGGTTAGATCGGATTCATTCCATGTTTGCAACTTTAGCTAGCAACATTATCCACATTTAAAATAAGGCAAATGTGCTACCAGTAAATAGCCTACATACAGTATTTTTTTTTTTCTAGTAAATATGAGGCCAGCAAATCTTTATGTGGCACTGTCCATAGTGCTGATCTTGTGTACGCAGATCAGCACTAGCAGTTATGGGTTGGGGCAGTTGCAGTTTGTGTAATTTACTATTGGTTATTTAGTGGGTGGGTGCACTGGACACCTTTGCTGCCATCGTGCTATTTGCTGGGTGTCCAGTGCACCTCATGCATTTAGGAAAGGGGTGGGTATCCTCCAGACAAACCTACACTAAATCCATCAATTACTATATATGTGTTTCCACTGTGGAGGCTCTCAAAATTTAGTGTTAGGACTGCAGATAATACTGGGGTGCCTCATAGGCCCGAAACAACTCAGATTATGAAAATAGTGTTCAACAATTTTCATAATCAATTAGTTGGTCAGCCGATTAGTTGGCCTGCATACAGAATGCATTTATTTACATATCAGGAAATACAGGGAAGCGCACATACAGCTCAGTACAGCGTCCATACATGTCAGAAGGCACAGTGCAGCACACATACAGCTCAGTACACCATCCATACATACATGTCAGTATGTGCCTGAGAATTTGTGAATGTTAATGTGTGAGGATCAATGCCTCATGGGACATGTAGTCCTGGGCACGAAGTGAGAGGTTCTAAAGGCAGAAGTTGTTTTACCTTGCTATATGGAAACTCTATACTATACTTTGCAGCTTGCTATTGGGGCACTCTGAAAGCAGGAGGAGCCAGAAGCGTCAGCAGGGGACCACAGAAGAGGAGAATCAGGGCTGCTCTGAGCAAACCATCACACAGAATAGGCAAGTATACCACGTTTGTTTAAAAAAAAAAAATCACTTTAAAAAGACTCTGTGCAGGGAAGATCAGCATCTGAACCCAAAGAAGGTGGAAGCCGATAGACTGGAGGTAATATAAGGCATTAAAATATCCCTTTAAATTAAACTTTTACCAGTAGTGTGCATTATAATTAAAATGATCATATCCATGAAAAAAATAAATAAGTCTCAGCTTTTAGTACTACTTCAAAATGAAAGATTTATATCTCCCTTCCTCCCTTCATTTAACCACTTGCCGACCGGTCACGTTGACCCTACTGCGGCAAAGTGGTTTGTTATCGTCCAGCTGGACTCCTCCCCTTGTGGGCGGCGCACGCGTGCCGCCGGAGGCTCGCTTCCGCTGTATTCAGTCACAGCGGGAGTCGGGCCAGGGAAGGAGCGGCGGTGATCACCGCCGCTCTTCCCCGATCGTCGGGGATCAAGTGTGGAGATCCGCCCGCTTGTGTAAACAAAGCAGGCGGATCTCCTAAGTGACAGGCAGGGACAGATTGCAGGATTCAGCATAGCTGAACCTGCGATCTGTGCCTGTGTCACACAGTCCCCTCCCCCCACACACGTTAGTAAGCACCAGGCATACATTAAGCCCTTGATCACCAATAAAAGTTAAAAAAATAAAAATAAATCGCAGATCGCCATTACTAGTTAAAAAAAAAAAACAATAAAAATGACAAAATTTCCCGTAGTTAGTAGCTGCGATAACTTTTGCGCAAACCAAACAAAATACGCTTGTTGCAATTTTTTTTACCAAAAATATGTAGCAGAAAAATTGGCCTAAAATGTTAAAAAAATTTGATTTTTACATTTTTTTGGGGGGGAATTTAAAAAAAAAAAAAAGTGAAAAATATTGTTATTTTTTCAAAATTGTCGCTCTTTTTTTGTTTATAGCGCAAAAAGTAAAAATCGCACAGGTGATCAAATATCACCAAAAGAAAGCTCTATTTGTGGGGGGGGGGGGAAAAGGACATAAATTTAATCTGGGTACAGCATCGCACGACCGCGCAATTGTCCGTTAAAGTAACGCAGTGCCGAATCGCAAAAAGTGGCCTAAAAGTGGTCAGGAATGGGGTAAAATCTTCCGGTCTTAAAGCGGTTAAAAATATGCTCATTGAGAATTTTTTTGTCAAAAGACATGTAGCTAAATAAATTTTGGCCTAAATATATGGACAAAAATTGAATATATTGGATATTTTTTAACTGTCAAAGTAGAAAAATAGTTATTTTTTTCAAAATTGTCGCATTTTATTAAGATCGCAAAAAATAAAATAAAAAAATCGCACAGGTGATTAAATACCACCAAAAGAAAGCTCTGTGGGAAAACAATGACGTAAATTTTGTTTGGCTATGGCGTTGCATGACCGCGCAATTGTCAGTTAAAGTCGCACAGTGCCGAATCGCAAAAAGTGGCCTGGACGTAAAGCAGGAAAATCCTCCGGTGGTAAAGTGGTTAAAGAGGAAGTAAACTCTGCTTTGTAATTCTCTTTTTTCGAATATTTGTGTTCAACAAAGTAATTTAATGAATTGCACATTGTAACGTTATTACAAATCAATTCGCAAATACCTTTTTGTTGAATTATAAAATATATCTTCTTCCGGGAATCAGCTGTGCCATCTTTGCTAATGATTTCGGCTTCCCCTGTGATGTCATTTCCGCCCTTACTTGTTTTCTCTGTCTAAATCTCACGCATGCGCGATCGCGTGCTATTCGAGCCTCTTTCTCGATAGCCGCTACTAAGGCAACCGAGCTCCGGCATTCTTAGCTCATATGATTACAATGTGTGTGCGATCCCCTGGTTCACTCCCCCTGTGTGACGTCTCAGTCACAAGGGGAGAACCAGAAAGGTGGAGGAAGTACAGCACTGTATCGCGAGCCTTCATAGCCATGCTGTTTTGCAGAGGAACTGTAAGACCCGGCATGCTGTTAAGGAAACGGCACACATAGCATGCCGTGAATTGAAGGCCCAACTGTGCATGCACCAGTGACGTAGTCAAACTTTTCTGTACAGATTGTAGGAAGATAATACAAAGATGATACAAGTAAGTAAAGTTTCTCTCTAACCTCTTTAACTTCATGTCTGACTCCTAGTTAAAATGCCCAGATATCCTACTTCTGGGTGTATTATTATATATATGATACAATATATACAGTTGTGCTCATCAGTTTACATACCCTGGCAGAATTTATGATTTCTTGGCCATTTTTCCAAGAATATGAATGGTAACACAAAAACTTTTCTTTCACTCATGGTTAGTGTTTGGCTGAAGCCATTAATTATCAATAAACTGTTTATTCTTTTTAAAATCATAATGACAAGAGAAACTGACCCCTGGTCAAAAGTTTACATACCCTGGTGATTTTGGCCTGATAACATGCACACAAATGGGGTTTGAATGGCTGTTAAAGGTAACCATCCTCACCTGTGATCTGTTTTCTTGTAATTAGTGTGTATGAAAGGTCAATGAGTTTCTGGAGTTCCTGACAGACCCTTGCATCTTTCAGCCAGTAGTGCACTGATATTTCTGGATTCTGAGTCATGGGGAAAGCAAAATAATTGTCAAAGGATCTGCAGGAAAAGGTATTTGAACTGTATAAAACAGGAAAGGGATATAAAAAGATAACCAAGGAATTGATAAAGCCAATCAGCAGTGTTCAAACTCTAATCAAGAAGTGGAAAATGAGAGGTTCTGTTGAAACCAAACCACGGTCAGGTAGACCAACTAAAATTTCAGCCACAATTGCCACAAAAAATTGTTTGGGATGCAAAGAAAAACCCATAAATAACTTCAGGTGAAATAGAGGATTCTCTGAAAATGTGGCTGTTTCAAGATGCACAATAAGGAGGCACTTGAAGAAAGATGGGCTGCATGGTCGAGTCGCCAGAAGAAAGCCATTATTACGCAAATGCCACAAAGTATCCTGCTTACAATACGCCAAACCGCACAGAGACAAGCCTCAAGCCTTCTAGCACAAAGTTATTTGGAGTGATGAGACCAAAATTGAGCTTTTTGGCCACAACCATAAATGCTACATTTGAAGAGGAGTCAACAAGGCCTATGATTAACGTTACACCATTCCTACTGTGAAACACGGAGGTGGATCGCTGATGTTTTGGGGATGTGTGAGCTATAAAAAGGCACAGGAAATTGGTCAGAATTGATGGCAAGATGAATGCAGTAGTCATCAAAAAATACTGGAGGAAAATTTGCATTCATCAGCCTGGAAGCTGCGCATGGGGCGTACTTGGACATTCCAACATGACAATGAGCCTAAACACAAGGCCAAGTTGACTTAACTTATTATTGGCTACAGCAGAATAAAGTGAAGGTTCTGGAGTGGCCATCTCAGTCTCCTGACCTCCGTATCATTGACCCACTCTGGGGAGATCTCAAACAAGCAGTTCATGCAGGACAGCTCAAGAATTTACAGGAACTTGAGGCTTTTTGCCAAGAAGAATGGGCAGCTTTACCATCGGAGAAGATAAAGAGCCTCATCCACAAATACCACAAAAGACTTCAAGTTGTCATTGATGTTAAAGGGGGCAATACACTGTATTAAGAACTGAGGTATGTACACTTTTGATCAGGGTAATTTTGGCAGTTTCTGTTGTCATTATAATTTAAAAAGAGTAAACATAGTTAATTGATTTTAAATGGCTTCAGCCAAACACTAACCATGAGTTAAAGAAACGTTTTTGTTCTATCATTCATATTCTCTGAAAAATGGCCAAGAAATCAAATTCTGCCAGGGTACGTAAAATTATGAGCACAAATGTATTACTTTCACTGTTTCACAGTATAAATTACACCCTTAGGCTTCATTCACACCTAAGCATATAGTTTTTTTTGGCGTTTTTTTGCAGGTGTTTGGAGGCAGGCATTGACATCTGACAAGAATGCTTGTAATCTGCCAAAAAAGCTCATGTACTTTGAGCTTCAGGTGACAAAACGCTTATAAGTGAACAGCGGCCACTGAAATGAATGGGATTTTGCTTGTTTTACGTTTTGAGACTTCAGAGCGCTTTATGAGCTGAAAAATGCTCAGGTGTGAACAGGGCCTTATATTGTAGCACTTATCTGCTCTTTTTGTACTATAAAGGGCAAATTTTAGTTTTTTTTAACCCCATTATGACAGGCGATACAAAAAAAGCATGCTGCTAAACAGCTTAGGCCTGGTTCACACCAATGCATTTTTGGTGCTTTTTGTACTAGGCCATCTTTATATAGAGCAACAATTTTTTTCCGATCCTCAGGGAGTTCTTTGCCCTGAGGTGCCATGTTGAACTTCCAGTGACCAGTATGAGAGAGTGAGAGCGATAACACCAAATTTAACACACCTGCTCCCCATTCAAACCTGAGACCTTGTAACATTAATGAGTCACATGACACCGGGGAGGGAAAATGGCCCAATTTGGACATTTTCACTTAGGGGTGTACTCACTTTTGTTGCCAGAGGTTTAGACTTTAATGGCTGTGTGTTGAGTTATTTTGATGGGACAACAAATTTACACTGTTATACAAGCTGTACACTCACTACTTTACATTGTAGCAAAGTATAATTTCTTCAGTGTTGTCACATGAAAAGATATAACATACTTACAAAAATGTGAGGGGTGTACTCCCTTTGTGAGATACTCTATGTCAAAAGGCTATATGATATATTACAAGATAGTAATAAAATGGCAAGAGATTACACAGACCAGACTACGAAAAAGCTACAAAATGATTTTGAAATATTAGCTGCTCAAGCTATGGCATACGCTAGCAATAATTGTTTATCCAACAAAAATATAATCTGATGTCACTGATAAAGCTGCAGAAACACATCTTTCTGTTGCAAATGGATTGAAGCCATTAATGATAAACTTAAGTACCTTGTTTCTGGAAGTGATAATTTGTTTAATAACAATTCTGTCTGCCAACACCAGCACCTTCGTAACTGAAGAAAGGAGAAGTCTAGCAGCTTTTACCACTCCGGTTTTATCCGTGAATATGGTAATTCGACCATCTGGATCAGGACGTTCACCAATGCTCATATCGGTCAGCTGGGCTATAGTTTCACCTTTAAAGCAAATGCAGGTTATGTTACTATGCAAGTTTTAACCAAATATACAGATTACAAAAGTGCGTAGCTGTAAAGCCTTTACCCATTATGTTTGATTTAAAAATGCTTTCTGTGAATGAACTTCCAAATGCCATTTGGAGAAGATTGGATTTTAGTTTCTGTTTGGCTTTATCTCAAAGTAGTAGTTTAGTTTTCCAGAGAAGGAAATGGAGGAGACCTTACCCACAAAAAAGATATTGATAAGATACTCTAAAGACTGGTAACAAAAGTGGTGAAAGGTCTGAGGGATAAAACATATCAGGAGAGACTTCAGGAACTTCTGTACAGTCTGGAAAAAAAGGGAAAAGGGGAGACCTGACTGAAAACCTTATTTATACCCATGATGCAATTAAAGGTTAGGACAGTCAAATTTGCTTGGGACAAATCTAGATCTATACTCAAAAAAAAAAAAAAAAAACACAAAGGTGGTGGACCACTTATATTTTTTCTGCAGTCACTAGGTTTCTAGAAATTTGCTTTGTTGTCAATCAGCATGAGATAACAGGAAGCTGCGCATGGACACATCGGTACACGACTGCGGTTTAGGTGCCCTCATAACAAGAAAAGCTAGGAAAAAGGGTAAAGTCTCTAACAGTCATACATATGTTCAAGAATTTAAAATATCAGGATTAATATGCGGTCGTGTGTTTCGGTCTGTTAAATGTAATATTTAAAAGGTTTAGCTATATCTATTTGGAAAGTTCAAAACATGTTGATCCTACCAAAAATCCAATAGGCTCACATCCCCTATGATATGAAGATGAGGAAAAGGGAATGTGTTCTGTAATTCTAACACTTCCTGCCCTAGGGTGACAACGCTTTTCCTACATTGAAAATGTACAATCGGAGAAAAATGAAAAATAATAGCAGCGACCCCTGAAAGCCTAAAATTTTTTTTTTTTCTTAAATTATGGATAGAATAAGGACAAGTGAGTGTCGTTTTTTCTGCCCAGGAACATTTTCCCACATTTGCTATGCTTGTGACTCCAGGACAGAGAGTTAGGGGAGAATTTGCCATTAAACCAGTAAAGCTGGCCATATGGTTTGAATTTCGGCCAATCCCTATGAATCAGTCAAAATTAGATCCATGGTAGCTCTGCCGACAGCACATGAAAAATTATAAGTGCTGAAAGTATAATTGTCAGCCTTAAAGAAGAGGTTCAGCCAAAAACTGAACAAAAATTAACTCGATATCTACTGGCAGCCACATTCTAAAAAAGGGATTTTTGTAAAATCTTACCGTAAAATCCTTTTCTCTTAGCTCATTGACAGACGTAGTCCTCGGTGATACACCACCTTCGGGTTATGTTGCCTCCACAGGAGCAGGACTAGACAGGAAATTAAAAAGCTCTGGCCACACCCTAGGGGCAGTCCCAGAGGGTATATCCTCTCTCTCTCTGCCTCAGCAAATCAGTTATGTGAAAAAGCAGTCTTTAGAGATTTTAACCCAACCCAACTCAAAAACAGAGGGGCGGGGACTACGTCTGTCAATGAGCTAAGAGAAAAGGATTTTACGGTAAGATTTTACAAAAATCCATTTTTCTCTAGCGCTCATTGACAGACGTAGTCCTGGGTGATACACCACCTTCGGGACGTCCCAGAGCAGTATCACAAATGAGGGGTGGGAAAATGGAAATCAAATCCCAATCTAGAAGGCCCAACCGGTGCCAACTAGAAGTTTACAATGCTCATCCTTAATGATGAGACTCAACAAAAAAGAGAAAAAATTATTTTTTTTTTTTTTTTTTCAAACAGAAAAAAAAAACCCTCGAGGTAGACCACCGGTCTCCTCAAATTGCGGCCTGCAAAACCTTGCGGCCAAATGAGGCATCCGCCGATGCCGTCACATCAATTTTATAGAATTTTGTAAAGGTATGTACCGACGACCAGGTGGCCGCCTTACATACCTGGACCACTGACGCCTGATGGCGAAAGGCCCAGGAAGTACTGAGCGCTCGAGTGGAGTGCGCCCTAACAGGGAACGGAGGACTCTGACCCTTAATAGAATAAGCCTGTACCACCGTTTGTCTAATCCATTTGGCAATGGTCGCGGCAGATGCAGGCAAACCCTTTCTGGGGCCATCCGTGATCACAAAAAGTGAATCCGTCTTACGGAATGATTCCGTAGCTTTCAGGTATACCCTGATTGCCCGAACCACATCTAAGGAATGCAACGCATGTTCCCGATGATGCTTGGGCTGAGGACACAAGGAAGGTAGTACAATATCTTCATTCAGATGAAAATCTGAAACCACCTTAGGAAGAAAAGATGGCTTAGGATGAAGTACTACCTTATCCCTATGAATCACTAGGTATGGGGACTGGCATGATAATGCAGCCAGTTCTGACACCCTGCGAGCAGAAGTAATAGCCACCAAGAAGGCCACCTTCTGGGATAAAGTAAGCAAGGGAATCTCCCTGATGTTTTCAAAGGGAGGTTTCTGTAGAACCGACAAAACCAAATTAAGATCCCAGGGCGGTAAGGGCGCGCGGACTGGAGGAGCCAGGTGCCGCACCCCCTGGATGAAATTCCGCACCAAGGACTTGGTAGCTAAAGGTTTCTGAAAGAAGATTGCTAATGCTGAAACTTGACCCTTGATGGTGCTCAAGGCTAGCTTCTGCTCAACCCCTTGTTGCAAAAAGGCCAATATTCGAGTCACCGAATAGGTACGTGGAGGAAATCCTAAAGATTCGCACCACGCAATATAAGTCTTCCATGTGTGATAATAGACCTTGCTGGAAGTCGCTTTCCTTGCTTTAATAAGGGTAGGAATGACTGAAGTAGACAAACCTCTGTCCTTCAGTACTTGGGTCTCAATGGCCAGGCCATTAAACCCAGCGACTGTAAAGCATGATGGTAAATTGGTCCTTGAGACCACAGACACTCCCTGAGACGAAGTTCCCACGGAACGTCTGCGACTAGCATGTCCAAGTCGGCCAGGCCGGCTTGAGGAGGCCAGCCTAGAATTTCTAGGACCACTGGCGCTGATAGAATCTGAACCAGGCGTCCCTAGAGGTATCTGGCCCCGACCATCCGAGAAAGTCTGGTCGTTTTCTGTTCCCACACATTTATCAGATACCTGATTGTTATCAGGAAGGGTGATCTTTTCTGGTTGAACCTCAGGGACCGAAGTCACCCAACTAGAGGCTACTTGGCCTATCTGGTCAACCAGATCCGATTCCTGTGAGGTATAGGGACTAATCTTAGGAAAAGGTAAAGGAAAAGATCTATTCAGGGAACGGTAACTACCGCTTCCTGTAGTACTTAAATGTTGGAAGGGAAGAATCGCACCGGTAGTAGTGGTTGAAGCTCGATCTAATGTCCTGAATACCGGTGAAAACGTCCCCCCACCCTGAAACCGGGTGGGGGCGCACCTTCAGGCTGTGTACTCCTTTGCTTCGGGTTTGGCTGGGTTGGTCCTCTGCTTGTCCGACCAGCCCTTCTTGAACCCTCCTGGAGGAGTCTTGCCTTTCCCGCTAGTACCAGCCGGGCGCCCTTTATGGGCGGTAAAGAAAGGTCCTCGCTTGTTGCGAGGTCCCTTAGCTTTAGCAGCCTGTGGCAAAAAAGTGCTCTTGCCCCCAGTGGCATCCTT
Source organism: Pelophylax lessonae (assembly GCF_965119305.1). Classification (NCBI taxonomy): domain Eukaryota; kingdom Metazoa; phylum Chordata; class Amphibia; order Anura; family Ranidae; genus Pelophylax; species Pelophylax lessonae. Next base: position 278,667,546 of record NC_138772.1, read on the forward strand.
GATGATTTCATCTAGGTTGGCCCCAAATAGACGATTCCCCTGAAAAGGGAGATTTGTCAAGGTCTTTTTGGAACCTAGGTCAGCTGACCAGCATTTTAACCACAGCACACGTCTGAGGATCACCGCTGACATAGATGCATGCCCTAATAAGGGAGTAGTGTCCAAGGCTGCGTCACAGATAAACTGTAGCCCTTGTATAATCTGTTCCATCAAATCAGATGTCTCCTGGGGAATATCTTTTCCCCTAAGGTCTTGGCGTACCATTTTCGCCCATTACGTAAGTGTCTGGGAAACTAGACCAATAACAATTACTGGTCTAAATGCTGACCCTATCAGAGAGAAGATGGTGCGGGACTCTGCTTCCATCTTTCGATCCACCGGATCCTTAAAGGATGAAGTGTCCTCCACTGGGATAACCGTGGCTTTATTCAGCCTGGAAATAGGTGGATCCACCACTGGTGGTACCGTCCATTTCTTAATGATGGATTCCTCAAACGGATAGCGTCTAGCAATACGCTTGGAAATAGTAAAGGTACGTTTAGAATGCTCCCATTCTCCTTTAATCTGATTACCGAAACATTTGGGTACAGGAAAAACCTTCACCGTTTTGATGGGCTTATTAGTACCAAAAGGAATCTCTGTTTCAGTTGCCTCTGCCGGTAAAGCCTCAAGTTTTAAGGTTTCCTGCACTGCCACAACTAGTGCGTCCACCAATGCTTCTTCCTGAATTATAGCAGGAGAAGAAGCGTCCTCCTCACTGTCTGAGGGGGCTTTACCTGGGATAACAGCCTTTGCAGAGGAACCTGCAACTGCAGTGACCATCTCTGAATCAGAGTCAGAGGTGTCAGATAGTATAGGGGTAGGCGGGGGTCGCTTCCTTGACCCCCGTCCCTGACAGGCCGCCTCCACCCGAGCCACCATAGACTCCAAAATTGCTGTAAATGACTCTACACTCTGTGCACCGGCGGGTCCCGTGGCCCCCTCGAGGGAAACAGGTGGGGGAATATGTGTGGCAGGGTCCATGATAATTCCAGTCACTTCCTGGATAATATAATTCAAAAATAAAAAACTTTTTTTTTTTTTTTTTCAGACCCCCAGCGCCACAAAAAGCCCCTTAGTGTTACCTGCTAGGGATCCCTATCGATCGAGAGAGAGAGAGAGATAGACCCCCAGGCTCACCACTTGATGCTCAGAGTTTAACTGCAACAGGTTACAGCGCTGTCTTGACAAACAGGAAGTCTTTTGGCTGGCTGCCCAGGAAGAAAGGAGGCGGCTCCGCCCCTCTGCACGCCTTCCGGCGCCTCCCCTAGCTCCACAAGGTGTTTGGATCACCTCAAACATGGCCGCCCCCATGCTGGAGACACGAGGCTACGCCAAAATGGCGGCTCGTGCGATCCAGCAAAAAAAAAATGGCGGCGGCCTGTACTGAATAGCGGTGTGCTGCAGGGCACACAACACTCTCTCTGCATGGGGATTTGGCGTGGTTGGCGGTACCGGCCCTGGCGGACCGCATGGCCATTCGGGAGGCCTGCTAATAGCTGGAGATCTGATTAGGAAGGCAGTCTACATGTCCGTGGCTTCTGACTGGTAGGTAGCTTATTCTTATCACCGTAAGATTCCCAGAATGCCACAGATTATAATCTTTTTAACATGTATACAATTAGATTGTTAGCTCCCAAACCAAGCCTCCTGGCTTTTTGCACATAAAATCACACTCAAAGTAGGAGGATCTGTGTCATTTATAGGATAGAGAGGGACTCTATCTTACCATACAGAGAGGGGCCCGCGTTCACCACAAGACCCGTCAGGGGAAAAGGGGGAACATACTACTCACCATACCGGAACCAGGCGGGCACCAACTCCTGACAGTACCCCTCTCCACCCGGGGCGGGAGGGCTGTCGACCGATATGGACGCCGTGACTCATGGTCTTTGGCGTTTCAGCGAGACGTTTAACTCGCGGGGTCAGTCCTTTAATGGGACTTTGTCGCGGCCGACCCAGCGCGGAGCTATGGCCTGCACGCGCTCGTAGGCTGAACTGGGGTGACCACCGGATCTCAACATCCAGCCCGTCGCCCAGTTCAGCTTTCTTGCTTGAAGATCTCACAGGAACACTGGAGAAAAAAAGCTGTCTAAAAAATCCTTTAAGAAAAAAATCTTGCCAGGACCTAAGATCCCAGCAAGGTATCTAGGTCCTTACTCCTAACTAGACAGAAAATAACTGATTTGCTGAGGCAGAGAGAGAGAGGATATACCCTCTGGGACTGCCCCTAGGGTGTGGCCAGAGCTTTTTAATTTCCTGTCTAGTCCTGCTCCTGTGGAGGCAACATAACCCGAAGGTGGTGTATCACCGAGGACTACGTCTGTCAATGAGCGCTAGAGAAACTAATATACCCAACCCTGTAAAGCAAAAATCGATATACATACTTTTTGTAAATCAGATCCGGTCTGGTCCCTCGCTGAGCTGTTATCGATGGCTTCTCTGTGTAGGTGTGTGCAGGAGAGGCAGCCGACAACAGAAGCCCCATACTTAGTCTATGGCTGATTGTCACTGCCCAGGCATTTCTCAGCTGTTGTCGGCTGTCTTCTACACAGCATCAGCCACTGGAGACTGGACCAGATAGACTACAGAACAGCAATTTTTGCTTCACAGGGTTAGAAAGATTAGTTTTAGAATGTGGCTGCCAGTAGATTTAGAGTTAGTTTTTGACTCAAACCATGTATGGGCAGGCTGAATGTACCAAAGCTGATCAAGTGATTACCCAAGTTGATCGATTGCTCAACTTGGGTACAATCGGCCTGCTGGATTTTACATGCGATTATTGCTAGCAGCTGTTATAGCCGTAGAATACAATGGTTCAGCAGGAGGGATTTCCCCTGTCAACACTGTGTTGACGAGGGAAATAAAGCAAATTTCTTTCCTGCAACACATGGCTGTCAATAAGACATCTCCTGGAGCGGCATCATCATATAGCCTGGGCTCACAGTATTCCAGGACTCCACGCCTCTCATGCAACATGAGCTCGCTCAGTGGAGGACAAAGGACAGCCCACTGCCTCCCCCAAGAAAGAAGAGGAACAATGAGAATTTTTACAGGACTGGTGAGAAGGTTGGAAAAAGACTTAAAGTAGAGTTCCACCCTATTTTTTCACTTTTCACCGTCAGATTAAAAAAAACCTGAAAAAGAATTGAATAATTATAATTTTTTTTGTTTCACTTACCTTATTTTTAATGAAAATTAACCTACCTTCCTTCCTCTTCCTCCCTATGCGGCCGCAGCCCCCGACGTCACTTCCTCCATTGCATGGACTCCTGGGAGATGAGCGTCATCAATCCCAGGAGTCCCTTGTCACTTCCGCTGCAGGCGCATCATTCCCTGCTAAATTAATTAGAACAGCTTCTGGGCATGCGCAAAACCAGCTGCGGGATGACACGCCTGCCCCTGGAAGTGACGAGCATGACATTCTGGGACTCCAACATCCAGGAAGAGGGACACGAAGAGGAACGCTACGGCTTCAGCTGCCCACACCGCAGATGGCAGTGCTGGACAAGAAATTTTCAAGGTTGGTTTTTCTTCTTACAGGTACACTAAGCAGGGGACAGTTCAGAGGCTATTGTTGCTTAAATGCACTAGCCCTGACTGTCCTAGGGGTATTTTTATCCCAAAAAAAAATTTGGGCCGGAACTGCGCTTTAAGAGCTATTAAAGATATTATATAAAATATAGAATATCAAGAATCTAAATATGGAATAGACCCATGATTTGCCTTTAATCCATTTTATAATTCTATCATACAAGTTCTCAACTGAGGGATTTTGCACAGTTTTCCAAGAACACAATTTTACAATCCTTCATCCACTTGACATCCATGTCAATTTTGATATTTTTCACATACAGTGCTTTTAGAAATAAAAGTGTTGTTTATTTTTTTCAATTAACAAAAATGGAAAGAATTAACAGAAAAGAAATCCAAATCAAATGAATATTTGGTGTGACCCTCATTCACCTTCAAATCAGCATCAATACTTCTAGGTACACTTGCACACAGATTTTGAAGGAACTCTTCATTTAATCCTAGATAGTCTTGATGTTGAGATCAGGGCTCTGTGAGGGCCAAACCATCTCTTCTTGGACTCCTTGTTCTTTACACTGAAGAGAGTTCTTAATTAAATTGGGGTTGTGGTCCTGCTGCAGAATAGGTTTGTAGCGAATCAAATGCCTCTCTGATGGTATGGCATGATGAACAAGTATCTGCCTATATTTCGCAGCATTAGGGACACCATTTGATCCTGACCGAATCTCCCACTCCATTTGGAGAATTGCAGCCCAAAACTTGCAAGGAACCTCCACCATGCTTCACTGTTGCCTGCAGACACTCATTGCACCACTCTCCAGTCTTCGCACACAAACGGCATTTTGCTACACTCAAATTTCAAGTTTTGGCTCATCAGTCCAGAGCACCTGCTGCTATTTTCTCTAGGTTTTTTATAAATAATAGGAGCAGCTTTGTCTTATTTCCATGTCCTATGCACGAAAACATAGGAACTGGGGTGAAGAAAAATGGCAGCAGCTGCTCTGGATGAAATTTTCAATCCATGTATGGACAGGCAGGTTTATACACAAGTTATTATAGTGATTGACTTGTGTACAACCACCCTGACGGGTTGTTTCCAATGATCAGACTGCAAGCCAGGGCCAGCCTTAGGTGTTCAGGGGCCCTGTGTGAGCTAATCTTGTGGCGCCCCCCCCCCCCCCCCACCCCCTGGTCACCTAAACATACACAAAGAGAAAAAACATATTTGTAACAAAGAGAAATGCAGAGGCTGCGGGCATGCTGCAGGGGCTGCAGGCATGGTGTAGGAGATGCGGGGCTGCAGGCATGGTGTAGGAGATGCGGGGCTGCAGGCATGGTGTAGGAGATGCGGGGCTGCAGGCATGGTGTAGGAGATGCGGGGCTGCAGGCATAGTGTAGGAGATGCGGGGCTGCAGGCATGATGCAGGGCTGTGGGCATGGTACATGCAGGGCTGTGGGCATGGTACAGAAGATTCTCCTGGAGAATCTCCTGTACCATGCCCGCAGCACTGCATCTCCTGAGGAGATGCAGGGGCTGTGGAGGGGTCTCACTTACCGTTTGGTGATGCGCCTTGCATTTAAAAATGGCGCCACCTGGCGCCAACATGTCACCAAGCATGTACATACCTTCTCGAGGTGCCGGTGCCGCAGTGTGTTAATCTTCAGCCAGCCCCAGGGCAGGGGGACTTGCTGTGACTCGTCCTTTGAGCTGTGATGGACGTACAGTGCCCCTGTTGCCCATGGCGCCTTGTGCGGCCGCACAGCTTGCATTCCCAAAGGCCGACCCTGGTGCCAGCTACAGCCAGCAACGCTGATCATTGTGTTCTGACAGCCGGGAAGGCTCCCGGCTGTCAGAATGCAATACTACAGTAGGAGGGATTCCCCCCACCCACATCGAATGTGTGGATGGGGGAACCAAGCCATTTTCTTTCATTTAAACTGCTGGATGAATGAAAAAGAAAAAAGCATAATGTATGGGCTGCCTTAGACTGTAAATCAATATTATTAACTCCGCGTACCACTTAAACGTGTCATTGCATACTTAAATCTACACCTCACACCAGCTTGCAGCAGCCTGCAGGAAGTCTTAAAAGTGTCACAAGACACTTCTCTACTACAATAATCTCCTTTGCTGGATAGCCTGCTCTTCACACTATTGTTTCTGTAATAACAAGGAGGTTTAGGATGGTAAATCAGTTGTTACTCTGAGGATACCTGTTCTTATTGGTAAAGTGAAAAGATTTCTCCCTGGGAAGTCTCAGCCTATTAGTTTCCAGCAGAGATGCGTGTATTAGATGTTTCTCCCTCTCATACAAATCACGGCATGAACAAAAAATTATCAAGAAATCCCTACACATCAAGCTACGCAGAATAAATTGTGTGGGTCTGTATTATGCTAAGATATAAGCACAGAATTAGTAATGGGAATACCTTCAAAAGCAATTAAATACCTTAAAGTGACTCTGTCACTATGTGGTCAAACACATACATCATCTTTTCTTACAGACTGTGTTTGGTTTCATTTGGACCACAGTAACCCAGCCACTTTTTGCCAGACAGTGATCTCATGTATACAGACTACATAAAGAAATCAATTAAGCAACTTAAAAAAATGCTCAGTTACTATTGGTTATCCTTGTTCTAAAAGGCTTCAGAAGCATGGTATGGCTCTCCTCCGCACACTAATATATGAAGAAAAGAGCCTGGAAGGGGACAGCCAGGGAAACAAGATGGGGGAAACCTGCGGATAGGTACTGTGCAAATGTAGAGGGGTAAAATACTATTAGGTGAAAAGTTTTAAAGCGGTCCCACGAATAGTTAGGGTTTTTAAGTGCATTTACACAGGTTATTCCACAGGGATTGCCACTCCTGCTCCGTGAACTGCACCCCCAGCTCAGCGTCTCAGTGGGACATATATGGCAATTTGTCTGGGTTATCCATCGCGATACTACAATAGAACAGCGAGATAAGTTCATTTCGTTTAGGAATATTATGACAAATCTACTCAAATGCTGTGTGGGAAATTGATGGATGGAGGGCATAATGAGTACTTAAAAAAAAAAAAAAAAAAGATGAATTTGCAAATGTTAATATTTCTAGGGAGGGGTATCTTTCGGAGTTTTAAATTAGGAAAAAATCAAAAGCTAGCCCCTGAAAATTAGATAAATTGACCATATCATGACCATACACCATTGAAAATCATGAGGGTGCCAAAAGGCTATTTTAAATCTGGGATACAGTATCCCTAAAAAAAAAAAAAAAAAAAAATCCAGAGCGATGTTCTTAGACAGCAAAAAAAGTTTAATTTATATAGGGCCCAAAGCTTAAGGGACTAGGCTGTCAAAGTATTGCGGGTAGAAACATCTTTAGAGGATATAAAGGTAGACCATAAAAGACCAAGTAAATACTAAGGCGCTATAGAGGCCCATTCAAAATTAATCCAAGGAACCTTGGAGTTCCGGATATTCCATTAAGCTATTTTTAACAGCCAACAGTTTTCAATCTGGGCGAAGAAGATAGGGGAAGCCAAGATGAGATAGCTCCCATGTCAATACTCACCTAGTGATGTTCCTCAAAGAAAGTCCTCGCCAAGATAAACTCTATAGTGTTGCAGGTCTTCCAAGCTGACTGATGGAATGATGGCTAGCATAATTTTACCCATTTACATCTATCTACAATATGTACATCTGTGGTGGCGTTCCAAGGACCCAGGAGGAAAAAGTTTGGAGTGAAGGTGCAGATCAGCAGATTCATGCTTGGGGAGGAATATCTCTGGTAGCTCAATGCTCCATCTCAGCTGCATTTACCAAGCTCTTACTAACCAAGCTGGGGCTGCAGAAAGCTGGCAAAGGAAATGGCCAAGGTGTGAGACAATCAAAATGGGGCGAGCAAGTTGCTGGCTGCAGAATAGGGGGAGAGCCTTCGACACTCTCTAAAGCGAGTGATTATTTCAAAGAAAAATAACAAGATTGCAACAACATTAAGTGCTCAAAGCCGATTTGCATTAGACCTGCTAAGCCTGGTATGTGTATTGTGGTGATAGGGTCACTTTAAGATGGAGTAAACTGCTTTTCATTGCAGTTGTAATGACACAAGGGCCAACGTCATGGTTTACAGAGGCCCATAAATCCAGGATGTGTCCAGAATAGCTTCAACTGCACACTATTGTATATATTACCTATGGGTTATTACAGAAATGTATTTATATTCTATTCAATATTAATTTGCATGGTCCCACCTAGACCTGATAGACAAAAGCTTTCAGTTCAATTTAATACTTATTTACACAAACCTGCATAATTCTCTGCAATATGATTTAGTCATTTTCTGAAATGTAGCTAGTACAAATTGAGAAAACTGGATTTTTTACTTACCATAAAATCCTTTGCTCTTAAGTTCATTGACGGACGCAGTCTCTGATGCATATCAGTAGGGTTATAATGCCCCCTACAGCAGTAGGACACTATGGAGAAAAAAAAAGTTCTGGCCACGCCTATGGGCAGTCCCAGGGGGGTATACCCTCTCTTCCTGCATAGGATGCCAGTTTTGTATCAAAGCAGTGTCAGAGAAATAATACCAACCCAACTCAAAATAGAGGGGCGGTTACTGCGTCCGTCAATGAACTTAAGAGAAAAGTATTTTACGGTAAATCAAAAATCCAGTTCTCTATCGTTCATTGATGGACGCAGTCTCTGATGCATATCAGTAGGGACGTCCCAAAGCAGTGCCATAAAATGAGGGGTGTGAACAGCAGAAAAAACAAGTCCCCAAGGCTAAACATAGCCAACCAGGCAACACAGGACTCATCAGAACAAGATGAGGCTCACCTGAAACAAACAGTAAACACCCTCAAGGAAGGCCAAAAAGCCCCCTAAACAGCAGCCTGCAAAAATTTGCTGCCAAAAGAGGCATCTGCAGATGCCAGCACATCCACCTTATAAAATTTGGTAAAGGTGTGAACAGACGACCAGGTAGCCACCTTGCCAACCTGAAGCAGAGATGCCTGATGGCGAAAAGCCCAGGAAGCACTAAGCTCCTGAGTAGAATGCGCCTTAACAGGGAAAGGTTGAACATGACCCCTAATTGAATAAGCCTGAACAACTGTCTGTCTGATCCATTTGGAACTAGTCGCAGCAGACGCAGGCAGCCCTTTCTTTGGACCATCCGTGAGCACAAAGAGCGAATTTGACTTTAGAAAAAAGACTCAGTAGTCGCCACAGGTCCGGAATAGCCACAGGTCTGGAAACCGGCAAAGACGCCCCCCACCCGAGATACAGGTGACGGCGCACCTTCAGGCCCGGGTGGTCTTGTCTGCAGGTCTGGAGAAACAAGACTTGTTTGCCAGACCAGGGTCGCTTGGAACCACCTGAAGGGCTTTGCCTCATGGAACGACCCTGAGGGACGAAAAAACTTCTTGTGTGCTGAAAAGGAGGAACCCTGTCTGCGACGAGAGTCCTTACCCTTGTTAGCCTGTGGAAGAAAGGTACTCTTCCTCCATGTGAGTCCCTTAATGAGGTCATCCAGAGTAGCTCCAAACAGGCGATCTCCTTGAAAAGGCAGATCAGTCAAGGCCTTCTTTGAAGTCTGATCCGTGGACCAGCACTTTAGCCAAAGTATACGCCGGAGGACCACTGTCGAAACAGTCGGCCCAATATGGGAGCAGTGTCCAGCGCGGCATCGCAAACAAATAGCAGCCCCTACACCAGCTGGTCCAACAGCTTCTCAAAAGGTAGGAGGGAGACGTTTTCCCTCCAAGTCACGGCGTAGTAACTTAGCCCATTCAGCCAACGTTTGCGTAAAAAAAAGTGCACATCCCATTGGGAGTACCAATTGCAGGCCACAAACTCTGCCTTTCTATCCTCCGGATCCTTAAAGGACAGGGAATCCTCCACTGGAATCACTGTAGCTTTATTTAGCCTGGAGACCGGCGGGACCAACGTAGGTAGCGTCTAGCAATCCACTTAGGCACCCCAGAGGAACAATTTGGGCAGTCCCATTCTTTTTTGAGCATGGCGTCAAAATACGCGGGAAAGGGAAAAACCTTTGCCACTCTGGATGGCTTGTGAGTGCCAAAAGTAACCTGCGCCTCAGTCGCTTCCTCCATGTTTAGCGTCTCAAGCACAGAAACAACTAGTGCGTCCACCAGTGCCTTATCTTGCGTGGCAGTGGAGGTAGAAAGGTTATCCTCACTATTAGAGGAGACAGGGCGCAAGATAGCAGACCTGGCAGGGAGACCCGCGTCTGCATAGGCTAAATCAGACTCCAAACCTGAGACATCAGATGAGGCAGGGGTAGGCGGAGGATGTTTCTTAGTACCTCGCCCGGGACACAAACGCTTCCAGGATCGCCAAAATTGCAACTGTAGACAGCTGGGGTCCAGGGGGCCCTGTGGCCTCCCCAAGGGGCTCAAGTGGGGTCACAAGATCTATAGGGTCCATGTTGCACCAGGGGAACCCATCAGCAAAGGCTAAAAAGAGTGACACAAAAATTTTTAAAGTCCCATCATGCTACAGAGCCCCCCCCCACCCCCCGAAGGTTAGGCAAGTGCACTGGAGACCCCCAGCAGAGAGAATGAGAGACCCCATACCCACTGTAGCCAGATGCAGCAGGAGGCCCAGAACGTCAGCACAGCACGTGTCAGCAGCAGCTCGATCCAAAAAAGGAAGGATCTGAGAAACAGCCCACGGTATAAGGAGGGGCTCCACCCACAACAAAAATGCCTCCAGGAACTCCCATTCTGATTCCTATAGAGAGAAGCACCGCAAATCGACTGTGCCAGGTGTACCAAGATGGCTGCCGAACTCCTCAGCACGGGGCTACAAGAAAATGGCAGCCCTCATGTAGACCCCCCAGACTCCAAAACTGGATTGATTGGCAGGTGGGCCCTGGAGGAACAGATAGAGGATGCCTTAGTTTATGAAATTGTTACTGACACACTGCTTGATGCACATGAGAAAAAGTGACCAGCCAGAGAAATCACCAGATCTCTGTGGTATTTAGAGAAGGCAGCAATCCAATTTCTGAGTGTTCCCAGCTCCCCTGTATAGCAGTGCTGAGTAAACAGGCCTTGATACGAGTAATCAAATTTCCCAATAGTCACACAATTTTTTATTTATTTATTACAGGTACTTTTATAGCGCCGTCAATTTACGCAGAGTTTCACATACATATTGCACATTCACATCAGTCCCTGCCCTCAAGGACCTTACTGTATACTGGAAAATGCTGGCTAAGAGAGGAAGGTTCTTATCCAAGATTTTTGAATACATGGCCCCGTCTATCTGCCCCTCAGTGCAGCAAAGTCGGCCTGTACCTTTAGCAGAGAAACAGCCCCAAAGCAAATTTTTTCCACCTCCCTGCTTGACTGGAAGGATAGTGTTCTTAGCGTCATAGTCAGCACTTCTCTCCCTCCAAACACGGCAAGTCGAGTTAATGCCAAAGAGCTAAATTTTGGCCTCATCTGACCACAGCACTTTCTCCCAATTCATTTCTGATCGATCTCTGATAAAAATTTATGGAGGGAGCTGAAACTTCGAGTTGCCAAGCGACAGCCAAGAAACCTTAAGGATTTAGAGAAGATCTGTAAAGAAGCGTGGACTAAAATCCCTCCCAAAATGTGTGCAAACCTGGTCACCAACTACAAGAAACATCTTACCTATGTGCTTGCTAACAAGGGTTTCTACATCAAGTACTAAGTCATGTTTTGCTTTTGGATCAAATACTTATTTTACTCACTGAACTGCAACTTAATCTATAGCATTTGTATCATGTGTTTTTTCTGGATTTTTGGTTGATAGTCTGTCTCTATCATTTAAAATACACCTATAATAAACATTATAGACAATACATTTCTTTGCAAGTGGGCAAACCTACAAAATCTGCAGAGGATCAAATAATTATTTCCCTCACTGTGTGTTCCCCCATCAGTAACAATATATATTAAAATGTGTTGCACTGCTGAAATAAACATATACTCTTTACTATATCTTCCCACAGTGTGTTATTGGGTTATCACAAAAATAAAAGACACTCGAATATATTCCAATAAATAAAGTAATCATGCATGAATGTTGATATAGTGTCTAAAATGCAGTCCATATACAATGGTGTGTTCACCCTTACAGGGCAGACTCCCATATACATATATTGAACCCAGATTCCCAGGGCTGCAAACACTCTTCAGGCTTGTTTACAACACCCAGCTGTGAATAAATATGTGCCCTCACATTGGTCAATTGACCTATAAGTTAAATACATGTCAAGATGCACTTCCCCCAACTTGGGGATTTTCTGGAGTGCCCTTTGGTTTTGGCAGTCACTCTGCTTGCCCACTGCACTTTTTAGGCTTAAACCTTGTTGCACTGCTGTGTATCTCTGTAAAGTTAACTCTGTGCCACATAGGAGCCACCATAGTGTAGTAGTAAAAAACCAACATAAAATGTATTAAAAATAACTCACACTACATATATAATGGAAAAAAAAAAAAAAAAAAGAAGATTCCATTGCATCAAGTCAAAGCGATTACTCAGAGGACACCAATCCTCACTGCCGCTGCCCTTTTGGTCCTCGGCTCTGGCATCACCTGGCTGCGCCCCACGTGTTCAGTCACAGACCACGTTACTTTATTCCTGAACTCCTAAAATGGGTCTCTTTTACACCTCTGCTCTTTGCAAAAGTTACATGCAGCACAGTGATGTGGTCACCACTACTTTTAAAAGGTAATAAAAGGAGGTTTGAAAAAAAAAAAATAAAAATAAAAAACATTTAGTGCAAATGACGTGCATTTATATTCGTTGTGACTAGTGCAGTAAAGGTTTTAAACAATTATTTGGTTATTTAGGTAAAAAACATGGTCAAAAAGAGGATTAAAAAAGTAAACCGTATTACCAAGGTGCAATGAGGGTGCATCATATTATAATGCAGTGCAAGGGGCAGGCCCTGGATCATTGTGTTATCACCTGCAGCATGAGTAGTAAAAAGGCACGATAATAAGCTTTTCCACCAACATCTTCCAGTGTCCCAACCAGAACAGTTAGCTAGCTTTTCAGTGACTATGTGACAGTGGCAAAATTGAATAAATCAAAAAATAAAAACAAAGTCAATGGCCTCTAATGAAACCACTGGTTCATTTTATAGGGCTGTTCAGGCATTTTTGACCACATCAACATTTATGGACAGAATGAGCCAATGTAGGAGGGTTCACCAAAAATTTTTCACACTTAAAAAAAAAAAAAAATTATATAGATTTTATCCAATTGTCGCCACCGTATACATATACAAAAAATGGGCCCGGGTGCGCCGCAAAAACGAGTACATAATCTAATAGAGCAGCACTCATGGGTCTTCAAGACTATTTCTTTAGGATTCTGTTCGTACATAACTAGTCCCGGTCAGTGACCCCCCAAGCTAAATTAGGAGGTAGTTTGGTGGGGACTGTGGAGACTAACTGGTTTAACACCCACCAGTTAAACTGCTGTATGTATGTATGTAGCCTTGGTGGAAATACAGGTTAATTAAAGAGTGGGCCCACAGGAGTACGGAGAGATTTAAGTGGGAATAATTTGCAAACTGTGTCCCATAAACATGGTAATTGAGAAAATGTGGGACTCAATATTGCCCTACAAGTTTTAGATGGTAACCACATAAGCAGGTCTATAGGGTGTGGGCAACCTGCTTGAGATTTACTTTTGATCCCATCTGGTTTAGAATTGGATTAGAGGTGTAAAAAAATTGTACCGCCCTATATTTGTAGAGGTATGGGACTTCCATAAAAGTTTTTCAAGCCAACCTAAACCTCCTAGGGCCTCATATATATTTTAGGATAGGGGACTGATACTTTAAGTTCAGGGAATAGAAATGGGTAGAATGCAAAAGTAGAATAATATTCTTGGTAGAAGGGTCATTTTTATGATGGCAATCCTGCCCATCTTAGGAATAGGTGGACCACATATTTGTTTCTTCTTAGTTTAACATAAAGGGGGTGTAATTTAGCTTACACAACTATGATACTGTATATCTGAAGTTAAAATCCTAAATATAGTAGAAAATGGGACTGTCAAGTTGTCAAGTGAATGTGAAAGAAGCTTAAGGCCCCTTTAGATCCGCCTGTCAGTTTTTTAGGCGGATATGAACGAACACTTCATGCATCTCTATGGGGCATTGGATGTCAGCGGAGACATGTCCGCTGCTGACATCTGATCCGTCAAATCTGGAGGGATGGATCGGATGAGAACGGACCGACGGTCCGGTCCCATCCGATTCCCCCGTAGAGATGCATGGGGACCTGACAGCTGTGTGTCCGCACACAGCGCGGAGAACAGCTGTCATCCTCCTGCTCAGCGGGGGATCGGCGAATCGATCCCCCGCTGAGATAAACGGAGTCCGTCTGACAGACTGTGTGAAAGAGCCCTTAAGGTTAAATTCTAGCTTAAGCCTAGCTAGTGTTAAACAAACAAAAACAAAGATGCATATAACTACAGGGCCTTGAAAATGTATTCATATCCCTTGCAATTTTCAACATTTTGTCATTTTACAACTAAAAACGTAACATGTATTTTACTGGGACCAACACAAAGTGCCACATAATTGTGAAGTGGAAGGAAAATAATAAATGGTTTTCAATGTTTTTTACAAATAAATATGTGAAAAGTGGGGGATCCATTTGTATTCAGCACCTTTACTCCAATACCCCGAACTAAAATCTAGTGGAACCAATTGCCCTCAGAAGTCACCTGTATGTAATTTAATCTCAGTATAAATACAGCTGCCCTGTGAAGTCCTCAGAGGTTTGTTAGAAAACCTTAGTGAACAAACAGCATCATGAAGGCCAAGGAACACACCAGACAGGCCAGGGATAAAGTTGTGGATACGTTTTAAAGCAGGGCTAGGTTTTAAAAAAAAAAAAATTTCCCAAGCTTTGAACAGCTCAAGGAGCACTGTTCAATCCATCATCTGAAAATGGAAAGAGTATGGCACAACTGCAAACCTACCAAGACATGGTCATCCACCTTAACTGACCGGCCGGGCAAGGAGAGCATTATTCAGAGAAGCAGCCAAGAGGCCAATGGTAACTCTGGAGGAGCTGCAAAGATCCACAGCTCAGGTGGGAGAATCTGTCCACAGGACAACTATTAGACATGCACTCCACAAATCTGGCCTTTACTGAAGAATGGCAAGAAGAAAGCCATTGTCGAAAGAAAGCTATAAGAAGTCCCATTTGCAGTTTGCGAGAAGCCATGTGGCGGACACAGCAAACATGCTGCAGAAGGTGCTCTGGTCCGATAAGACCAAACGTGAACTTTTTGGCCTAAAAGCAATTTGATATGTTTGGCGGAAAACTAACACTGCACATCACCCTGAACACACCCATCCCCACCGTGAAACGTGGTGATGGCATCATCATGTTGCGGAGATGATTTTTTTTCCGCAGGGACAGGGAAGTTGGTCAGAGTTGATAGGAAGATAGATAAAGCAAAATACTGGGCAATCTTAGAAGAAAACCTGTTATACTCTGCAAAAGATTTGTGACTGGGGCAGAGGTTCACCTTCCAGCAGGACAACAACCCTAATTATATAGCCAGCGCTACAATGGAATGGTTTAGATCAAAGCCTATTCTTTTGTTAGAATAGCCCAGTCAAAGTCCAGACCTAAATCCAATTGAGAATCTGTGGCAAGGCTTACAAATTGCTGTTCACAGACGCTCTCCCCATCCAATCTGACAGAGTCTGAGCTATTTTGCAAAGAAGATTGGGCAAAAATGTGACACTCTAGATATGCAAAGCTGGTAGAGATATCCCCAAGAAGACTTGCAGCTGTAATTGCAGTAAAAGGGGGTTCTACAAAGTATTGATACAAATGCACGCCACACTTTTCACATATTTGTAAAAAAAATTGAAAACCATTTATAATTTTCCTTCCACTTCACAATTGTGTCACTTTGTGTTGGTCTATCACAAAAAATACATTAAGGTTTTTGGTAGTAACATGACAAAATGTTGAAAATTTCAAGGGGTATGAAAACTTTTTCAAAGCACTGTATATTTTCAACCCGCTCCAGTACAGTCACATGAACCCCTGTGTCAGCCAGCAACAGCTGCAGGGGAGAGGAGAGATCTCTTTGACAACAGCTGGTAAAGCCTGCAGCAGTGAAATCAACCAAAGGCTCCTATGGCCCATCCATTGTTGGTGCTCTCTCCTCTTTCCTGCAGCTGTTGCTGGCCGACACAGGGCAGCTGGATCATGTGACTGGAGGGGGCTGAAAATAGGCAGCTGTGTATCATTTTTACACAGGTTATTCAGCATAGATATTAGGAGGGAGATACATTTTAAGGCTAGTTCGATTAAGGTGAAATTCCACTTTAGGAGTGGAAATAGTAGAATCAGGTGTGTTTATAGTGAGCACATCAGATTTATAAGGATTAACTTTGAACCCTACAACATTCCCCAAATCGGTTCAAATTTTAAGCTAAATTTAAAGCAGATTAGGTAATGTAAACGCAGAAATCGTTGTCTCTTAGTGGTCATTTCCTGGCTGATACAGCCAGGGAAGCCTCTAATCAAGCAAGATCTGGAGGCCAGGGGAGTTATTGGTCTACCAATAACTCCCCAATGTCTTCATAAAGAATACCTGTGACCTGCACAATGCCTTCATGTGGGGGTTTGTTAACCCCTTGTGATAGCAATAAATGTAAAGAAAAAAAAAATAAAAATTATCATAAAATGTGTTTGACAAAAATTAAACCCAACACACCCACAAATGCAAAAACTTGCACACATGAGTCATCACTGCGAATGCTGGAGTGAGAGGAATAATTGTAGCACCATAGGAGACAGGAGAACAGAGCAGCCAAACACCACATGTGAAGATAGCAGCAAGGAGCGGGCCCCTTTTAACCTTGAATTGAGTGAGTCTCTTCCTGAGCAAGTCTGGCGACCCTAGACGCAACGTCTACACGCCCCTTCTCTGAGCCGGCTACCATTGTCTATCTGACTGGATACATGCGGGGCGCCGTGATTGTATTTTCAGCCACCATCCTATATGTGCTTGCTTGTACTACATTTATGTGAGTAGTTTATCTTAAATAAATTTCACCATTTGTCATTTATGGGATTACGCTATGGTCTTTTGTACATCCATCTGACCTCTACGGAGCTTCCTGGAGGAATTAACTATTCCACGTCGTTTCCAATGGTTTCTTGGAGTTCCTAAGATCTATGTGACATGCTGTATGCTTCTTGGAGTTCCTGAGATCTATGTGATATGCTTTATCTGGCGAGGCTCTCTCATTCATTTGAGTAGCCACGGCTTTTTGGTAAGCCGCTTCCCAGATTAGTGCACTGTGGTGTCCCCACTATACACATTCCCTGGGTGTCACAGGAAGGAGGGACTGTTACCACAATTACCTTCTTGGATTTTTGTTGAACTTTCCTTGGGACTTTTAGTCACTCCTACACTTATTTCAATATGATTTTTCATAAGGTCATTTGAATACACTTTTGTTTCTTTTTTGTCACTGTATTTATTATCATTTTTATGCTTAGCGCTGCACTTTTTGTCAATATTTGTACCTTTTGATCACTGTCTGTGGATCTTGTGCTAGCTGCTTTTTTATTTATCAATTTCACTCATTTCCTCACATTTTTTATCAATTATTAGCGCAGAAATACCTTTCTTATTTTCCAATTGTAGCACCATAGCTCACAGTTCACACTAAACAAAAAGGAGTAACAGTGTTTAATGCATCGCCTGTGGAGATTTTTGGGCACCATAGTTTGTGATATCATGGGCGCATACAATTTTAATACTTGACATTTTAGACATGCTCTATTTGCTTGACGCAACCTTATCTTTTATATTTTAACCTCCCTGGCGGCATGATTCTTTTGGATTTTAGGTGCTGAAAGCGGTACCATTATTTTGCATGCAATTCTTGTGAATGAGCAGCCCAAACCAACTGTATACATTATATATATATATATATATATATATATATATATATATATATATATATATATATATATATATATATATATATATATATAATGTATACAGTTGGTTTGGGCTGCACATTCACAAGAATTCCGCCTATATGTGCATAAAAAAGTACAGTAAAACTGCAGGAAAGAACACTGGGGGGGGGGGGGGGGGGCAAACTGTGATTTTTTTTTTTTATTTTGAATGGTATCAGTGTGTTTGGTGTGCTTTTACATTTGAATTTGCCGCCGGTTCCACCCCCCTGCGAACGTCACATCGCAGGAGACAGAAGCCAGGGCACGGAGAGGATCGGGAGGAAGATGCGCCGCGAGACACATCATTGGATCCCGGTGACAAGGTAAGAAACCTCTTTTACAGGATCCAGCAATGCTTTTGGCGGTACCCCGAGTGTGGCTCGGGGTTACCGCTTTTGGCTCTGAAATTTAACCCCGAGCCACGCTCGGGAATACCGCTAAGAAGGTTAACAAAGAAAGTTGTATTGTGTGCTTGCACTAAAATTACATTTTGATATTTTTCCTGGCAATATGGGTTCGATATTAGGTAATTTTGTAGCTAAAAATGCAGATTTTTACGTGCGCGAAAAATGAAAACATTACTCTAGTGCTGAAGAAGATAAATATATACTTTTTTAATGGCGTATTTATTACATACAGTTCTAGAGCAAGCTAGCTATAATTTGGGGGTTTCAGCAAGTTAAACTAAACTAAAACACAACTAGTATCTAGATGTAAATGTTACAGTAAATCAAAATTTGAATATAAAATTACTATATACAGTAGATCTAAAAAGTCTACACACCCATGTTAAAACATCTGGTTTCTGTGATGGAAAAAAAAAAATGACACAAAGATAAATAATTCAGAACTTTTTCCACTTTTATTGTGACCTATAAACTGTACAACTCAGTTGAAAAACAAACTGAAATCTTTTAGGGGGGGGGGGGGGGATTAAAAATAAAAAAATCAAAATACTGTGGTTGCATAAGTGTGCACACCCTCTTATAACTGGGGATGTAGCTGTGTTCAGAATTAGGCAATCACATTCAAACTCATGTTAAATAGGAGTCAGTACACACCTGCCATCATTTAAAGCGCTTCTGATTAACCCCAAATAAAGTTCAGCTGTTCTAGTAGGTATTCCAGACATTTTCTTAGTCGCATCCTACAGCAAAAGCCATGGCCCTCAGAGAGCTTCCAAAGCATAAGGGCTCTTTCACATGGCCGCTCCGATTTCTTCTTCCGCTGCGGCACTTTTTTTTTTTTTCACGGACACGGATGACACGGGTGTCATCCGGTCCGTATGTCCGCATATCATACCATCTGTTTGCAGATGATATACGGACATAATTTATGTCTAAGGGGGTTGCGGATGTCAGCGGATGACACCGCTGACATACGATTTTGCATCCGTTCTTTTTAAACGGAAGAAAAATAGGGTTCTGTTCCGTTCCAAAAAACAGAACAGATCTGAAAGGACACAAATCTGATGTCAGCGGATGGTCATCCGCTGACATCCGCAATCCCATTGACATGCATTATGTCCGTATATCATCCGCAAAAAGGATGGGGTGATATACGGACATACGGAACGCCCATGTGAAAGAGCCCTAAGAGGGATATCATTGTTAAAATGTATTAGTCAGAAGAAGGGTACAAAAGAATTTCCAAGGCATTAGATATACCACGGAACACAGTGAAGACAGTCATCAAGTGCAGAAAATAAAGGCACAGCAGTGACATTACCAAGAACTGGACGTCCCTCAAAAATTGATGAAAGACGAGAAGAAAACTGGTCAGGGAGGCTGCCAAGAGGCCTACAGCAACATTAAAGGAGCTTCAGGAATATCTGCAAGTACTGGCTGTGTGGTACGTGTGAGAACAATCTCCCATATTGTTCATATGTCTGGGCTATGGGGTAGAGTGGAAAGACGGAAGACTTTTCTTATGAAGAAAAAAATCCAAGCCTGGCTAAATTTTGCAAAAACACATCTTATGTCTCCCAAAAGCATGTGGGAAAATGTGTTATGATCTGATAAAACCAAGGTTAAACTCTTTGGCCATAATTCCAAAAGACATGTTTGGCACAAAAACAACACTGCACATCAACAAATGAACACCATACCCACCATGAAGCATGGTGGTGGCAGCATCATGCTTTGGGGCTGTTTTTCTTCAGCTAGAACAGGGGCCTTAGTCAAGGTAGAGGGAATTCTGAACAGTTCCAAATACCAGTCAATATTGGTACAAAACCTTCAGGCTTCTGCTAGAAAGCTGAACATAAAGAAGAACTTCATCTTTCAGCAGGACAACGACCCAAAGCATACACCCAAACCAACTAAGCAATGGCTTTACCAGAAGATTAAAACGTTTTGCAATGGCCCAGCCAGAGCCCAGACCTGAATCCCATTGGAAATCTGTGGGGTGATCCATAGAGGGCTGTGCACAGGAGATGCCCTCACAATCTAACAGATTTGGAGTGTTTTTGCAAAGAAGAGTGGGCAAATATTGGCAAGTAAAGATGTGCCATGCTGATAGATTCATACCCAAAAAGAGTGCTGTAATAAAATCAAAAGGTGCTTCAACAAAATTTTAGTTTAAGGGTGTGCATACTTATGCAACCATATTTTAGTTTTTTCTTTTACTTCATTCCATCTAAAATAATCCAGTTTGTTATTCAATTAAGTTGTACAGTTTATAGGTGGAAAAAGTTCTGAAATGATTTAGCTTTGTCTCATTTTTTTACATCACAGAAACCTGACATTAACAGGGGTGTGTAGAGTTTTTATATCCACTGTAGTTGCCTTTAAATCTCTATGCAATATAGACAAGAGTAGAATTGTGAGCAACAGTCAGTCAATATGCAATGAGAGATACATGGTTTGCGGCTTGGCAGGATAATCTGACTACAATCCAACTCTAAATTTTCAAAGTATTCGGGTCACAAAAGAAGTCAAATCACTCCCACCTTGTGGCTCTTCCAAGGCAAAAAAAGTCTTTACAGTAGTAATTCATGTAGAATACAGAAGCTGTTTGTCTTAGAATTATCAGCAAAGCCACATCCTAAGTACTGTATTAGTAATGAGTGACATACAAGTAATAAATCATGGAACGTACAGAAATATTTTTTCACGGCTGAAATCTGTTTGCATAAACCACAGCCGTGACTAACAATGAGAAGAATAAAGGATTTGGAAAGATTTTTCCCCTTGATATAAAGTAAAAAAAAAAAAATATAAATAAGACATGACAAATTACCAGCCACTAGTAAGCCTTTATATTTTCTTAAAATCTCCACATATTTCAATCTAACCCTTCAATAATACAGATGCCCCATGAAAAAGACTGTCCATGTACTTATTCATTTTGTTTAGCACGTTTGACTCTCTTCTCTCTCCCCCCCCCCACTTGATTTAAAAAAAATGAAATGATCAGGACAGGTCAGTTTTCATTTGTTATTATTAGGATTGTGTTTGGTATAATGTTTGGTATAATCAAGCATCAGCACTCATCCATCTTCTATCAAGCTCTTACACTATCACTAACACTCACAGCGGAATTTTTTTTTTCTTTTTTTAATTAACCACTTCAGTCCTGCAAGGTTTAGCCCCCTTCTAGTCCAGGCCATTTTATGCGATACAGCACTTGCAGTGTTGTTTTAACTGACAAATACGTGGTCATGTGACACTACCCAAATAAAATTTATGTCCCTTTGTTTCCACAAATAGAGCTTTCCTTTAGTGGTATTTGATAACCTCTGCAGTTTTTATTTTCTGCGCTAAAAACAAAGAAGGACCAACAATTTTGAAAAAAATAAAATTGTTTCCACTTTTAATGTGACGTATAAACTGCACAACTCAATTGAAAAACAAACTGAAATCTTTTCAGCAGGAGACGAATTGCAGCCTGCAATTTCTGGAGTTTGTCCAGAGGAAGGAGCACTCTGGCTAAGGCTGAGCCAGAGTCACACCCAGATAGTCCAGCTTTATGGATGGAACGCAATGTTCGTATGGTGATTTCCAGGTTTTCCACCAGAGCAGTAGGAGACTCCACTCGCAGAAGAAGGTCGTCCAAGTAGCCCAGCACCGCGATCTTCTGTTGTCGTAACAATGCTAGCACTGGGGCTAACACTTTTGTGAAGACCCGAGGAGCAGAGGCGAGACCAAAAGGTAATGCCACAAACTGATAATGCTCCTCTCCCATGGCAAATCGGATAAAGCGTTGGTGACCAGCACATACTGGAATGTGAAGGTAAGCATCCTTGATGTCGATAGAGGCAAGAAAATCCCCCTGATGCAGTGATGCCACCACAATGCGAATGGACTCCATCCTGAACTTGTGCACCCGCACAAAGTGGTTCAGCGCCTTGAGGTCCAGGATTGGACGCTCCTTGCCTTCCTTCCTGGGAATCGTAAACAGGTTTGAGTAAAAACCCTGAAATGTTTCCAAAGTTGGAACCGGGACAAACACCCCTTGAAGCAAAAGGTCTTGTACCGCCCCAAACAGACCCTGTAAAACTGTCCAGGGACAGGTGCAAGTTGGAAGGAAAGAACCTTGCCGGGGAACAAGAGCGAAACTTGATCTTGCAGCTGGACCAAATTACTTTGTGGACCCACTTGTCTTATACCAGGAAAGTCCACAGGTCCGGAAACCAACGAAGACATCCCCCAACCCCAATACGGGGGAGGGTGCACCTTCACGCTGAAGGAGCCTTGTCTGCTGGTCTGGAGAAGTCCGCTCTCAGCTTGCCAGACCAGGTTCGTTTGGATCCTCCAGAGGAGGCTAGAAAATTGCTTAGGGACTCCAAGGGAACGCTACTCTTTAGCGAAAATTCTGTTACAACAGGCTGGGAAAGGAAACACCTTTGCCGCTCTGGATGGCTTGTGAGTGCCAAAGGAAACCTGCGCCGCCATTGCAGCTGCGTCCTCCATTTTCAAGCTCTCACGCACCAATACAATCAGTGCTTCCACCAGTGCCTTTTCCTGTGCAGTTGCAGATGTGGGAGGAAATCATCCTATCAGAGGATTCTGGGAGCGTGGTTGCAGACCCAGCAGGGTGACCCAGGTCCGCAGCGGCCGATTTAGACTCAGGATCTGAGAATGCTGATTAGACAAATGAGGCAGGGGAAGGCGGTGGGTGCTTTTTGCTAGCCCGTCGCCCGAATGCCACCTCCACCCAGGACACAAAGGACTCCAGGACCGCTGTCAGAGCATCAATGAGTGGTTGGGACCCAGAGGGATCCGCAGCCTCAGAGAGGGGGATCAGGTGGGGAGATGTTCTCCAAAGACTCCATGAGTCAGCCGGGGGGGCCCACAAAAAGTGTAAACACTGCAAAGGGACAACCCCCACCACACTGGCAGCACCACCAGGTCGCCAGGCACAAAGCACGAAGCGATACTCAGCAGAGAGGAAGAGAACCACACCAGACCTCACCACACAGCACCTGCAGCCACCAGGATAATCAGCACTCCACAGGTGGCGTTCAGGAAGTGAAAGGATCCAGGAGTCAGCACCAGGGGATGAGGAGGGGCTCTACTATCATGGCCAACGCTATTTTCAATGGCAAACCACGGCAAAATGGGGCCACGGGACTAAGCAAACATGGTCCCCGTGCATAGAAACACACAGGCTACAGCAAAATGGCAGCCCTGCCTGGCACCATGAGGCTTCCAGGGACCCAGGAGGGATCCCTAGGCCTCAAAGACAGGCCCAGGCAGGATGGGGTGCCCTGGCAGGAGCCCACACCAGGTACAACCCCCCCCTCCCTCCCCTTCATAGCCGATCTTCCGGTCACCGCCAGTGCACCCCCCCCCCCCCCCAATCGCCATCATGGTGCCCTGCCCTTTTCCCAGGAGCTTGAACAAACCACCCACATAGCCACAGCATTTGTGGAGGGAGGTAGGATGGGGAGCAAAAGAAAGGGGGGTGCTAGACGGGAAGGGGGGAAACCCAGGGGTCCAGCTGTCCCTAGGAGGGGCCTACGTCCACCCCAAGACCCTCCAGCGGGAGACAGCTACTCACCATACCAGGAACCAGCCGGGCAAAGCTCCAGGCAGAACCCCTCGCTATCTAAATGGGGGGGCTATCTGCCAGGAGAAACGTTGCGACTCGAGCCGAGACCCCGGTCGTATGCGACTTCGCGAGGCGTTTAATTCGAAGGCCAGACTGGGATGACCAGTGGATTTAGATTTTTCAGCCCATCACCCAGTCCGGCAGTTGATTGTAGATCTCACAGGAAAAAATCACAGGAAAAAACCAGGAGAAAAAAATTCTCTAGCACCCTACAAGTAGGTGCTAGGTCAACAGCAGGGCCATGATTTTCAGCTGGGCTGTCATGTCTCCCAGGTGTAGCTGTTGAGACTGGGGAGTCTCCCCACTGTGCTCCATGAGAGGGTTCTCATTGGACGGTGGAGGAAACCCAGCCAATGGTGCACTCAGGCCTGTATCTACCCCAGAAAGGCAGATTCTGCCACACAGCATTCTGGGAGTGGGTAGAAGTTTGAGGGGAGCGCACGACACAGCGTCTTTGGCGGGAAGCAGAGTCCCAGGAGGGAGAGTATGGCTGTCTCTCTTCCTGTCAGCAGGATCGGGTGTCCCAGGCAGCTTGCCTGAGGTGACAGAGGGCTGAGCTGAGCTGCAGAGAGGATCCGGTGTATCGAGGACCAGCGGAGTTGAGAGGAGTCCAGTTTCAGGAAAGCATTCCCAGTTTGTGAGTACTGTAAACTGCCCCCTGGGGGGTCTGCCTTGAGAAAGAGGGGACCACTCCGATGAAGGTTGTGGGGATCCAGGAGCTAGCTAGCCGGTGCAGGAGTAAAAGTAAAGGGGGTGCCAGTGTTGACCCTGAAGAAAAGTAAAGTAGAGAGGGTGCCTAGTGAGAGGACCCTGAAGTGTGGAGAGGGTGCCTAGTGAGAGGACCCTGAACAGTAGAGGGGGTGCCTAGTGAGAGGACCCTGAAAAGTAGAGGGGGTGCCTAGTGAGAGGACCCTGAAGTGCAAAGGGGGCACCAGCGGTTGGGCCCTGAAGTGTTAAAGTGTACAGCGTGCAGTGTACAGTGTTGAGAGTTGCAGCAGCACAAGCAGTTACAGGAGCTACCTCAGTCAGGAAGGACTGGAGGGAGCTGGATGCAGGACTTTTGAGCTAACCAGAGCGTCAGGAGTCACGTCTAAGCACAGTCCAGGACTTTTGAGCTGATCAGAGTGTCAGAAGTCAAGTTCAAGTACAGTTTAGCAAGTCAGTGTTTTTTCAAGCGCCAGCAAGCATTGGTTGCCACCCAGCCGGCGTCAAGACAGTGCTGAAAGGCATTTTTTTTTCACAAAGTGTCCCATTTGTACCTAGTTGAGCCAGAGGAGTATCCCACTCATTCCCTTCTCCCATCCCCAATATCAAATAAACAAAACAAACCAAAGATGCCGGAATGGTCACTGTCTCCAATCTCACACTTGGGTATTCAGCTTAAATGGGCTGAAGGTGTCACCGGTAACCATGGCAGACCCACATCAGGCCCAATGCCTGGAAAATCTGCTATATATCTAAAAAGAAAAAAATTGCCAGGACCAGAGATCCCAGCAAGGAACTACTCCAGACTAGGCAGAAAAACTGAGTATCTATAGTAGAAAGAGGGAGTATACCCCCCTGGGACTGCCCATAGGCGTAGCCAGATTCTTTTCTGCCTAGTGTCCTACTCCTGTAGGGAGCAGTATAAACCAATGGTTATGAAGATCAGGAGCTGTGTCCATCAATGAAAGAAAGAGAAAAATGGATTTTTGTAAGAACTTACCGTAAAATCCTTTTCTCTTAAGCTCATTGACAGACGTAGTCTTCTTGATTCTCAAGAGCTGGGTTATGTTGTCTCCGCAGGAGTAGGACTAGGCAGAATGACAAAACGTTCTGGCTCCACCCTAGGGGGCAGTCCCTGAGGGTATATCCTCCCTCTCTCTGCTACAGGGAATCAGTTCTGTTTAAAGCAGTACAGAGAAATTAACCCAACCCAACTCAATGATAGAGGGGCGGGTACTACGTCTGTCAATGAGCTTAAGAGAAAAGGATTTTACGGTAAGTTCTTACAAAAATCCATTTTTCTCTATCGCTCATTGACAGACGTAGTCTTCTTGATTCTCAAGAGCTGGGACATCCAGAAGCAGTGCCACAAATGAGGGGTGGGATTGACAAAATCAAATCCAATCTAGTAGGCCCAACCGGTGCCAAACTAGAAGTTTTAAAGGCTCATTATAAACAAAGAATGAGACTAAAGAAAAATTTTCCAACGGAAAAAACCCTCGAGGTAGACCACTGGTCTCCTCAAATTGCGGCCTGCAAAACCTTGCGGCCAAATGAGGCATCAGACGATGCCATTACATCAACTTTATAATGTTTAGAGAAGGTATGCACCGACGACCAGGTAGCCGCCTTGCACACCTGGACCACTGACGCCTGATGGCGAAAGGCCCATGACGCACTAAGTGCCCGAGTGGAGTGCGCCTTAACAGGGAACGGGGGCTCCCGACCCTTAATAGAATAAGCCTGCACTACCGTCTGTCTGATCCATCTGGAAATGGTCGCGGCAGATGCAGGCAACCCCTTTTTGGGTCCATCTGGGATCACAAAAAGTGAATCCGTCTTGCGAAACGAGTCTGTCGTTTTCAAGTATACCCTGATCGCCCGGACCACATCCAAGGAGTGCAAAGCAAATTCCCGAGGATGACTGGGCTTAGGACACAGGGAAGGTAATACAATTTCTTCATTCAGATGAAATTCTGAAACCACTTTTGGTAGGAAGGATGGATTCGGACGAAGAACCACCTTATCTCTATGAACCACCAGATATGGTGAACGACAAGATAATGCGGCCAGTTCTGACACCCTGCGTGCAGAAGTAATAGCCACCAAGAAGGCCACCTTCTGGGACAACGTGGGTAGAGGAATCTCCCTAATATCTTCAAAGGGAGGTTTCTGAAGAACCGACAACACTAAATTAAGATCCCAGGGGGGTAACGGCGCGTGCACTGGCGGAGCCAGATGTCGCACCCCCTGGATGAAATTCCGCACCAAGGAATGAGTAGCCAAAGGCTTCTGAAAGAAGATGGCTAATGCTGAGACCTGACCCTTGATAGTACTCAAGGCCAGTTTCTGCTCAACCCCTTGTTGCAGAAAAGCCAATATTCGACTAATCGAATAAGACCGAGGACGGAACCCCAAAGGTTCACACCATGCAATGTAGGACTTCCATGTGCGATGATAAATCTTTCTGGAAGTCGCTTTCCTTGCTTCAACTAGAGTAGGAATAACTGAAGCTGACAAACCTTTGTCCTTCAGCACCTGGGTCTCAATAGCCAGGCCGTTAAAGCCAGCGATCGTAAAGCAGGATGGAAGATCGGTCCCTGAGACAGTAGATCCTCTCTGAGAGGAAGTCTCCACGGGACGTCCGCCACCAGTCTGACCATGTCGGCGTACCAAGCTCGACGAGGCCAGTCCGGAGCTACCAGGATTACTGGGATTCCTTCCTCCTCTACCCTGCGAAGAAGTCTTGGCAGTAACGCGAGAGGAGGGAAGGCATATATTAGCTGGTATTGCCCCCACGGGGCGATCAGTGCGTCTGCGGTTTCTGCTAGAGGATTGCGGGAGCGAGCCATGAATCTCTGAACTTTCCTGTTGAATCGTGATGCCAACAGATCCACATCCGGGGTGCCCCACCGCAGGCACAACTGGTGGAAAACGTCTGGATGGAGGGACCATTCCCCCTGATCCAGGGTCTGACGGCTGAGATAATCTGCCTGCCAATTCTCCACCCCCGGAATGAACACCGCAGAGATTGCTGGAACAAATCGTTCCGCCCAGCGAAGAATGCAAGCCACTTCTTTGGTCGCTCGGACACTCTTGGTGCCCCCCTGGTGATTGACATAAGCCACGGCCGTGGCATTGTCCGACTGGATCCGAACCGGGCTGCCCTGGAGCTGCTCGGTCCAGTGAATCAGACAAAGTCTGATCGCTCTCAGTTCCAATACATTTATCGGTAATCTGGATTCTTCCGGGGACCAAAGTCCCTGGGCAGATAATTGACCGAGAATTCCTCCCCATCCGGATAGACTGGCATCCGTGGTCACTATCGTCCAATATATTGGCAGAAATGACTTTCCCTGGCTGAGCATTGGAGACCGAAGCCACCAAACCAGAGACTCTCTGGTCTGTTTGCTCAATCGTATCTGATTGTCCAGGGATTCCGGATTCCGATTCCATCTGAGGAGAATCTCTTGCTGAAGAATTCGGGTATGGGACTGGGCAAATGGGACTGCTTCGAATGAAGCCACCATCAACCCCAGAACCCTCATGCAAGTCCGAAGGGAAGACCAGCTGTTGGACAGTAACAACTGGACTGCTGATTGAATCTTTCGAAGTTTCCCTACCGGAAGAAACACTCTTGTCCTGACTGTGTCTAGAATTAGACCCAGATATTCGAGCCTCTGGGTGGGAACCAGAAAAGACTTTTGCTGGTTCACCAGCCACCCGAATTCCTGTAAAGAAATCATAGTAATTTCTATGTTTTGTAGCAAGGTCTGAGGAGACTCTGCATGAAGCAGAAGATCGTCTAGGTAACCTAGAATCGATATACCTCTTTGGCGCAGAAGTGCCAACATTGGGGCCAACACTTTTGTGAAGACCCGCGGAGCCGTGGCGAGACCGAAAGGTAACGCCACAAACTGATAGTGGTTCTCCTCTACGGAAAAGCGTAGAAAACGCTGATGTCCTGCGAAAATGGGAATGTGAAGATAGGCGTCCTTGATGTCTATGGACGCTAGGACATCCCCTGGATGCAGGAAGGCTGCTACCGTGCGAATGGACTCCATTCTGAATCTTCTTATGTTGACGAAAGAATTGAGTGCTCTTAAGTCCAGAATTGGACGCACTTTGCCCTCTTTCCTGGGTATTGTAAACAGGTTTGAATAAAACCCTTGAAACCGTTCTGTCCAAGGAACGTGGACTACCACTCCTTGTTGTAGTAGATCTGTGACTGCTCTCCGCAGATCTTCTAGACGATCCGGAGATAGTCGGATATTGGAAGGGAAGAATCGCGCCGGTGGGAGAGATCGAAACTCGATCTTGTACCCTGACTTTATGACTTCGCAAACCCATTTGTCCGGGATTCTGGAAAGCCATGGATCCGGGAACCGGCGAAGACGTCCCCCCACCCCAGTTATGGGTGGGGGCGCACCTTCAGGCTTTGGATGGTTTATCTTCAGGTCTGGAGGGGGCGGGCTTTTGCTTGCCCGACCAACGACCCCTGACGCCTCCTGTAGGAACCTTGGAGGACTTAGTTTTTTCACCCGCTGGACGAAAAAACCTCTTGTGAGCAGAAAAAGAAGGCCCTCGTCTTTGACGAGTTCCTCTACCTTTAAAATTTTGCGGTAAAAAGGTGCTTTTTCCACCGGTGAGATCCTTAATGATCTCATCTAAGTTGGCTCCAAATAGACGTTCTCCTGAAAAGGGGATATTAGCCAATGCTTTTTTGGAACCTTGGTCGGCTATCCAACCTTTTAGCCACAGTGTACGCCTGAGAACCACTGCTGAGACTGATGCTCGCGCCATTAATGGAGTGGCGTCTAACGCCGCATCACATACAAACTGTAACCTCTGTATCATTTGTTCCAACAAATCTGATACCGCCTGAGGGACTTCTTCTAAGTCCCGGCGTAACCACTTGGTCCATTCAGTTACAGCCTGCGAAACCAGACCAATAGCAATTATTGGCCTGAAAGCTGATCCAATCAAGGAAAACATGGTGCGAGACATAGCTTCTATCTTGCGATCCACTGGATCTTTAAAAGACGGAGCGTCTTCTAAAGGAATAACCGTGGCTTTATTCAATCTAGCAATTGGTGAATCCACCACAGGTGGTTCTGTCCATTTTTTAATAAGGGTTTCCTCAAACGGATAACGCCTGTCAATGCGTTTGGAAATATTAAAAGTGCGTTTTGGCAGACGCCATTCTTCATCAATAGGATTGCCAAAACATTTGGGCAATGGAAAAACCTTTGCCACTTTGATGCGCTTTTTAGTCCCAAAAGGGATCTCAGTTTCAGCTATTTCTGATGGAATACCCTGTAACCTTAAAGTCTCTTGAACAGATACAATGAGTGCGTTTACCAACGCTTCCTCTCGGGCTATGGCAGATGCCGAAACATCCTCCTCACTGTCTGAAGAGACAGGACCCGAGACACCAATACCAGATGAAGTACCTGCAACTGCAGAAATAGGCTCAGAGTCTGAATCCGAGGTTTCAGATAATAAGGGGTTAGGCAGGGGTCGCTTTCTTGCGCCCTGTCCCTGACAAGCCACTTCCACCCGGGACACAAAAGTTTCCATAATGGCTGACAAAGATTCAATTGTCAATGGGGTGCTGGAGGATCCCGCAGACCCCTCGAGGGGATCCGGAGGAGATACATGAGTGGCAGGGTCCATGTTAATACAGGACACTTTTGCCAGCAATAAACAAAAAAACTTTTTTTTTTTTTTTTTTTTGTGTGTCTCCCCCTAGCGCAATAGCGCCCCTCAGAGTACCTGCTTCTCGATCCCAGAGAGAGAGAGAGGGACCCCCAAGGCTCACCAACCGATGCAGTGCAGTTTCCAACAAACTGCAGCCAGCGTCTGTCTTACACAGACTGGAAGGAGCGGTTTGCTTTTTCCCGGGCAGAAGGCGTGGCTCCGCCCCCTGTGTACGCCTTCCGGCGTTCCCAGCCCTCCACGAGGAAGCTGGGCTCACAAAACATGGCCGCCCCCATAGAAGAGACATAAGACTCCAAAAACATGGCGGCCGGCGTGACCTGAGGACATACATGCATTCGGTCTACGGCAAAATGGCGGCGGACCGCCGATATCGTCTTCCCAGCACATCCACCTGCACTCTGCTGAGAGGTGACATATGGATCTACAGAGATACACTGCACATAAGGTAGGATTATACCTCCTATGTTTGCTGTAATGTTACAGTCTGCTGGGTAGAGTGTTAGCTCTTGAACCAAGTCCACTTCCCACAAACACATGCTGTATTACAAGGGGGACTTGTAAGTGTCAGATATATACTGACCATATATGGAGGGGCCCATAATATATACTAATAAAGAAATATGACCAGCGCTACGGACTAGATGTTTGGGAGAGAAATATATTAGATAGAGGTGTAAGCTGCCCCAATCAGACCTTGGGGTTGAGGTGCAAGTGTTATAGAAGAAGTGTGAAGATTGGTGGTGGCGCTACCTCTGAAATAAAAATAAATATAAAGAATGCCCCTTGTGAAGTGTAAGGGGAAGTGTACTGGTAGACAATACCCACAAATGGTGCAATATCTAAAAATAATAATAAATGGATAACGAAGATATATTCAAATCAAATAATACATGCGAAGAAATTTTATATATATATATATAAACCGATGTTGTGACAAAAGACCCACAACCGAAGATATGTGAGTGATTTCCAAATGAATGTGCCACTTGGTCTGTGACAACGTGAGTGAAAGAAAACATATAAATTAAAATAAAAAAGTGGATAAGTGAAATTCCACGAGTGGCCACTAGGTGGCGCAAATAGCTTGGTACAACCTGTATGTTGATGTATGGAGATGTTCCTTTTCGAGATGAACGAGCAGTCAGAGTAGTCAGCGGCGGGTGCCCTGAGTGCTCACATGAAAGGAAAAAACCCCATGGTGAATAAAAGTAACATACAGTGGTAAATAAGCGGCGTAGTAGACTCACTCGTACAGTAGATCAGGGTCAGAATAGTCGTGTTTGCCGGGAGGCTTCCGCGTTCCACGGCCGACAACCGGAAGTGACGTTTGACGTCGGAGACTCCGCCCTACGCGTTTCGTCACAATGACGTCAACTGGACCTGGCCGCTCCAGTTGACGTCATTGTGACGAAACGCGTAGGGCGGAGTCTCCGACGTCAAACGTCACTTCCGGTTGTCGGCCGTGGAACGCGGAAGCCTCCCGGCAAACACGACTATTCTGACCCTGATCTACTGTACGAGTGAGTCTACTACGCCGCTTATTTACCACTGTATGTTACTTTTATTCACCATGGGGTTTTTTCCTTTCATGTGAGCACTCAGGGCACCCGCCGCTGACTACTCTGACTGCTCGTTCATCTCGAAAAGGAACATCTCCATACATCAACATACAGGTTGTACCAAGCTATTTGCGCCACCTAGTGGCCACTCGTGGAATTTCACTTATCCACTTTTTTATTTTAATTTATATGTTTTCTTTCACTCACGTTGTCACAGACCAAGTGGCACATTCATTTGGAAATCACTCACATATCTTCGGTTGTGGGTCTTTTGTCACAACATCGGTTTATATATATATATATAAAATTTCTTCGCATGTATTATTTCATAATATATACTGCCTCATAAATGAGGAAAAAAGGGAACGTTTTACTCGCCATACCGAACCGACAGGCACCCTCTCTTCATAATACCCTCTCCACCGAGGTGGGGGTTTGTGGACGCTTCGACTCTCTGGTCCTGGCGTCCAAGCGAGCTTTTAACTCGCAAAGTCAGTCCCTTTACTGGGACTCCGTCGCGGCCGACTCAGCGCACTGGTCTGCACGCGCTTTTAGGCAGAAACCGGGGTGACCACTGGATCTCACATCCAGCCCGTCGCCCGGCCCCGCATACTTACTTGAATATGTCGCGGCCGACCAAGCGCAATGCCTGGTCTGCACGCGCTCGTAGGCCGGCTGGGGTGACCACAAGTGTCGCCCAGTCCGGCATTTTTGCTTGAAGATCTCACAGGAAAAAAACACTGGAGAAAACTACCTAAAAAATGTCTTTTTCTTAAAGAAAAAAAGTCTTGCCAGGACCAAAAGATCCCAGCAAGGAACTTAGGTCCTTACTCCTGACTAGACAGAAAAAAAAAAAAAAAAAAAAAAACTGATTCCCTGTAGCAGAGAGAGGGAGGATATACCCTCAGGGACTGCCCCCTAGGGTGGAGCCAGAACGTTTTGTCATTCTGCCTAGTCCTACTCCTGCGGAGACAACATAACCCAGCTCTTGAGAATCAAGAAGACTACGTCTGTCAATGAGCGATAGAGAAATGTGCATTTATTTGGTATTTTTTTTTAGAAGTCTGTAAAGCATTGCCCAAGCGATCACCAGATTGCGGGAGCAATCTCAGGCTTCTGCAGACTGTCTGCCCACATCTCGTATAGGCAGGCAGTTACTAAATGACAGAAAGAATCAATTATTAGAGTGCCCTGGTAGTTCATTGAGAACTACAAGCCGTCAGAGGCAAAGGCTGTCTGTACTTGTAGTTAGTTCATTCATTCTGTGAATTAACAATGCGACCGTGTGGGCTGAGCTCTGCACAAATTCTGACAGCGAGTGCAGGGGAAAAAGATCCCTGGCTTACGATCACAATTAGAAGGATCAGGGAGTGGCTGAAGAAGCGGGAACATGTAACATGTTCCCAAATGTGAACTTCTATTTTAAGTCAGAAGGGCTGCACAGTCTGCACAAATTGTATGTATGCCTTGTATGTACCCAATTACTGAGTTGCTACTAAAATTGCGCCACTCAACCAAAACCAAAAAACTGGGAAAACATGCTAAATGTGATAGGATCTTGATAGTATGATAAAAAGTGGCACATTAGGAACCAAATGGCAAATCCAGTTTATAAAGAAATCAGGCATTCAAATGACATTTAGCAGCTCTCTATACTTTTGTACTCTTCACACAGAACTGGTTTGGTCTGAGGATTACGACAGTATTTTCTGCTACCATCCCAACACCATAGTCCAAAACGTACATGTTGCCTTTACAGGCTGCCTCCTAGAATCAAATATACAAACAGAGCTATGGGCATAGGGTCATTGTGATCTTACCTGCTCTCCTAGCCTCACTGCAGGCAAAACCCATTTCTTCTTTGAGCTCTCGATTCTCATTTGCTATGGTTTCTCCAACAGTCACAAACCTCGCTACAGCCTGGTTCACAGCCTGGCCAACACGCTGAATTGCCTGCAGTGTCTTTTCTGATTTCTTTGGTTTTTCTTTGTGGTTTATCAGTGTTGTTATCTAAAAAGGCAATATAAAGAAAAGGTGACGATCTTGCAACTTATCAAAGTACACACTTGAGTAAAACATGTGTGAACAGGCTGACAATGACTCTTGATTCAAACTTTGCCTATAAGTAGATATACTTACTTGAACAAATTACACATACATTTGACCTATGTATTCATTCTTATAATCTTAATTCATGAAAATGCTTATTTGTCGTATTGAACCAGTGCACCCATACATTTATCTCTCCTTTAAATCCAATAAATTAAAATCAGGTGTCCCAGATTAGGAACCAGTGATTACAACCCTAGGAAATATGCATATCTAGAGCCTAGTGTTCTCTTTACTACTGATGTGTGTGGAGTTATTTCACAATCAAAAGGGCTCTCTTAAGCCCCATACAAATGGGCCGAAAGTCGGCCGTCAACCGTGTGCGGGGCAATAAAAGATAAGGTGCGGCGCTAAAAGAAAATGTGACAATGTTATCATATAAGAGATAGAAATGATAAAACCCTTGTTATAACTACACAGTGTTGATCCAAATCCACATGAATGGAGACGTAAAAATAAATGCAAATGTGCACAAATAAAACAATAATGAAATAAAGTCCACAATAATGAAAAAAACAGTAATCTTCAAAGACATTCTCCTCTGTGCACTGTGATCCATAAACAAGCAGGTGTTACAAATTGTTATACTGGACCGAGTTAGCAGCAAAGAGAGATCTTTGAACCACAAGCCAGACAGAATAATGGAGTGCTCTCATAGTACAGTACACTAAAAACTTTTTTTTGACAAGGTAAGATTGAATCATTTACAAGAGCCATGGATAACAGAGGCTCAACGGGTACAAGACAACGCTCCTATGGGCTTCCCATAAAAACAAACCAGCCAATCATGGATGGACAAAAGTGATGACGTCACTGTCATAGGCCCCCACCCTAAGTGTTTCGTCAGATAGGACGTCGTCTGGGGATTGACTGACCCATGACCTTCATTCCCTGTGTTTTTTCTGATCACCTATAACTTAGTGGTCACTATAATCTGGTAAGCAGCTCCAATACTATGTCTAGTACTATGTCTATCAAGCATCACAATTTCTTAAACCTGCTTGTTTATAGATCACGGTGCACAGAGGAGAAGGTCTTTGAAGATTTCTGTGTTTGGTTTTGTTATATAGTTACATAGTAGTTAAAGGTTGAATAAAGACAATAGTCCATCCAATCCAACCTGTGTCGGCATGCATGGACGTATTCATTTCCCATATCCCCGAATTTTTTTATCCTTGAGATGTACGTCCAAGAGTCTTTTAAAAGTAGCCATACTCCCTGCAGTAACTACCATTTGTGGTAGATAATTCCACAGTCTTGTAGCCCTTACTGTAAAGAACCCCCTGCGTAGTCGGAAGTTAAATCACTTCTCCTCTAATCTCATTGTATGTCCTTGTGTCATCATACATTCTTTGCGACTGAATAGTTTTTTTTCTATGTTGATATCACCATTGAGGTATTTATAAATTAATATCATGTCCCCTCTCAGGCGTCTCTTCTCCAGAGAAAATAAATCAAGTGCTTGTAAGGGCTCTTCATAATTTAGGTCCTCCAATCCCCTAATCAGTTTAGTTGCCCTTCTCTGGACTCTTTCCAGTTCCAACACATCCCTTCTGAGGACTGGCGACCAGAACTGGACCGAATACTCCAGATGCGCTCAGACCAGAGTTTTATAAAGTGGCAGGATTATAGTTTTGTCTCTGGAAAACATCCCCTTCCTTATGCATGCCAATATTCTGCCAGCTTTGGCAGCTGCAGCTTGACATTGCATGCTATTGTTAAGTCTATCTTCTACTAAGACTCCCAGATCTTTCTCCATTTTTGATTCCCCCAGAAGTCCCCCCCCCCCCCAAGGTGTATTGTGCCTTTATGTTTTTTGTCCCTAAATGCAAAACCTTACACTTTTCTACATTAAACCTCATTTGCCATATAGTTGCCCACTCTGCGATTTTTTTTAGGTCGCTCTGTAGAATTCCTGCCTCGCTATGTGATGGTATTGCCCTGCTCAATTTAGTGTCATCTGCAAAAACTGATATTGAGCTACTGATCCCATCCTCAATGCTATTTATAAATAAATTGAACAAGATTGGTCCCAGGACTGAGCCTTGGGGGACCCCACTTTCCACCCCAGTCCAGTCTTTAACCAGTTCTGTATCCAAGAGCAGACCTTGCGGTCAATGCCTGCAGACCTTATATTTTGAGCGTTTGTGGGGGACTTTATCAAATGCCCTAGCAAAGTCCAGGTACACCACATCCACAGGTCTCCCCCTATCTAGCTCGCAGCTCACCTCCTCGTAGAATGTTAATAGATTGGTTTGACAAGAACGCCCTTTTGTAAACCCGTGCTGATTACTGCTGATGATGTTGTTGTCTTTGACAAACTCTTGGATATAGTCCCTTATCATCCCTCTTCAGAAGTTTACATACTATCGATGTCAGGCTGACCAGCCTATAATTTCCCGGGACATGCCTCTGCCCTTTTTTGAAGGTATCACGTTAGCTTTTCTGCAATCTCCTGGTACATTTCCTGTCATAATACTGTCAGCAAAGATTAGGAACAGTGGTCTAGATATAACCTTACTGAGTTCTTTGAGTACTCTCGGATGTACGCCATCCAGGCTTGGCGATTTACTAGTCTTAATTTTATCCAGCCTTTTCCAGATTTCCCCCTCTGTTAGACATAGCGGCAAGTCCAGTGCAGTACTGCTACCCATACAGTCATGGTCAGTGTACCCCTCCTTTTCCTGTGTAAAAACTGAGGAGAAGAAAGCATTTAGCACAGCTGCCTTCTCTGCGTCCTATATAACCATCCTCCCCTCATCGTTCATTATGTGTGCAACCTGCTCTGTCTGCCTTCTTTTGCGGTTAATGTATTTAAATAATTTTTTGTGTTCTTTTTGCTATCCTCCGCTGTTTGTCTCGAAGTTAATTTTGGCCTTTCTGATTTCATATTTACATTTCTTATTTGATTCCTTGTAATGCTGAAAAGCCGATACTGTCCCCTCCGATTTATATTTCTTGAACGCCATTTTTTTCCCCCCCAATACGTTTTTTCACATTACGATTTAGCCAGCCAGGTTTGGCTTTTGCTCTTCTAAATGTCCTGTCCTGTCCTTCCTATACACAGAATACCCTTTGAATATTTGCCAGCCAGTTGTGTGAGGGGTTAAACCAAGTTTCAGTTATTTCCACCAGGTCTATGTCCTCCTCATGTAATAAGAGCTCCAATTCATCCATTTTATTCACAAGGCTCCTGGCATTTGCATA
The DNA here is from genome assembly GCF_965119305.1 of Pelophylax lessonae. Taxonomy (NCBI): domain Eukaryota; kingdom Metazoa; phylum Chordata; class Amphibia; order Anura; family Ranidae; genus Pelophylax; species Pelophylax lessonae. Next base: position 278,704,482 of record NC_138772.1, read on the forward strand.
TACCCCTCTTAGTTTTGTGGAAGTGGATAGTGAATATTGCTTTATTTTTTTCTTGTTTGGCATGGTGTTTGTCCACATGGCCCCCCCAATTGTAGACATTATGGACCTACTGTCGCTGTTGCCCTCAACGATAACTTCTGTCATTTGCTCCCACCTGACGCTACCTCTGTACCCTCCCCCCTCCCCCAACTCCTAGTTTAAAAGCCCCTCCAACCTAGTGGCCATCTTTCTCCCCAATAGAGCTGTACTGTCCCCATTAAGGTGCAGCCCGTCCTTAGTAAAGAGCCAGTAGCCAACTGAAAAGTTAGCCCAGTTCTCCAGGAACCTGAACCCCTCTTTCCTACACCAGTTCCTCAGCCACTTGTTAAGTTCCCCAATCTCCTTCTGCCTCTCCTGTGTGGCTCGAGGAACAGGCAGTATTTCACAGAAAACCACCTTGGAGGTCCTATTCCTCAATCTATTTCCTAAGTCCCTGAAATCATTTTTTAAGGATCCTCCACCTTCCTCTTACTTGGTCATTAGTACCAACATGCACCATGACCGCTGGGTCCTCCCCAGCCCCGCCCAATATTCTGTCTACTCGATTCGCGATGTGCCGAACTCAAGCGCCTGGTAAACAACATACTGTTCGATCGTTTTGACAGATTGCCCTCTCTGTCTTCTTGATAATTGAGTCCCCCACTACCACAACCTGTCTAAACTTTCCTGAGTCTCTCCCACCTCCTTCCTGGAGCAACCGCTCCCCTGACAGCTGGGGGAGGGCTCCTGCTCCAGCACTGCCGCCTCTGAGCTGATATCGCCCTCAACATGAAACTTGGAATATTTGTTGGGGTGTACTAACTCCGGACTGGCCTCCCTGGCACTCTTCCCTCTACCCTTCCTAACGGTCACCCAACTGCCTACCTCTGATGCCTTCGTCTCCATCCTCCTCTATGCCGGCCCCTACCAGCACCTGATGGGTAATGTCCAAGCTTCTTTCCAGGTTGTTGATACTACGCAGTGTTGCTACCTTTCTCTCTGGATCCAGGACCTGGGCTTCCAGAGAAACAAGTCGCTCACATCTTGCACAGCGGTATTCGCCCTCAATTGGTTTATCAAGGAACGTATGTATGCAGCAAGAATTGCACTGAGTGGCATCCCCAATCCTGTCGGACATTATTACCCTCTACTCTATGGGGATAATTTGTATAACGACCTGCTATTCCTTACCTACTCTAACTATCTTCCCTGGTCAACTTGTAGGTTACTCCCCAGTCGCTAAGGGTACTCCCCAGTCGCTAAGGGTACTCTCCAGTCGCTAACCTCACACCCAGTCACCCAGATGCTCCTGGTCCCAGTCGCAAGATACTCAGTCGCATGGTACTCCTAGTTACCTAATCACCAGTCGCAACAGTTGCTCCCAGACGCTTATGTTACTTCTAGTCGCTAAGGTTACACCAAGTTGCTAAGGTTACTCCCGGTCGCTAAGCCCAGTACAGAGATGCACGGAACACCTGTGCGGGTAAACATGGCCCTCCACGGGCATACACTTTATGGCACATGTGAACGATGCTTTAGTAGTAATTTAGCAGGAATTTTGCAAGTTATGTTGTGTTTACATGCACTATTAACGATTTTAGTGTATTTTTAGTGAAAATAGCGATATATTGCTAATATATATATATATATATATATATATATATATATATATATATATATATATATATATATATATATATATATATATATATATATATATATATATATAATAAATAGCAAATATCGTGGGGCCCAAAAAAATCAGTAGCACTTTTTTATTATTCTACAGGTCATGTGCTTTCAGAAAAGGTCTGGTTTGAGGGCCAGTTCACACACTGGTGCGATGCCAGACATTGCATTGCTTTGTAGATCACATGCAGTGTCTATGCGATGCGAATTCAGCCACACAAACTGTATGGCTGAATTTGCTTTGCATTAGGACAAAACTCACGCAGGACTCTTTTTGTCAGCACCAGAATTGGATCGCATGGGTGTTCACACCCATGCAATTGATTCCTGTCCTAAATCACAGTTTGCACTGCGATCTGCAAACCGAACAAGGGGTTTCATCAACTTTGTATCGACACCCGCAGCAGTTCGCAGAGGCAGTGTGAACTGCCGGCGATTCAGGTGCGCACTGGATTCGCAGGGTTTCCCACATCGCACCAGTGTGAACCGTGCTTGAGGGGACTTTTCAAATTCTGAAAGCTGGAAGTAAAAATGGTAACCTCTGTATTTTTAGAGTAAATGGTACAATTTAAAATGTACAAATATTTGTTATTAACTCAACACAGTTTTAACTTTTATAATTAGTAGGAATTTTGTACATTTTGCCATGTATGAATCCACTATAAATGATTTTAGTGTATTAGCGAAAATATTGGTTTGAGAAACATTTGCGCATAGATGGTGGTGCCTTAAAAATCAGTAGCACCTTCTTTTTATTCTACTTGCCATGTGCTTTCAGAAAATATATGGTTTGGGGGGTCTTTAACAAACTCTGAAAGCTGTAAGTGAAAAAGGAAAACCTCCAGATTGAGAGAAATTTTTGCGCCCAACCCATTTTCACGATTTCTCAAAAAGGTGCAATTTAAAATGTACAAACTTTTGTTATTAACTCAATACAGGTTAAGCTTCTATTTAAAAGGAACTTAGCAGGGATGTTGTAAAATTTGCTGTGTTTGTATCTGCTAATAATGATTTTAGTGCATTTTTAAAGGAACATTTTGATTTTGGCAAATATTGCGGGGGCCTTAAAAATCAATAGCACATACTGGTCCTATGCTTTCAGAAAATATATGGTTTGGGGGGTCTTTAACAAACCCTGAAAGCTGTAAGGGAACAAAGTAAACCTTTAGACTTTTAGGGAAATGTGTTTTTTTACATTTTTGCGTACGTTCATTTTTCACCATTTTGCAAAAAGGCGTAATTTAAAAAATTACAAATATTTGTTAATAACTCAATATGGGTTAAGCTTTGATATTTAGTAGGAATTTAGCAGGAATTTTGTGAAATTTGCTGTGTTTATATCTGCAAAATATGAATTTTTAGAGAATATATAGTTTTGATAAACATTTGCACAAATTTCGCACAGCGTTTTAAATCAGTAGCACCTTCTTTTTATTCTACAGGGCATGTGCATTCGGAAAATATATGATTGGGGGGTCTTAAACTCTGAAAGCTGTAAGGGAACAACAAAAACCGCTAGACTGAGTAATTTGGATATTTCCATCTTTGCGTATGTACGATTTTCACCATTTCGTAAAAAGGTGCAATCTAAAATTTACAAATGATGGTTATTTGTAAACTCAATACAGGTTAGCTTTTATATTTAGTAGGAATTTGTAAAATGTGATTTTATCTGCTAATAATGATTTTAGTGTATTTTTAGCAAAAAAATGGATTTTTGTAAAATCTTACCGTAAAATCCTTTTCTCTTAAGCTCATTGACAGACGTAGTCCTCCTTGATTAATATCAACTCGGGTTATACTGCCCTCTACAGGAGTAGGACTAGACAGGAAAGAAAACGTTCTGGCCACACCCTAGGGGCAGTCCCAGAGGGTATATCCTCTCACTTCCTGCTACAGCAAATCAGTTATGTCACAAAGCAGTATTTAGAGAATTTAACCCAACCCAACTCAAAAACAGAGGGGCGGGTACTACGTCTGTCAATGAGCTTAAGAGAAAAGGATTTTACGGTAAGATTTTACAAAAATCAATTTTTCTCTGTCGCTCATTGACACACGTAGTCCTCCTTGATTAATATCAACTCGGGACGTCCCAAAGCAGTGCCACAAATGAGGGGTGGGATAACAGAAATCAAAATCCAGAAGGCCCAACCGAAGCCAACCAGAAGCATCAAGGACTCATCGAGCAAAAAGATGAGACCTAAGTGAAAAAACCCAACAAACCCTCGAGGTACACCAACGCTCTCCTCAAATTGCGGCCTGCAAAACCTTGCGGGCAAATGAGGCATCCGCCGATGCCATCACATCAACTTTATAAAATTTTGTAAAGGTATGAACCGACGATCAAGTAATCGCCTTGAAAACCTGGACCCCTGACGCCTGTGGTGGAAGGCCCAGGAAACACTAAGCGCCCGAATAGAGTGCGCCTTAACAGGGAACGGAGGATTCCGACCCTTAAATAGAATAAGCCTGTACCACCGTCTATCTAATCCATTTGGAGATAGTCGCGGCAGATGCAGGCAACCCCTTTCTGGGGCCATCCGTGATCCCAAAAAGTGAATCCGTTTTACGGAACGATTCCGTAGTCTTCAGGTATACCCTGATTGCCCGAACTACATCCAAGGAATGCAACGCACATTCCTGAGGATGATTGGGCTTAGGACCCAAGGAAGGTAGCACAATATCTTCATTCAGATGAAACTCTGAAACCACCTTAGGAAGAAAGGATGGCTTCGGATGAAGAACTACCTTATCCCTATGAACCACTAGATATGGGGAATGGCATGATAGCCAGTTCTGACACCCTGCGTGCAGAAGTGATAGCCACCAAGAAGGCCACCTTCTGGGATAATGTAAGCAAGGGAATCTCCCTGATATTTTCAAAGGGAGGTTTCTGCAGAACCGACAAAACCAAATAAAGATCCCAGGGCGGTAAGGGCACGCGGACTGGCGGAGCCAAGTGCCGCACCCCCTGGATGAAATTCCGCACCAAGGAATGAGTAGCCAAAGGCTTCTGAAAGAAGATTGCTAATGCTGAAACCTGACCCTTGATAGTGCTCAAGGATAGTTTCTGCTCAACCCCCTTTTGCAGAAAAGCCAAGATTCGGGTCACCGAATAGGTACGTGGGGGAAATCCCAAAGATTCACACCACGCGATATAAGTCTTCCATGTGCGATAATAGACTTTGCTGGAAGTCGCTTTCCTTGCTTTAATTAGAGTAGGAATAACTGAAGCTGACACCCTCTGTCCTTCAGTACCTGGGTCTCAATGGCCAGGCCATTAAAACCAGCGACTGTAAAGCACGATGGAAGATCGGTCCTTGAGACCGCAGATCCTCCCTGAGAGGAAGTCTCCAAGGAGCGTTCGCGACTAGCATGTCCAAGTCGGCCTGACCGGCTTGACGAGGCTAGCCTAGAATTTCCAGGATAACTGGAGTTCCCTCCATCTCTATCCTGCAGAGAAATCTCAGCAGCAATCTGAGAGGAGGGAAGACATAGTAGCTGACACTGCCTTTACAGGCCGTTCAGCGCGTCTGCTGCGGGCGCGCGTTACCAACCTCTGCGCCTTCCTGTTGAGCCGATATGCCAACAGATCCACCTCAGGGATGCTCTGATGAAGACACAGATGGTGAAATCCTTGGTGATCGACCTAAGTCATCACCCTGATATTGTCTGACTGGATCCGAACCAGGCTGCCCTAGAGCTGCTTGGTCCAGGCAATCCGACAAAGTCTGATCGCTCTCTGTTCCCACACATTTATCAGAAACTTGATTCCTATCAGGAGTGATGATTTCTCCTGGTTGAGCATTAGAGACCGAAGTCTCCAGACTAGAGGCTCCTTGGTCCGCTTGCTCAACCGGATCCGATTCCTGGAGGGAACTGAGAATGATCTTTGGAAAAAGGTAAAGAAAATGATCTGTTCAGGGAACGGGAACTACCGCTCCCTGTAGCACCTAAATGTTGGAAGGGAAGAATCGCACCGGTAGCAGTGATCGACACTCAATCTTGTATCCTGATCGTATGATCTCCTGAACCCCTTAGTCCGGGATACAGGAAAGCCCTAGATCTGAACACCGGTGAAGACGTCCCCCCACCCCTAAGCCGGGTGGGGGCGCACCTTCAGGCTGTATTAGCCTTAACTTCAGGTTTGGCTGAGTGGGCCTTTTGTTTGCCCGACCAGCGCCTCTTGAACCCTCCTAGAGGGGCTTTGCCTTTCCCGCTCGCCCCAGCGGAGCGAACGAACCCTTTATGAGCGGCAAAGAAAGGTCCACGCTTGTTACAAGGTCCTTTAGCTTTAGCAGCCTGCGGCAAAAAAGTGCTCTTGCCCCCAGTGACATCCCTAATGATCTCATCTAGGGTGGCCCCAAATAGGCGATTCCCCTGAAAGGGGAGATTCGCCAAGGCTTTTTTGGAACCTAGATCCGCTGACCAGCATTTTAACCACAGCACACGTCTGAGGACTACCGCTGACATCGATGCATGCCCTAACAAGGGGGTGGCATCCAGGGCTGCGTCACAGACGAACTGCAGTCCTTGTATAATTTGTTCCATCAAATCAGATGCTGCCTGGGGGATACCTTTCCCCTTTAGGTCATGGCGTAACAATTTTGCCCATTCCGTTAATGTTTGTGAAACTAAACCAATGACAATCACTGATCTAAAGGCTGACCCTATCAGGGAAAAAATAGTGCGGGACTCCGCTTCCATCTTCCGATCCACCGGATCCTTAAAGGAAGGAGCGTCCTCCAACGGGATAACAGTGGCTTTATTCAGTCTGGAAATAGGTGGATCCACCACTGGTGGTACCGTCCATTTCTTAATGAGGGATTCCTCAAACGGATAGCGTCTAGCAATGCGCTTGGAAACAGTAAGGGTATGTTTTGGATGATCCCATTCCTCTTTAATTTTATTACCAAAACATTTGGGTAAGGGAAAAACCTTCGCTGTCTTGGTAGGTTTACTAGTACCAAAGGGAATATCCATCTCGGTTACCTCTGCCGGTAAAACCTCCAGTCTTAAGGTTTCCCGGACCGACACAACTAGTGCGTCCACCAATGCTTCTTCTTGTGCTATGGCGGAGGTAGAACTGTCCCCCTCACTATCTGAGGGAACTTTACCTGAGACAACAGCCCCTGCAGAGGGACCTGCAGCTGCAATGACCATCTCAGAATCTGAATATGAAGTATCAGATGAAATAGGGGTAGGCGGGGGTCGCTTTCTTGACCCCCGTCCCTGACAGGCCATCTCCACCCGGGATACCAAGGACTCCAAAACTGCTGTAAATGCATCAATATTCTGTGAACTGGAGGGTCCTGCGGGCCCTTCGAGGGGATCAGGTGGGGGTACCTGTGTGGCAGGGTCCATGATTATTCCAGACACTTGCCGGAAAAAAATAATTTGCAAAAAAAAATAATTTATTTATTTTTTTCTTTAGACCCCCAGCGCCACAGCGCCCCTCAGTGTTACCTGCTTAGGACCCCTACAGAGAGAGAGAGAGACCCCAAGGCTCACCACTTGATGCTCAGAAGTTTCAATACAACCTGTTCCAGCACTGTCTATTACAGACAGGAAGTCTTTGGCTTGCTTTCCCGGGTGAAAGGAGGCGGCTCCGCCCCTTTACACGCCTTCCGGCGCCTCCCCATAGCTCCTCGAGGTGTTTGGTCACCTCAAACATGGCCGCCCCCATGCTGGAGACACGAGGCTACGCCAATATGGCGGCCTCGTGCGATCTGCAAGACAATGGCGGCGGCCTGTGTAGGATAGCGGCGGCTAGCAGCGGCGTGCGGGATGTATGTATTCGGCCTGCGGGAGTGCCTCGGCCCCACAAACTTCACCATGAATGGTGATAAGCCTGGCCGGCGGTACAGGAGCCTGGCGGGCCGCATGCGGTCCGTGGGCCGTCGGACTCTACAGGAGTAGGCTGTGCAGCCCGTGGAAGTGACCGGTTGCTGGAGGAATGGCGATCTGGACTGCAGTAACTTAGGCATAGGCATCGGCCTGTGTACACACTCTGACAGGTAGGATACCTTTTACTTCAATAGTAATGCCTTTTAGTACTGCCACTGACTTCAGTCACCCTTACAGTCTTACAATGACTTTAGATAGTCAGCTCCCAAACCAAGCCTCCTGGTTTCTATTCACAAAAAATCACACTCAAATTGGGGGATCTGTGACCTGTTATAGGATAGAGGGGCCCGCGTCCACCACAAACCCGACAGGGGGAGAGGGGGAACATTCTACTCACCATACCGGAACCAGGCGGGCGCCAACTCCTGACAGAACCCCTCTCCACCGGGGTGGGGGGGCTGTCGACCAATACGGACGCCGTGACTCTGTTGGTCATTGGCGTCCAGGCGAGAGGTTTAACTCGCAGGGTCAGTCCCCGTCCAGTGGGACTATGTCGCGGCCGACCCAGCGCGGAGCTAGGGCCTGCACGCGCTCGTAGGCTGAACTGGGGTGACCACTGGATCTAAACATCCAGCCCGTCGCCCAGCTCCAGCGTGCTTGCTTGAAGATCTCACAGGAACACTGGAGAAAAAAGCTGTCTAAAAAAAATCTAAGAAAGAAATCCTGCCAGGACCGAAGATCCTAGCAAGGCATCTAGGTCCTTACTCCTAACTAGACAGAAAAAAAACTGATTTGCTGTAGCAGGAAGTGAGAGGATATACCCTCTGGGATTGCCCCTAGGGTGTGGCCAGAACGTTTTCTTTCCTGTCTAGTCCTACTCCTGTAGAGGGCAGTATAACCCGAGTTGATATTAATCAAGGAGGACTACGTCTGTCAATGAGCGACAGAGAAATATTGTTTTGATAAACATTGCAGGTGCGATGCTTTGCACTCTTCTAGTAAAAAATAAATAAATAATAACAAAATTGAACACATTCTATCTCCAAAAAGATACAAAAGTGAACTTATTCTTTAATTTTGCATCAAGTAAAAGTGCGCTAAATGAGAATATGAGGCTATTTGTCCAAGAGTTGAAGTTGAACCCAAAGAGGGATCTTGCAACATAAGAATCCAAAGCAGACTAACAAATCCACCATTGTATGGCTCAAAAAAAATGGAGAGTTATAGGCTGGCCCAGTCAAAGTCCTGATTTAAATCCCAGCAAATTGCGGGAAGATTTCAAACTGGCAGTTCATGCAAGGAAACCAATAAACAACTAAAAGTAATCTTGGATGGGAATGGGGGAATGGTCAAAGGTCTGAGACTGGTAGGCAGTTCTGCAACACAGGTACTAAAAGTCATTTATGCTAAAAGGGGCAAGACCAGTGAGATCTGCACTGCAATAGATTCATTGGAGCACAGCCATCTAGAGTTTTAGATCCCGGATCTCTCATTAAAGAGAGCCTGTCACCAACAAATCACCACATCTGTCCCATATGAAGAAAAAAAAAAAATTAGAACCAACAATTTTATCCTCTAGGGTAGGCATGTCCAACCCGCGTCCCGAATGCGGCCCGGAACCGCAGGCAATGAGGCCCACCGGCCTGCGGAACACCAGACAGTCTGCCGCCTTTGGTGGCGGCTCACGGACACCCGCAAGTGCCGTGCGATCTCCGGCTGCCGTTGGAGACTTATGGGCCATACACACTATAAGATTTTCTGAAGACTTTTTCCTTTAATCTCAGAAGAAGTGAACCTCTGTATACCGATTCCATTTCATTTGATCATCCTCTAGTTGTGTTAAATTAGTGCGGGGGGGCACGGCGGCGTTTTATTACTTATATACCTTAATTATAGTATATATTTTATATGCGGCCCGAGAAAGTTTCTCTACACTCAATGTGGCCCAGAGAAGCCAAAGGGTTGGACACCCAGGCTCTAGGGTTTCTGCTTTCAGAAAATGTATGTTCTGGAGGTTTTATCTACCAGATTTTCTTGCTTCCCCCTATATCTCCCCTTTTTTTCCTAGATATGCACCTTCTCTACTATAACCAGGGTTGCTATTAGAAATCACGGGGTCCAGTACAGTCTGACAGGCCCCCTCCCCCCCTTGCTGGCTGAAAATGACTGAGGACATACATTTATCCATCTTTCTTTGGAACCTCAGCAGCACAGATTAGGAAAGGCTCGGAGGCTTACTTCTCATTCACAAACTGAAGCATAGTAAACAGTCTACCATGCTTCAGTGATGAATGGACAGGGGAGTGATTGGTACCGATCGATCACTGTGTTCGTTCAGGAAAGGAAGCAGCCAGTAAATAATATATTTACCAGACCCCTTCCCCCACTCTCTATCCTGAAATATCTCCATTTGTGCTTGCAGTATTTGCCAGCAGGAGAGAAGCCGAAAATGCTGTGGGTGAAAGGGGCAAAGGGGGGGGGGGCCGGAAAGCAGATGAAAGGGATGTAAGTGCTAGAACCAATCACCCTGCAGTGCAGCCGAAGGGGGAAGAGGAAGAGAAGTTAGCAGCCCTGCAGGGGGAGGCAGAAGAGAAACGGTAGCTGCAATAAGACAGTACAGCTGGCCCTTCTGCTCAGTAGGTGCCTGGGCCCCCCTTTTAAATTGATGGTGCCTACAGGAGGCCTGGTTGTATTGCCTTATCAGCAGCCCTGACTAGAACCTTTCCATCCCTGCTTCTTTTATTGTACACATTTGTCAGGGATAAATTATGACCTTGGGATAGGATACCTATCCTATTTAGCAAAGTTATAACTACATATCCCATAGTTACATAGTTAGTGAGGTTGAAAAAAGACATCAGTCCATCCAGTTCAACCTATGATGTGTGTGTGTTTGCTTTTAACCGTACATTGTGTACCCCTGTATGTTGTGGTCTCTAAGGTGCCCATCTAATAGTTTTTTGAAACTATCAATGCTCCCTGCTAATACGACTGCTTGTGGAAGAGAATTCCACATCCTTACCGCTCTTACAGTGAAGAACCCCTTACGCACTTTAAGGTTAAACCGCCTTTCCTCAAGTTTTAGTGAGTGGCCACGTGTCTTATTGTATTCCCTTACTCTGAATAGTTTGTTCCTTATGCTTGGGTCGCCAGTACAGTATTTGTACATTGATATCATACCCCCCCAATCGTCTCTTCTCCAGAGAGAATAAGTTCAGTGCTTGTAGTCTTTCCTAATAGCTGATGTCCTCCATTCCCCTAATTATTTTTGTTGCCCTTCTCTGGACTTTCTCCAGTTCCAGCACATCCTTCCTGAGGACCGGTGCCCAGAACTGGACAGCATACTCCAGATGTGGCCGGACCAGAGTCTTGTAGAGCGGGAGAATAATCTCTTTATTTCTGGAGTGAATCCCCTTTTTTATACAACCCAGTATTCTGTTGGCTTTGCTTGCGGCGGCTTGGCATTGCATGCCACTGCCAAGCCTGTTGTCTACCAGTACCCCCAGGTCCCTTTCCATCCTAGACTCACCCAGAGGTTCCCCCCCTAGTGAGTAGCTTGCTTTCTGGTTTCTGGCCCCCAAGTGCATTACTTTACATTTTTCAACATTAAATCTCATCTGCCATGTAGTTGCCCACCCCGTTATTTTGTTCAGGTCTGCTTGCAAGGTTTCCACATCCTGCATAGAAGATATTGGCAAGCCAAATTTAGTATCATCTGCAAATACTGAGATTGTACTAGATATCCCCTCCTCTAGATCATTTATGAATAAATTAAACAGGATTGGTCCCACGACAGAACCCTGGGGGACCCCACTTTCCACACCCGCCCAATCCGAGTACTCCCCATTAATCTAATGGGGATTCAGAGATTTAAGTCTATCCTATGTGGCTATTTCCTGGCTTCCTAACGCTACCTTCTCACCCTCTGGTATTCCGCTCCACTCACTTGACACTCAGTTGCACAACACTCACAATCTCACAGCCCGGTCAGACGCACAACACTGAGTCGCATCAGCCCGGTCAGACGTACAACACTGAATCGCACAGCCCGGTCAGACGCACGAAACTCAGTCGCACAGCCCGGTCAGACGCACGACACTCAGTCGCACCGCCCGGTCAGACGCACGACACTCAGTCGCACCGCCCGGTCAGACGCACGACACTCAGTCGCACAGCCCGGTCAGACGCACAACACCGAGTCGCACCGCCCGGTCAGACGCACAACACTGAGTCGCACCGCCCGGTCAGTCGCACAACACTGAGTCGCACAGCCCGGTCAGTCGCACAGCCCGGGCAGACGCACAGCCCGGTCAGACGCACAACACTGAGTCGCACAGCCCGGTCAGACGCACAACACTGAGTCGCACAGCCCGGTCAGACGCACAACACTGAGTCGCACAGCCCGGTCAGACGCACAACACTGAGTCGCACAGCCCGGTCACACGCACGACACTGAGTCGCACAGCCCGGTCAGACGCACGACACTGAGTCGCACAGCCCGGTCAGACGCACGACACTCAGTCGCACAGCCCGGTCAGACGCACGACACTCAGTCGCACAGCCCGGTCAGACGCACAACACTGAGTTGCACCGCCCGGTCAGACGCACAACACTGAGTCGCACAGCCTGGTCAGACGCACAACACTGAGTCGCACAGCCTGGTCAGACGCACAACACTGAGTCGCACAGCCCGGTCAGACGCACAACACTAAGGCGCACAGCCCGGTCAGACACACAGCGCTCAGTCGCACAGCCCGGTCAGACGCACAACACTCAGTCACACAGCCCGGTCAGACGCACAACACTCAGTCGCACAGCCCGGTCAGACGCACAACACTAAGTCGCACAGCCCGGTCAGACGCACAGCGCTCAGTCGCACAGCCCGGTCAGACGCACAACACTCAGTCGCACAGACACTCCCAGACACTCAGGTAGTGATAGGTACTCCCAGACACTCAGGTAGTAACAGGTACTCACACACTCACATGCAGTCGGTCACGCACACACTCCTCTCTCTTGCACGCCCTGACAGCCTCTGATCCCGCGCTCTGCTCCTCTGCTCCACAGCACCACCTGCCGGCCAACCAACTTCACTTTTATTCCCAATACTAAAACACCTATGAGCGATGAATATGTTCTTTTGAATTTTTTTATGTTTACCCTCCTACTTTACAATGCACCTTTTAGATTTCAATATAATACAAATACCATGTAAATCTTTACTTTCGTCTAAATATGTGCACTTTAGTGTTTTACCCAGAATCAGGGAATGTCTTCTTGCAATTACAGAAAGGTGCTAAGCTTTCATGCTTCATTAGAAGCTACAGAAGCAATAAAACCTCTACAAAATACGGATATAAACAAGCTTCCTTTGGAAGACAAAGACTCAGATTAAGGAGCCAAGTCTTTCCATCTGACATATATTGCTGTATTTGTAATTGCAGAGTTGAAGCACAGAACATCTATCAGTCCCTTTTATACTTAAGCCTAATCAGCCATTGTGTGGCTAGAAGACAAGAGCAATCATTCCTTGCTTTCATTGCTAGCAGCTTTGCAAATTTTATTTTATTCACATCACTCTGTGGGAATTCTGGAAAACGTGTATTTGGTACACCACTGCTTGGAGTAGTCTGACAAGTTCAATTAAATTAGTTGCAGTTTTCAAAGTATAATCAATCCTATGGAAAAAATGATTTCCTACTCATTCATAAAAGGATAGTTTCGCCAGTTAAAAGAAAATATATATATATATATATTTTTTTTTTTTTTTACAAATAATAGAAGATGCATTCCAACTATTCCAAATAACCTTTAATTCTGATCTTCATGCCTATAAAGCTGGATACACACCATACAATTGTCTGTAGATTTTATCTTTTAGGCTCCTTTCACACGAGCAGGGCACCCGACAGTCCGTTCTGCTCAGCAGGGGATCGATATGCCGATACCCGCTGAGCAGACGGCGGACAGCTTCGTCTCTGCTCTGTGTGCAGAGATGGAGCTGTCAGATCCCCGCTGTCCTCTATGGGGAGATCGGATGAGGTTCTCATCCAATCTGACAGACAGATGGAAAAAAGGGTTTCCATCCGTCCAGATTTCACGGACAGGATCGGATCAGATAGCAGTGGGTGTCAGCGGAGATGTCTCCGCTGACACCCGCTGCCCTATAGGGATGCATGGAGCAACCAATCAGGTCCGCCTGAAAAACTGACAGGCGGATCGGATCGCCCATGTGAAAGGGGCCTAAGATTTACCAAAACCATATAATATGGAGGTCAAACCTATACACTTTCAACTTGTATGCAACCCGGCAGGCCCTTGCACTACATAGTTGAAAGGAAATCTAACAACTAAAGTTGTATAGTGTGTATCCAGCTTAAGTAAACATACATTTACAAGCGACTGCACAGTTTCGGACATGCATATGTCCCTCATCAAGCTGCATGTATAGCACTGATCCTCAGTACAACATTTTATGGGTCCTTTTACACGGAGCGGACCGTTTTTGGATCCGCTTCAGCACTTTTTCTTTTACAGACACGGATGACACTTGTGTCATCCGGTCCGTATGTCCGTTTATCATCCCATCTGTTTGTGGATGATAAACGGAGATAATGTATGTCAATGAGATTGCGGATGTCAGCGGATGATACCGCTGACATCCGTTTTTGCGTCCGTTCCGTTTTTTTAAAAACGGAAGAAAAATAGGGTTCTGTTCCGTTCCAAAAAACGGAACTGATAGGAAAGGACGCAAATCGGATGTCAGCGGATGGTCATCCGCAATCCCATTGACCTACATTATGCCCGTTTTTCATCCGCACAAAATGGGATGAAAAACGGACATACGGACCACCCATGTGAAAGGACCCTAACTTTTCCCTCAATGGGTCCAGCCTCACATTACACAGGTGTGACTCTCAATCACAATTTCTATTCAAATCCACTTTAACCCATTATTTTCCAACAACCTCAAAACAATCTACAAATTTCCACACCTCCACATAATACCCCCCATAGTTAACTGCAATCATTTATTACTAATCTTCTAGATCAAAACCACATCATTGTTTTGTATGCGGCGGCGGCGGAGGTCAGAACCCGCCTTCCTTAGTGCCTGGAAGAAGAGGAGGAGGACCGTCCGTGCCCAGTGAGGAGGAGGAGACATCCGTCCCAGTGTGTGTGTGTGTGTGTGTGTGTGTGTGTGTGTGTGTGTGTGTGTGTCAGCAGCTGTGAGTAGAGCAGCAGCTGCAAACAGGGGGAAAGCTGTGTGACTGTACTCTGTAAGAAATCAATAGCTGTTTGTCTGTACTGCGACTGACTGCTGTGTGACTGTCTCTGCAACTGAGTACCTGGTAAGTATCCTTGCGACTGGTAAGTATCCTTGCGACTGGTGAGTATCTTTGCGACTGGTGAGTGTCCTTGCGACTGGTGAGTATCCTTGCGACTGGTGAGTATCCTTGCGACTGGTGAGTATCTTGCGACTGGTGAGTGTCCTTGCGACTGGTGAGTGTCCTTGCGACTGGTGAGTGTCCTTGCGACTGGTGAGTATCTTGCGACTGGTGAGTGTCCTTGCGACTGGTGAGTATCCTTGCGACTGGTGAGTATCCTTGCGACTGGTGAGTATCCTTGCGACTGGTGAGTATCCTTGCGACTGGTGAGTGTCCTTGCAACTGGTGAGTATCTTTGCGACTGGTGAGTGTCCTTGCGACTGGTGAGTGTCCTTGCGACTGGTGAGTGTCCTTGCGACTGGTGAGTGTCCTTGCGACTGGTGAGTGTCCTTGCGACTGGTGAGTATCCTTGCGACAGGTGAGTATCCTTGCGACTGGTGAGTATCTTTGCGACTGGTGAGTATCTTTGCGACTGGTGAGTGTCCTTGCGACTGGTGAGTATCCTTGCGACTGGTGAGTATCCTTGCGACTGGTGAGTATCCTTGCGACTGGTGAGTATCCCTGCGACTGGTGAGTATCTTTGCGACTGGTGAGTATCATTGCGACTGGTGAGTATCTTTGCGACTGGTGAGTATCTTTGCGACTGGTGAGTGTCCTTGCGACTGGTGAGTATCTTTGCGACTGGTGAGTATCTTTGCGACTGGTGAGTATCATTGCGACTGGTGAGTATCCTTGCGACTGGTGAGTATCCTTGCGACTGGTGAGTACCTTGTGACGGGTGAGTATCCTTGCAACTGGTGAGTATCCTTGCAACTGGTGAGTATCCTTGCACTGGTGAGTATCCTTGCGACTGGTGAAGTAACTTGCGACTGGTGAGTATCTTGCGACTGGTGAGTATCTTGCGACTGGTGAGTATCTTTGCGACTGGTGAGTGTCCTTGCGACTGGCGAGTATCCTTGCGACTGGTGAGTATCCTTGCGACTGGTGAGTATCCTTGCGACTGGTGAGTATCCTTGCGACTGGTGAGTATCTTTGCGACTGGTGAATATCTTTGCGACTGGTGAGTATCATTGCGACTGGTGAGTAGCTTTGCGACTGGAAGTATCTTTGCGACTGGTGAGTGTCCTTGCGACTGGTGAGTATCTTTGCGACTGGTGAGTATCTTTGCGACTGGTGAGTATCTTGCGACGGGTGAGTATCTTGCGACGGGTGAGTATCCTTGCGACTGGTGAGTATCCTTGCGACTGGTGAGTATCCTTGCGACTGGTGAGTATCCTTGCACTGGTGAGTATCCTTGCACTGGTGAGTACCCTTGCGACTGGTGAAGTAGCTTGCGACTGGTGAGTATCTTTGCGACTGGTGAGTATCTTTGCGACTGGTGAGTATCTTTGCGACTGGTGAGTATCCTTGCGACTGGTGAGTATCTTGCGACTGGTGAGTATCTTGCGACTGGTGAGTATCTTGCGACTGGTGAGTATCTTGCGACTGGTGAGGATCCTTGCGACTGGTGAGGATCCTTGCGACTGGTGAGTATCTAGTGACTGGTGAGGGTATTAGCGACTGGTGGGTACCCCAGGTTTTGTACCAGGGAAGTTAGAGGTAGTGTAGGTAAGGAAGAGCAGGTCGTTAATATTATCCCCATAGAGTAGTGGGTAATAATGTCCGACAGGATTGGGGATGCCACTCAGTGCACTTCTTGCGGCATGTATGCGTTCCTTGATGAAACAATCGAGGACGAATACTGCTGTGCAAGATGTGAGCGACTTGTTGCTCTGGAAGCCCACATCGTGGATCTAGAGAACACAGTGACAAGACTGCGTGGCATCTACAACCTGAAAAGGAGCTTGGACATTACCCAGCAGGCGCTGGCAGGGGTCAGCATAGAGGAGGAAGGAATAGAGGAGACGCAAGCAGCAGAGGTACGCAGCTGGGTGACTGTTAGGAATGTTAGGGGGAGGAGAGTCAGGGAGGCCAGTCCTGAGTTGGTACACCCTAACATGTTTGCTGAGTTGCAGGTTGAGGGGGATATCAACTCAGGGGTGGCAGAGCTGGAGCATGCGCCCTCCCCCAGCTGCCAGGGGAGGGACGGCTCCAGGAAGAAGGGGGGCCGTAACGCAGGAAAGGTTAGACAGGTTGTGGTAGTTGGGGACTCAATTATCAAGAGGACAGAGAGGGAAATCTGTAAAAAAGATCTCGTGAACCGAACAGTTTGTTGTTTACCGGGCGCCCGAGTTCGGCACATCGCAGATCTGGCAGACAGATTGTTGGGCGGGGCTGGGGATGACCCAGCGGTCATGGTGCATGTGGGCACTAATGACAAAGTTAAAGGTAGGTGGAGGATCCTTAAGAACGATTTCAGGGACTTAGGTAATAGATTGAGGAAAAGGACCTCCAAGGTGGTTTTCTCTGAAATACTGCCTGTACCTCGAGCCACACAGGAGAGGCAGAAGGAGCTTAGGGAAGTTAACAAGTGGCTGAGGAATTGGTGTAGGAAGGAGGGGTTTGGGTTCCTGGAGAACTGGGCTGACTTCTCAGTCGGCTACCGGCTCTTTAGTAAGGATGGGCTGCACCTTAATGGGGACGGTACAGCTCTTTTGGGGAGAAAGATGGCCACCGAGTTGGAGGGGCTTTTAAACTAGGAGACGGGGGGGAGGGCTCAGAAGTAGAATCAGTCAGGAGGGAGCAGAGGACTGAAGGCAGTTGTAGGGTCAACAGCGACAGTAGGTCAACAACATCAATTGGCGGGTCTGTGCGGGAGAACAGCAGACCAAACAGAAATAAACAAAACCGCCAATCACGTTTAACTTCCGTAAAACTAAGAGGGGTATATGCTAATGCCAGGAGCCTAGCTAATAAGATGGATGAGTTGGAAATGTTAGTACATGAGGAAGACATAGACCTTGTGGGAATAGCGGAGACTTGGTTCGACCCCTCACATGACTGGCTGGCCAATATCCAAGGGTATTCGGTGTACCGGAAGGACAGGGTTGGTAAAAGAGGGGGAGGGGTATGTCTCTATGTCAAGAACAATATAAAGGTGCTAGAAAGGAGTGACATTACGGATGGGATGAGCATGGATTTAGAATCTGTGTGGGTTGAACTCGATAGGGAAGAAGATAAGGGAAAAGTAGTTGTGGGGGTTTGCTATAGGCCACCTAACCAAGGGGAGGAGGTAGAGCTGGAATTTTTAGCACTAATAGGTAAAGCGGCAAAACTAGGATCAGTCATCATATTGGGGGACTTCAATTATCCCGACATTGACTGGGAAGAGGGGACTGCACACTCGCATAAGGCCCGGCTATTCACGGAAACCTTACAGGATAACTACATGTCGCAGTTGGTGGATTCCCCTACTAGAGAGAATGCTATCCTGGATCTATTGATCACTAATGACCCAGACATAATCTCGGAGGTAGGAGTCCAGGACAACCTGGGCTCTAGCGATCACAGGATGATCACATTTAGTATAAATAACAATATAAAAAGGCAAGTGGGGAACATAAGAACCCTAAACTTCAGAAGGGCAGACTTTCCAAAATTGTACTCATTGATGGAAAGGGTAAACTGGGACCAAACCCTGGGATCACTGACCACAGAGGAAAAATGGGAATGCTTTAGAACAATATTAAGCAAAGGCATCTTGCAGTGCATTCCTATGGGGAATAAATTTAGAAGAGACAAAGCCAAACCTGGCTGGCTAAACCGTAGCGTTAAAAAACTTATTAGGGGAAAAAAATTGGCCTTCAAGAAATATAAATCAGAGGGCACAGTATCGGCCTTCCAGCAATACAAGGAGGAAAATAAGAAGTGTAAACACGAAATCAAGATGGCTAAAATCAACTTTGAGAGACAAATAGCGGAGGATAGTAAAAAAAACCCAAAGAAATTCTTTAAATATATCAACAGCAAAAAAACTAGGGCAGAGCATATTGCACACATAATTAACGATGATGGGAGGATGGTTACAGAGGACACTGAAAAAGCAACCGTGCTGAATTCTTTTTTCTCGTCAGTCTTTACGCAGGAAAAGGAAGGGTACACTGACCATGACTGTATGGTTAGTAGTAATACACAGGACTTGCCACTATGGCTAACAGAGGGGGAAATCAGGGAAAGACTGGATAAACTTAACACAAACAAATCACCAGGCCCGGATGGCGTACATCCGAGAGTGCTCAAGGAACTCAGTATGGTTATATCTAGACCACTGTTCCTGATCTTTGCTGACAGTATTAGGACAGGAGATGTACCAGGGGATTGGAGGAAGGCTAACGTGATTCCGATATTCAAAAAGGGCCAGAGACATATCCCGGGAAATTATAGGCCTGTCAGTCTGACATCAATAATATGTAAACTTTTGGAGGGGATGATAAGGGACTATATCGTAGAGTATGCTAAAGACAACAACATCATCAGTAGTAACCAGCACGGGTTTACAAATGGGCGTTCTTGTCAAACCAATCTCTTAGCATTCTACGAGGAAGTGAGCTGTGAGCTAGATAGGGGGAGACCAGTGGATGTGGTGTACTTGGATTTCGCTAAGGCGTTTGATACAGTTCCCCACAAGCGCTTAATTTATAAAATAAGGTCTGCAGGTATCGACAGCAGGGTTTGCTCTTGGATACGGAATTGGCTAAAAGGCCGTGTCCAAAGGGTAGTAATAAACAGCGCATACTCAGACTGGTCTGAGGTAGTAAGCGGGGTGCCCCAGGGCTCAGTCCTGGGACCAACCTTGTTCAATTTATTCATAAACAGCATTGAGGAAGGGATCAGTAGTTCGTTATCAGTTTTTGCAGATGACACAAAATTGGCCAGGGCAATAACTGCACAGCATGAAGCAGATATCCTATAGAATGACCTGGACAAAATTACGGAGTGGGCAACGACATGGCAAATGAGGTTTAATGTGGAGAAGTGTAAGGTTTTGCACTTGGGGACCAAAAACATAAAAACACAATACACGTTAGGAGGGGAACCCTTGGGGGAATCAAAAATGGAGAAAGATTTGGGAGTCTTAGTTGATGATAGATTAGGCAACAGCATGCAATGCCAAGCGGCAGCTTCCAAAGCCAACAGAATATTAGCATGCATAAAGAAAGGGATGTATTCCAGAGATAAGACTATAATCCTTCCACTTTATAAAACTCTGGTCCGACCGCATCTGGAGTATTCTGTCCAGTTCTGGTCGCCAGTCCTCAGGAGGGATGTGTTGGAGCTGGAGAAAGTCCAGAGAAGGGCAACTAAACTGATTAGGGGGTTGGAGGACCTTACCTATGAAGAGCGGCTGCAATCGCTCGATTTATTTTCCCTGGAGAAAAGACGTCTGAGAGGGGACATGATAGCAATTTATAAATATCTTAATGGGGATCTCAGCTTAGAAGAAAAGCTGTTCATTCGAAGGAATTGCATGAGGACTCGAGGACATACAATGCGATTAGAGGAGAAGCGTTTTAACCTCAGGCAACGTGGGGGGTTCTTTACTGTTAGGGCTACAAGATTGTGGAATTGTCTACCACAAGAGGTGGTTTCTGCGGGTAGTATGGTGACTTTCAAAAGACTCTTAGACTTACATCTCAAGGATCAGGAGATTGAGGGCTATGTTAGATGATTACAGTCACACACACCTACACAGGTTGAACTGGATGGACTATTGTCTTTATTCAACCTCGCCTACTATGTAACTATGTAACTATGTATTATTTTCTTTAGACATGTAGATTGGGCACCCCAAATCCATAAACCAAGAGTACCCAGCCCACACGTGAATGTCGGCAATAGCAGACTCATCACAAATTTACCAAATTCCCAATTACCCAATCTATTCAAGATCTCTCCTTAAACTCATTATATACCAAAAGGAAAATGCTACCAAGCAAAATTCAACAATCATAATTATCATCCTATTCACAAGAATAAATAGAGATCATAATCGCTATTTAACCTATTCGGGTATAAAAAATTTAGCTGTTTAACCACTTGCCAACTGCCCCCACGCAGATTTATTGCGGCGGGGTGGCTCAGCTGCGCATAATCACGTACATCTACGTGATTATATGCACGCGGTCTCGGCGGCACGCCACGCTCCCGCTGCGATTCGGGAGGAGCGGGCACGATTCACCGCCAGACTCCCGCTATCTTCGGGGAAACTGACAGGAGAGCCGCCTGTCTATGTAAACAAAGCAGGCGGCTCTCCTGTCAGACAGGCACAGTGAGATTGTGTGTCTCAGCTAGGCTGAAACACTGATCTCTCTGTGCCTTTCACAGAGCCCCCACACAGTTAGTAAGCACAATTAGGCTCACACTTAACCCAGAGTAATTTATACAGTAACAGTGCATATTTTGTTTCATTTAGTGTCATTATTTTATATTATTTAGCACTGATCACTGTATTGGTGTCACTGGTCCTGAAAAAAGTTTCACTTAGTGTCAGATTTGTCCGCCGTATTGTTGCAGTCCCGCTAAAAATCGCTGATCGCCGCCATTACGAATAAAAATGAAAAAAAAAAAAATCAAGTCCAAAAATCTATCCCATAGTTTGTAAACGCTATAACTTTTGCACAAACCAATTAATATACGCTTTTTGGGATTTTTCTTTTACCACAAATGTAGCAGAATACAAATTGGCCTAAACTGATAACAAAAAAATTAGATTTTTTTTAAAAAAAATTTATTGGGAATGTTTTATAGCAGAAAGTAAAAAAGTGTTTTTTTTTTTTTCAAAATGGTCGCTCTTTTTTTATGGTTTATAGCGCAAAATCTAGAAACCGCAGAGGTGATCAAATACCACCAAAAGAAAGCTCTATTCGTGAGAAAAAAAAAGGACATTAATTGTATTTCGGTACAGCGTTACACGACCGCGCAATTGTTAACGCAGTGCCAAAATTGCAAAAAATGGCCTGGTCATTAACCACTTTAAGACCAGGCCTATTTTTTAACTTGGTGTTTAAAAGCCAAAATCTGTTTTTTTTTTGCTAGAAAACTACTTAGAACCCCCAAACTTTTTTTTTTTTTTTTTTTTTTTTATGTAATAAATTTTTATTGATTTTCAAAAGGAGATAGAAGAATACATAGGAACAAACAGGCAAAGGTCCAGTTCACAGGTTAAGAGGGAATGCCTTAACATGCAAATGACTTCATAACTGTAGCACGTGCATATATTACATAATCATAGGATAGGTTATAGAGGTCCGGTCGGGTTTCAGCCGCTCCCACCCCCGCACCCCATCTGGGCACAAACTGTGCGGGAGGGGAGAGCGACAAATCCCCTCCAGGTCCTCCAAAAGAAGGGTTGCAGATATAAGGGGTATACATTAAGTAGGTGAGTAAGCAATGAAACGTGTCACAATAGTTTTGGAGAAAATTAAGTGTTCTGCCACAAGGTCCACCTATCAAAGGGTTTGCATGTCTCTTGATTAATGGCAAGTAAACGTTCAAAGACATAGTTGCGATTCACTAAAGTTTTGACGTCAGATAAATTAGGAGAGTATTGAGAACCCCAGTGCTTCAGAATAATGTTGCGAGCCGCCAGGAGTATATGAGTTACCACCTGTCTTGCTTACAGAGGAAAGCAATCAATGCCCAGATTAAGTATTGCTAGGCCTATATTGGGAGGTGTCAGTATACCCGTGAGTGAGGAGATTAATTGGAATACCACTTATTTATATATATTTTTTTTTATCAGAGACCCTAGTGAATAAAATGGAGATCGTTGCATTATATTTTATCACACCGTATTTGCGCAGCGGTCTTCCAAATGCATTTTCTTTGGAAAAAATTCACTTTTTTGAATTAAAAAATAAGAAACCAGTAAAGTTAGCCCAATGTTTTTCCATAATGTGAAAGATAATGTTACGCCAAGTAAATAGATACCCAACATGTCATGCTTCAAAATTGCGCACGCTCGTGGAATGGCAACAAACTTTGGTACTTAAAAATCCCCATAGGTGACACTTTTAAAATTTTCTACAGGTTACCAGCTTAGAGTTACAGTGGAGGGCTCAAATTATTGCTCTCGCTCCAACGATCAAGGAGATACCTCACATGCGTGGTTTGAACACCGGTTACATATGTGGGCGGGGCTTACGTATGCGCTCGCTTCTGCGCGCCAGCTAACAGGGCGCTTACATTTTTTTTCCTATTTATTATTTTTACACAGTTTAAAAAAAAAAAATAATTTTTATTCTTATTACAAGGAATGTAAACATTCCTTGTAATAGAAATAGGCATGATAGGTCCTCTTTATTGTGAGATCTGGGATCAAAAAGACCTCAGACCTCACGTACACCAAAAACAAAAAAAAAATCGGCTCTTTAATCCGGTTGCTAGGCAACGACGTTTGACGTCGCTCCGGTCCTCCAAGACCATAGAGTCGAGTGAGGGCCATCTTGCCCTAACTCGACTTCCTGTCTAAGAGGATCCGGGACCAGATCATTTTCATCGCTGCTGGCGGGTCAGGTAAGCAGGGAAAACGACAGGGGCGCGGAGGGAGGGGGGCACCTCTTCCGCCGCACCGTAAGGGTGATCCCACGGCGAATCCGCCCCTTTGACCACCCTTACCTGAAAGCGGATCGCCCAACTTTTAAAAAATACCGGGGTTATGGCAGCTATCTGCTGCCATAACCCCGGTATTTAGCGTCAAAGGGCCAACGTAAAATGACGGCGGACGGTCGGTAAGTGGTTAAGGGGGTAAAACCTTTCTGAAGCTGAAGTGGTTAATCCACCAAACTTTCTCTGTCTCAGACTTAGAATTCGACCTCCTCCCCTTCGGTCTTTTTGTTTATTTCTTCCAAAATCATGAATTGTATTTCAGTATCCTTATGATTATGCTGCATACATTGTTTAGGTACCGGCAACCCCGGGTGTTTACTCCTAATTAAAGATTGGTGTTGTGACATACGATCTTTCATTTTTTGTGTGGTTTCACCAACATACATCAGTCCACACGGGCAAATTAATGCATAAATCACATATGATGTTTTTACTGAGGATTAGTGTTACACATGCAGCTTGATGAAGGACATATGTGAATGTCAAACTGTGCAGTTGCTTGTAAATGTATGTTTATTTATATGCATGAAGATCAGAAGAAAAGGATATTTGGAACAATTGGATTGAATCTTATATTATTTGATGTATACTTTATGGTAAGAACAGGGTGCCACAATAGATGTAATCTTTGTGCAAAAAAATTTACAGAGCAGAGGTGTCCCATCTTGAAATTGTATATATGTACAGTACCTCACAAAAGTGAGTACACCCCTCACATTTTTGTAAATATTTTACTATATATCTTTTCTCTTTTCATATGACAACACTGAAAAAATGACACTTTGCTACAATGTAAAGTAGTGAGTGTACACCTTGTATAAGTGTGTATATTTGCTGTCCCCTCAAAATAACTCAACATACAGCCATTATTGTCTAAACCGCAACAAAAGTGAGCACCCCCCTAAGTGAAAATGTTTAAACTGGGACCAATTAGCCATTTTCCCTCCCCAATGTCATGTGACTCAGTAGGGTTACAAGGTCTCAGGTGTGAATGGGGAGCAGGTGTGTTAAATTTAGTGTTATTGCCCTCACTCTCATATACTGGTCACTGGAAGTTCAACATGGCACCTCATGGCAAAGAACTCTGAGGATCTGAAAAAAAGAATTGTTGCGCTACATAAAGATGGCCTAGGGTATAAGAAGATTGCCAAGACCCTGAAGCTGAGCTGCAGCACAGTGGCCAAGACCATACAGAGGTTTAACAGGACAGGTTCTACTCAGAACAGGCCTCGTCATGGTCCACCAAAGAGGTTGAATGCACATGCTCAGCGTCATATCCAGAGGTTGTCTTTGGGAAAGACGTATGAGTGCTGCCAGCATTGCTGCAGAGGTTGAATATGCCACACACCGCATCAAATTGGTCTGCATGGCTGTCGTCCCAGAAGGAAGCCTCTTCTAAAGATGATGCACAAGAATGCCCGCAAACAGTTTGGTGAAGACAAGCAGACTAAGGACATTGATTACTGGAACCATGTCCTGTGGTCTGATAAGACCAAGATAAACTTATTTGGTTCAGATGGTGTCAAGCGGGTGTGGCGGCAACCAGGTGAGTACAAAAACAAGTGCGTCTTGTCTACAGTCAACCATGGTGGTGGGAGTGTCATGGTCTAGGGCTGCATGAGTGCTGCCGGCACAGGGGAGTTACAGTTCATTGAGGGAACCATGAATGCCAACATGTACTGTGACATACTGAAGCAGAGCAGGATCCCCTCCCTTCGAAGACTGGGCCGCAGGGCAGTATTCCAACATGATAATGACCCCAAACCAACCCCCAAGACGACTACTGCCATGCTAAAGAAGCTGAGGGTAAAGGTGATGGACTGGCCAAGCATGTCTCCAGACCTAAACAGCCAAACGGCGCTGTCATTACAAGGAGCGGGAGTCGACACCCCCCCCCTCCCCCTCCCGCCGCCTTCCACAGCTCACCCGGGTCTTCCGTCCCACTGGGAGAACCGGGAAACTAGCCTGCACGTCCACCAAAGACCCGATCAAAGCTGCATTGTTCTCTGATCCGGTCTCCATGCAAAAACCCGGAAGTGATGTCATGACATTACTTCCGGGTACTGGCGCTAGATTAAAAAAAATGACAGCATTCAAAACAGCCAAACTTGGGAGTTTTGAATGCTTTTATGTGCAGAGGAGGGGTAAAAAGTACCTGTCAAGTAAAAAAAAAAAAAAAAAAAAAAACTTTTTTTTTTAAAATGTATGAAAATAATCGGCCCATATCGGCCAATACCGATAAGCGATGACCAAACTATCGGTATCGGCAATAAAAAAACGATATTGGTCGATCACTAATACACATATATACACACAAACTATATATAGATATATTTTCAGGCTGACTCCAGGAAGAATTAAGATTCTAAGAACTGTGCTGAGAGTAAAGGTTGTTTAAACCTCAAGGAGTGTGTTGACGTGCAAATGTGAGGACACCTAGATTCCAGAACATCTTTTTAGGCTAAAATTGTCTCATGGTTGCAGGGCCTCAACAACCTATTAGCTAAAATGATATTATTAAATCTTTATGGAATAAAAATTAATATCCTATAACCGGTTACTAGAAAATGTATTTTCCCCTGAAAACTGAACATAAACATTTCTAGTCTGAGTGCCACCTGATGGCCAAATTGAGCAAGCACATGTCCAGAAAAAAAAAAAAAAAAAAAAAGAGTCAAGGAATAACATAATGGACCAAGTACAAAGAAGTAAATAATACCAAATACATCCTCTGGGTCGAGTGTCATGGGTGTATGGTTTTCGCTAGTTAAAATATGTCCGGTAAAGAGAAGGGATCACACATCTAAAAACATACACATCAGACAGAAGACACCTCATCTGGGAGACCCATCATCTGACACTTGACTGAAGCCAAAACAAACCGCTCCAACATAGCTAGATGCCATTTTGGGAGAGACAACTCCACCCATTGATCAGCAGACCTCTTTAGATCTGGTTGGCAGCTCTCAAGGTGCTCCATTCACAACATTTCAGTATATTGCTTCTAAGGGTAAATACAACATAATATTCTTCTGTGATTTTTGTTTAGGCCAATTATATTAGTCCTTGCTATAACTTAGTGTTTCCCCCACGATAACACAAGTTAGATTATTTTTTTTTTTATTTATTTAGTCTTGTTATTAATTTTAATTTCTTTGGCCGTATTGGCGCACAGTTCAGTACATATTCTAATGCTTTTTTTTTCTGCTGGAGAATAACAATCAGATTCTACAAACGAAGTTTGTCTGCTAGATAGTTATCAATGGTTATGCTGTCTTCAAAGGGAAATTAATTATTGAATATAATCCAATATACAGTATACTCTGCTGTATTAGACAATTTTAGAACTCCATTGCAATATCATAGTGTCTATAAATAACAATATTGCTGCGCTACTACCACAAATAAATAAAATAAATCAAGGCGAAAAGCAGCCAACACAAGTCCCGAATAAATTGGGATAAAATAAAATGTAATAGAAATGTGGTGCTTATCAAGAACAATAATCTCATATAATGTCCATATATTATGAGGAAATATCACAGTCCATATGTGTTCAATATGCACAAAGGTGAGAGTCCGCAAGCCGGCGGCGACGTCAACCTATAACGAAACGCGTCGGTTGGAGCTTGCAGCGATGCACGCCACACGAGAAGACGCGGCGGCCATTTTGTTGGTGGGTTATGGCGATAACCGATCACTGAGAGGGGAAAATTTACACGCTCCATTTGATCTGCTAGTCTGTAAGTGTGCTTTTATCTTTATGCACAAATAAAACTACCAGACTGTATTACACTATGTGGAGTGCTCTTTATATTTTTTGAGCCTACTGGTGGTGTTGAAGTGGACCGTAAGCCATTCCTGTGGAGGGAGAGGAGGACCCTGCCGTAGAGTGATCCGTTTGCCTTCTGTGATGGGAGTCATATAGTTCCGGTAAGAGACAGTGTGAACGGTTCCTTGGTGGTGGTTCTCTGGGCTTGCGGACTCTCTCACCTTTGTGCATATTGAACACATATGGACTGTGATATTTCCTCATAATATATGGACATTATATGAGATTATTGTTCTTGATTAGCGCCACATTTCTATTACATCATAGTGTCTATACATGTCCCAATGTGACTATTTACGGTGTTTGGAACGTGACTTCTATCAAATAAATATGAATTTATTTTTGATAGTCTAACGTCCATACCTATACCCAGTTCAAAGACTTTCTGCATGACTATGCAAAACAACTCAGCTAAATTTTTATAAATTATTTTTGTATTGGAGGCACTGTTGTCCATTGATTGATGAAATTATCAATATAGCTGACTAAATATATCAATATTCCCCAGCAGCAGGAACAATGGACTCAGAGCTCTCACCAGCATCCTCACAGTTCATTAAAAACGATAAGCTGTCCGCTACAATGGTTGATGGTACTTGTAGGCATTCATTCACAGGAACCTGAATGAATGATGTGGCTATGTGGGCAGAGCCCGACATGGCCGTGCTGTTTTCAAATCGTTACAGAAGGTGCAGCTAGAAGATCCCCGGCCCACTGTCACAGGGAGGGGTAGAAAGCTGCAGATGCTGGAAAATGTTACATGTTCCACACTAAAAACAGGTGGAAGATGTAACATGCTCCGAAATTGAACTTATCCTTTAGGGGACACAGGGTCAAAGAATTCTAAGACATATGGGGTTACACTGCCACTTACATGAGAATTAGATACTGGCAACAATAAAAATTTTTCCAGTATAAACCCTGTGGTCCCCTGGGAGTAGAAAATGCGCCAGGGTCAGTGGGAGTACAAAAAAACAGCACCTCCGGTCAGTAGGAATGGGAATAGTGCCCTGCTGCCTGCTCCTAGGAGTCTCCTATAGTTTCATTCAGCATAGCTCCTCCCTCTCTATTATCCAGTTAGAAATTTTCTATTAGTATGTAATACTGCAGGGACAGCAAACATATATGCTTTCTCCAGAGTCTGTCGCTGATCTTCACAGTTGAGGAGGAGGAGGAGGAGTCTCACCTATGCTTTTTTTCTGAATAACTCTGTGCCTGGGTACACTGAATAATGTGCCTGGGTTCAGTCCGTCTTCAAACAGTCTTCAATCTTTTGACAAAACTTCCAGGATAAAAAAAGATACAATTTCCGTTCTCATCAACGGAGCACATGTCTAGATATTGAGCAGCCTGCATCTGAAGCCTCCAAAGTCTTGGCTCCCTTCAAAGACACCAACCCATCATAACTTTCCAAGTACATTCAACACTACAACTTATTTTGTATGGTGATTGGTGGGGGATAAACAATTCACCAACCAAGAAAAACAATTAGTTTGGTAAAGCACTGTATCTAACTGTTTTTCTTAAAGTATGTGTAAATTTTTTCTATCCTTTATTGCATCTCAGTGCTTCTGATTTCCTGCAGCCACTTTTTGTTTGCATGCGCGCGCTCAAAGTGATGGCTGGGTATTTAAGGTCTTTTTCTTGATGGGGCCAACAGTGAACTATGCTTGCATAGTAAGTGTACAAAGTCTCCACCACAAGCCCAAGTGACAGGGTAGCAACACAGGATCACAGAGCATTGTCACCCCAAAACTGGAAGGTATTTTAGTTAAAGTAGCAGATTTCAAATATTGGAAATTACATTATCTTAACCACTTGCCTACAGTGCACTTTCACCCCCTTCCTGCCCAGACCGATTTTCAGCTTTCAGTGCTCTCACACTTTGACTGAGAATTACTCAGTCATTCAACACTGTACCCATACAAAAATTGTGTCCTTTCACACAAATGGGGCTTTCTTTTGATGGTATTTGATCAATACTGGGTTTTTTATTTTTTGTGCTATAAATAAAAAAAGACTGAAAATATCGTGAAAACGCATTTTTCTTTGTTTCTGTCATAAAATTTTGCAAATTAGTAATTTTTCTTCACAAATTTTGGCAAAAATTTATACTGCTACTTATCTTTGGTAAAAAAAAAACCCAAATAAGTGTATATTATTTGATCCTTGTGAAAGTTATAGAGTCCACAAGCTATGGTGCGAATCATTGAAAATTTATCACACTTGATCACACCTGATGTACTGAAGGCCTATCTCATTTCTTGAGACACTAAAAAGTCAGGAAAGTACAAATACACCCCAATGACCCCTTTTTGGAAAGTAGACATTCCAAGGTATTTAATAAGGGGCATGGTGAGTTTTTTGAAGTTGTAATTTTTTCCCACAATGCTTTGCAAAAAGAAGATTTTTTTTTTTTTTTTTTACAAATTGCCGTATTAACAGGTTATTTCTCTCACACAGCACATGTATACTTGCAACTACACCCCAAAACACATTCTACTACTCCTCCTGAGTATGGCGATACCACATGTGTGAGACTTTTTTACAGCCTGGCCACATACAGAGGCCTAACATCCAAGTAGCAGCGTCCGGCATTCTAGGAGCATAAATTACACATATAATTTCCTGACAACCTATCGCACTTTTGAAGGCCCTGGAGCACCAGGACAATGGAAACCCCCATAAAATGACCCCATTTTGGAAAGCAAACAGCCCAACGTATAATTTTTGAGGCATAATGAGTCTTTTGAATATGTCATTTTTTTCCACAAGTTTTTGGAAAATGTGGAAAGAAAATGAAAACACATTTTTTTTTTACACAAAGCTGTCCATTTATGCAATATTTCTAATACATAGCAAAAATTGCACCCCAAAATACATTCTGCTATTCCTCCCGAGTATGGCGATACCACATGTGTAACACTTTTTCACAGCCTGGCCACATACATAGGCCTAACATCCAAGTAGCGCTTTACACAAAGTTGTCCATTTATCCACTTTAAGACTGGGCCTATTTTTGACACTTGGTGTTTACAAGCTAAAATAATTTTTTTTGCTAGAAAACTACTTGGAACCCCCAAACATTATATATATATATTTTTAGCAGAGACCCTAGAGAATAAAATGGGGATCGTTGCAATATTTTTTTATCACACCATATTTGCGCAGCAGTCTTCCAAATGCGATTTTTTTGAAAAAAAATTCACTTTTTTGAACTAAAAAATAAGAAAACAGTAAATTTAGCCCAACTTTTTTCCATAATGTGAAAGAATGTTACGCCGAGTAATTAGATACCCAACATGTCATGCTTCAAAATTGCGCATGCTCACAGAATGGCGCCAAACATTGGTACTTAAAAATCCCCATAGGCAACATTTTAAAAATTTCTGCAGGTTACTAGCTTAGAATTACAGAGGAGGTCTAGGGCTCAAATTATTGCTCTCGCTCTAACGATCGCGGCGATACCTCACATGTATGGTTTGAACACAGTTTACATACATGGGCGGGACTTGCGTATGCGTTTGCTTCTGCGCGCGAGCTAACGGGGACAGGGCGCTTTAATTTTTTTTTTTTTCCTATTTATTTTATTCTTACACAGTTTAAAAAAAAAAAAATGTTTTGATCATTTTTATTCCTATTACAAGGAATGTAAACATCCCTTGTAATAGAAATAGGCATGACAGGTCCTCTTTATTGTGAGATCTGGGGTCAAAAAGACCTCACACCTCACAACTACACTAAAAAGGAAAAAAAAAAAAAAAAAAGAAAAAAAAAAAAAGCGGCCCTTTAAACCGGTTGCTAGGCAACGTCTTTTGACGTAGCTCCGGTCCTCCAAGACCATAGAGTCGAGTGAGGGCCATCTTGCCCTCACTCCACTTCCTGTCTCTGAGGATCCGGGACCGGATAGTTTTCCCCGCTGCCGGCGGGTCCGGTAAGCTGGGAAAACGTCTGAGACGCGGCAGGAGGGGGGGGGGGCACCTCTTCCCCTGCACCGTAAGGGTAATTCTGCGGCGAATCCGCCACTGGGACCACCCTTAACTGAGAGCCGACCGCCCGCCGTTTCAAAAAATACCGGGGTTATGGGGGCTCTATCTGCTGCCATAACCCCAGTATTTAGCTTTTAATGGCCGACGCATATAGTCGTTAGGCGGTCAGTAAGTGATTGCATGTATATGGCAAACAGGTGACGATGACTGATGGGGTGACAGGTGACGATGATTGAGGAGATGACAGGTGACGATGATTGATGGGGTGACAGATGACAATGACTGATGGGGTGACAGGTGACGATGACTGATGGGGTGACAGGTGACGATGACTGATGGGGTGACAGGTGACGATGACTGATGGGGTGACAGGTGACGATGACTGATGGGGTGACAGGTGACGATGACTGATGGGGTGACAGGTGACGATGACTGATGGGGTGACAGGTGACGATGACTGATGGGGTGACAGGTGACGATGACTGATGGGGTGACAGGTGACGATGACTGATGGGGTGACAGGTGACGATGACTGATGGGGTGACAGGTGACGATGACTGATGGGGTGACAGGTGACGATGACTGATGGGGTGACAGGTGACGATGACTGATGGGGTGACAGGTGACGATGACTGATGGGGTGACAGGTGACGATGACTGATGGGGTGACAGGTGACGATGACTGATGGGGTGACAGGTGACGATGACTGATGGGGTGACAGGTGACGATGACTGATGGGGTGACAGGTGACGATGACTGATGGGGTGACAGGTGACGATGACTGATGGGGTGACAGGTGACGATGACTGATGGGGTGACAGGTGACGATGACTGATGGGGTGACAGGTGACGATGACTGATGGGGTGACAGGTGACGATGACTGATGGGGTGACAGGTGACGATGACTGATGGGGTGACAGGTGACGATGACTGATGGGGTGACAGGTGACGATGACTGATGGGGTGACAGGTGACGATGACTGATGGGGTGACAGGTGACGATGACTGATGGGGTGACAGGTGACGATGACTGATGGGGTGACAGGTGACGATGACTGATGGGGTGACAGGTGACGATGACTGATGGGGTGACAGGTGACGATGACTGATGGGGTGACAGGTGACGATGACTGATGGGGTGACAGGTGACGATGACTGATGGGGTGACAGGTGACGATGACTGATGGGGTGACAGGTGACGATGACTGATGGGGTGACAGGTGACGGGCGATGGTCACTGATGGGTGACAGGTGACGGGCGATGGTGCACGGCGGTACTGATGGCAGTCTCTGGTGACCGGTGAACTTTAGGCTATGTCCACAGGTGAGCGTAGCGATCATGGGCAGAATCACTGCGATTCTGCCCGTGATCCGGAAATCATTGCAAACTGTGGGACGCCTGTGATTTGCAATAGCACCCCAAACGCTGTGCGATGTTGCTGCGATTTCCGCCTGCCGAATCGAGGTAACATCAGGCAAACAACGCATGATGCCCCAAAGAAGCTCTCGTACCTTTTTTGGGCGTCATGCGATGTTTGCGCGATGTTACCGCGATTCGGCAGGCGGAAATGGCGGCAACATCGCACAGCGTTTGGGGTGCTATTGCAAAAAACGGGCAACGCACAGGCGTCCCGCGATTTGCAATGATTTCCGGATCGCGGGCAGAATCGCGGTGATTCTGCCCGCGATCGCTGCGCTCACATGTGAACGTTATGGGTGTCAATTTCTGGGCACTGATGAGGTGACTGTTGGGTGACATTGGGGGGGGCTGAGGACTGTGTGGGGACCTTTATTTGTGTGATTTTACATTTTACAGGTAAACTGGAAACTGTATGAGGGGAGAAGAGCTAGTAACAGTGAGTTACTGCTCTTTGTTTACATTTTGTGATCGGCTGTGAATGGATTCACAGCCGATCACTTAGTAAACAGTCACTGTCAGTGACTGTTTACTACTGCCAGTGACAGCTGTGTTACTACGGAACACAGTGCCACCGGCATGACCGCGCTGCGCGCTCCCGATCGCGCATGCGCGGTCATCTCCCGGGCGCCTCCATTGTGATCGGCTGTGTCATTGGAACACAGCCGATCACGTGGGAAACAGCCACGCCCATTGGCTGTTTTCCCCCATGCCGGTGACGGGGGGTGTCCCGGGGACACCCCGACACCGGCAGTGCAGGACGGCGTGCACGCGATCGCGCGCCTGCCCTGCATTCCTGGGATCACGTCATATGACATCTTCCCAGGATAATGGCCGCACCGCCCCACCGTCATATGACGGCGGGCGGGCGGCAAGTGGTTAAAGCAGCCTCTTTCAAACTTTAAACATGGAGGAACCCTTGGGGGAGAAAAAAAAAACAAAAAACTTTCCAATTTCAGGGAACCCCTGCTAAAAAATGAATACATCTACAACTCATGATACATTAGTGTGAGGGTCACTGGGAATAATCCTGCTTACACATCATATGATAGTCATTGGGAAGAGTGCCCCCCTTACAGATAGATAAGTTCCCATTGACACCATTGATCCTCTTAGCTGAGAGGCAGAAATTTCTAACTGCTCAGGAACCCCTAGCAACCTCTGAAGGAACCCTGTTTGAGAAACCCAGTACTAAAGCTTGCATGAGATGTTAGTGACTGGGTTTGCACATACTTTAATGCTAACACATACCCTATTGATTGTGAAGGGTGAATTTTAATGATAGGTCCTCCTTAAAACTTGCATGCAGAAAATAATTACACAGCCAAGAAAATTTAGCAATGAATTCACGCAGTATGCTTGACATAACTGGCAATTCTAGGTCAGGATTTTTTTTTCCCCTCAAGATTTATATCCGCCATAACCGCAGGTCTAATTTTCCTCCTACAGTGACCGCTAATTTATTATTGCCCAATGTCATCAGGGCAATGCAGATGCTTGGTGTGATGTCCCAAAAAGAGAAGGAATCTATAAGCCTATAGTTCAAGTTCTCCATTGAGGTCATGCCAAGCATTCCCTCTGCCCTGACAATAAACCGCTGCCCGGAGTCCATGTGTATTTGCATGCACTTCTAGCCTAGACAGCCGGTGTGGTCCCAGCACCAATTAGAGCCACTTCTCCTGCCTGGACCCTGGCAAAGAAGAGATCAGTGGCTCAAAGAGGAAAGGGGTGATCCCTAATGCCCCATATCCAAGGAATCCTAAGGAGGTGGATAGAGTGCCAACCTCAGCCTGGACTCCGACCAGGCAACGCCCTCAAAGGAGAGATCAGTTCGGGAGGTGAGAAAGGCCAGGCACCACACAGCCTGGAAGATAAGAGGAGGAATGAAGAGGCCTTTTGTGAAAGCAGAGGGGTCCTGAGCAAGTGATGCCAGGAGAAGGGAGAGTTTCAGAAGCCTGCATAAGTGCTCCATTAGACAGTCTACAGATATCCAGCAGCCCCATCCTTAACTATTGTAATCCAGCAGCCCCATCCTTAACTATTGTATACCATTTAAGTTTTTTATTCCCTGAGCACCAATGCTAAGTTGTAATCTTGCAAGGAGTACCAATGCAAAGCGAGTTTTCCAATAAGCACCAGTGCAATGTTAGTGTTTTTACAAGCAAATACATGTATTTAGTGCGGAAACTAATTTTATTATTGCATCTGTTAGATCTACATATTTTTTGCAATTTGCACAACTCGCCAATCACACCAATGTACTGTAAGATATAGATGAGAAAATTTCAAGGGTTCTCCATAATCTCAAAGCAGAACTTCATCGGAAGTTCTCCCCTCACCTGTAACCTTCTGGGGCACGTCAAAGGTCCCAGAAGGCTGAGGGACCATTAACAAAGCCACAAGGAATCACAGCCAACTGCACCTAGTAAACATGCCAACGCTGGGGACCCAAAGACACGCAGGCAGTTCTGGTCTCTGGTTTCTTAGTAAGAAATTAGTCTTTATAAATCATATCTTCCAGCATGTGATGTTTCCTAACATATCAAGAAATATTGAGTTTCCTCTGAACAAGAAACTATTTGCAAAATTAATCAGATCACACTTCGTCTAAACACAGTCTGGCATTCTCAATGAATATTTCCATACTACACCATTTTTAGAACTTGTTTAGACTAGAAATGATGTTCATATTAAGTTCCTGACATTTAATGTGATCATCCTGAGATCCAGGAATGTGTTTAAACCAGACGTGCTTTAACTATTTCACAGTGGGATGCTACGCGACATTAAAAACAAATCCTCAGGTATGCAGATCTATAAACCTGCATTGCAGTTACTCCACATAGCATAGGTACATCTGTCCAAGAACCTCCACTCACAAAGGCTTTGTACAAAATAAGGAAATCCCACCTTACATTGTATTATGAAGAAAATTTCTGATGATCAGCACACAGCCTTTTGAAGCAACGCCTTTGTCACTACTGCTGCTGCAGCATGACCTTCGATCGTTCAAGATTTTCAGAGATTTCATGTTTTATGGAGCATAAGCAAGTATGGTTTAAGAGTTGTTTGTTTTATTAGATGCTTAAATAACAATTTATCTGGGGTCTTTGAACTGAGAGTCTACTACAATATTTACCCATGGGATCTACTGCTGGTAATAAGTAGCAGTTCTCAGCATTGCGCAAAGATCTGTATGCTAGGATCCAGTTATTAAAATGGTCTTAAGCAGTTTGCTACAAATATACCATGCAACCCTTTCACTATAAAGCCATCCATACACAATCCTATAACATCACTTGTGACATCTGGGCACTATATAGATTATCTCCTTTGTGTCAGGAGTACAGATCACCTACACATTCTAAAGCTTGCCATAGATGGATTTTTTGTTTGTTCAGCCACTCACAATTCACACACCATTCACAATTCATCCACCCATACAGCTGCAGACGCTGACCGCAAAATACATTTCCTAACATTCCTGTTCAAAAGAAGTCAATCGTTCGACTTCTGTCAGGCAGGAGCAGTGCTTTAAGTGGGCCGGTATGCACTGGTACTCAGTACCACCACTTATGCTCAAGAGCTAAATATGGCTCGAGCATACCGCCACCTCTCTGTGTGCCTTAGCGCAGTGGTCCTGAACTCCGGTCCTCAGGGCCCACTAACAGGCCAGATTTTAGGTATTACCTTGGGGAGATGCAGACTAGAGTGCAATCACTGAGCAGCAAATTATATCACCTGGGATGTATTCCAGTTATTTTGCAAACCTGGCCTGTTAGTGAGCCCTGAGGACCAGGGTTGGGGACCACTGTCTTAGCGTACCAGTACGCTCATTTTGGACATCTGCGCCCTCAATTGCCCCCCACAAGAATATTTCACACTCCAGAGCCAGATCAGTCACCACCAGTGAGTCTCCCTGCTCCGGAGTCCCAGCCCAGGCCAGGGGGGTGCTCTGTGGGGACCCTGATGTGGGGTGGGGTCGGCGACAAAATTTAGAGTACCGGCACCTCTTTTGGGCCACTTAAAGCACTGGGCAGGAGCATCCACACATGGATCAAAATATGACCAGTTCCTGGTGAACTGGCTGAATTTCGACCAATCTTACAATTTTCCTATCAGAGTAGGTTTCCTACAGAAAAGGCCCCATAAATGTGTCTTCGGCTTCCAAATCAGTCAGACTTTGCAGCAAGGCAGTAATACAGAGAATAATCCAATATCTCAGGGCTTATCATTGTTGGCTGGAGTGCTGCATTTAATGGGCACCCTTAACCACCAATATGTAAATGCAATTCTATGCATTTTAATAATTATGTGTAAAAATATATCCATCCTTTATATACTTGTAAATTATGCAGCCAAATATATTCAACGTGTTGGAGCAATGCCTCAACCTCCACAGCAGCCCTTACGTTTTTTAGAATTTGATACCTGCTGGACTCCGCTTTTTAACAAGGGTTTCAATTTTGCCTCACTGCCTCAATGACTTACCACTTGAGCTCCGAAAGATTTTATCCCCTTCACGACCGGGCCATTTTTGCCATTTAGCACTGTACTACTTTACCTGATAATTGCACAGTCATGCAAGGCTGTACCCAGACGAAAATTAGATTCATTTTTTTACAATAAATAGTGCTTTATTTTGGTGGTGATTGTGATATAAATAAAAAAAACACCAAACATTTTGAAGAAAAAAAAAAACACAATATTTTTTACCTTCAGCTACAAAACATATCAAATAATAAAAAAAAAAAAAAATGTCTTCATATATTTTGGATAAAATGCATTCTGCTGCATATCTTTGATAAAAAAAAAAAAAAAAAAAAAAACACACAACAAAGCTCAATAACTGAATATTGATTGAAATCACCTCCTACACTCCAGAGTCTGATATGCAAGCTGCTTCAGAGTATGTAAATATAAAACACACATTCCCCATTAAGTGGGAAAGTATCTACATTACATTTTAGAGGGGCTCGGGGGAAGGGAGGGGAACCAGGAGATCCAACCATCCCAGGGAGGGGCCCACGTCCACCCCAAAACCCTCCAGGGGTAGTGGGGGGGGGGGGGACAGCTACTTAAGACACAAGGAACAGGGTGGACACAGCTCCGGACAGGACACCGCTCCATTGTAATGTGGGTGCTGTCGGCCAGGAGGAAACGCTGCCGAAGGCAGTTCGTATGCATCCTCGCAAAACGTTTAACTCGCAGGCCAGCCCCCGTCCAGTGGGACTATGTCACCGTGGAGCTGCGGTCTGCACCCGCTCGCTGGCCGGACAGCGGGGACCCTAAGGATCTATATTATCCAGTTTGTCGCACAGTCTGGTACTTGATTGTAGTTCTCACAGGAACAAAATAATAAAAAAATAAAAAAAAAAAAGAGGAAAAAAAAATCCATTTAAAATGGAAAAAGTTGCCAGGACACAAGAATCAGGAGCTGTGTCCGTCAATGAACAATAGAGAAATAAGATGTTTGTGAGGATTTGGCAAACTTAACACCAGGAATTGGGAGTGTATGAGGATCCAAGCTTGGGAGGTCTCAACGTGAAGGTCAAGGGATAGGAGAAATGAAAAAGACTTTTCCTAACAGATATGGAGGGAGAAAGACATTCCAGTCTGTTCCTTAGGTTTCTTCCACTGAGGAAGAGGGGTGCTGTCACCAGTAGAATTCTAGAAAAGATCTGGTTCAAAAACATAGACCTTGATTGCCATGCACATTAAACACTTTTTACACAAGGGTTCCACAGTCCAGCACTTAGAGGTTGTAAACCCCCCTGTAATCTTTGTCCTATCCTATAGGTACTGTAAATATCTCTTAAAAACTTGCACCATTTAGGAGATATTTACTGTATACTGCGCCGAAGACATCATTTGCGCATGGGCTCTGAAGGAACAGCCACCCGTGCCGTTTGAGAGCCCTGTGCCGTGAACGATGGCTCCCACGTGCATGCGCAAAAGTGACATCACGCGGCTCCAGCTAGTAGCACAGCCAGAGTATGCAGACCCAGAAGTAAGACGGGCGAAGATGGAGGAGACCTCCAGCGGGGACGACAAGTACTTCGTTTGGAGGCAAGCGTCACATAATGTGCTTGTATGCGATGCATACTAGCACATTATGCCTTTCCTTTCCAGGTAAGAAAGAAAAAAAAAAAAAAAAAAACCTACAGACTTTACTTCCTCTTTGAGCAAAATTGTCCTATGCATATGTACTGATAAGACACTTGTGAGAGAAAAGGGAGGCTTTTAGAAAATTGTCACAGCTGAAAGTTTACAACCCTCTGCTTTACATGTTCCATAAGCAATGGGTTAGTTAAAACGCCGTGCATCATAAACAGTTGCTTTTGTAATAATGAGCTCCTGAACAGACTGAAGTGCAACCTGGCAGCGTTGGCTGGACCAAAACAATGTCCCAGAGGTGTTCTATTGGATTTAGATCAGGTAAATGTGGGCCTTTCAATGGTATCAATTGCTCCAGGAAATGGCTGCATACTCTTGCCACATGAGGCCAGGCATTGTCACGCACCAGGAAGAACCCAGGACCAACTGCACCAGCGCAGGGTCTGACAATGGGTCCAAGGATTTCATCCCAATACCTAATGGCAGTCAGCGTGCCATAGTCTAGCCTGTAGAGGTCTGTGCATCCCTCCATGGATATGCCTTCCCAGACCATCACTAATCCACCACCAAACCGGTTATACTGAACAATATTACAGGCAGCGTAATGTTCTCCACAGCTTCTCCACACCCTTTCACATCTGTCCCGGGCTCAAGGTGAACCTGCTCTCATCTGGGAAAAGAGCAGGGTGACAGTGGTGGACCTGTCAATTCTGGTGTTCAATGGCAAATGCCAATCGAGCTCCACGGTGCCAGGCAGTAAGCACAGGGCCCACTAGAGGACATCTGGCCCTCTTGTTTGGTCAGAGACATTCACACCAGTGGCCTGCTGGAGGTCCTTTTGTAGAGCTCTGGCAGTGCTCATCCTGTTCCTCCTTGCACAAAAGGAGCAGATACCGGTCCTGCTGATGGGTAAAGACACTTCTACGGCCCTGTCCAGCTCTCCTATAGTAAACGGCCTGTCTCCTGAAATCTCCTCCAAGCTCTTGAGACTGTGCTGGGAGACACAGTAAACCTGGCAATGGCACATATTGACGTGCCATCCTGGAGGAGTTGGACTGCCTGTGCAACCTCTATAGGGTTTAGGTCATCATGATACCAGTAGTGACACTGACCCTAACCAAATGCAAAACTAGTGAAAAACAGTTAGAAAAGATGAGCAGGGGGAAAAAAAAAAAAGTCAGTCAGTGGCCTCCACCTGTAAAACCACTCCTATTTCGGAGGTTGTCTCATTGCTGCCCATCTAATGTGGAGGCTGTGTAAAAATAAAAAATAAACCCCAGGTACCCAAGATAATGCGGTAGGCCACCTTAGCTGCTAGATGCAGCTAAATCCAACAGCTAACTTTTACAACAAAATTCTATACCATTACACAAGTTTCAAGGTTGTTTCCAAAAGAAAGTGTGGGGAACCCACTGAGCAAATTCTAAAAACACCTTTAAAAGAAATGTATAAGGATTTTTCGATTCTGTGTACAGTAAATGTTTCTGTACATATTTATGTAGGAACTATGTTATATACTGTACATGTGGCAACTGCTCAATAGTTGTGCTTGGAACTAGATTTGATTTCTCCAAAGCAAAAAAAAAGTGGAGTTTCGGCAGAACACCGCAATGTTCAGCATTTTTATTTCTTCAAAAATTGTAATTTAAAAAAAAAATTATAATTGTTTTGGGGGTGTGCAGAGAACTGTGTGTCAGTAACAGTCCAACCACAATAAAACTAATTTTTATGTGGTAAATAAGTTTCTGTCACACTTTTTAAACCTGCATTAGTCTCCTTACAAAATCTCTGCCGCCCGTATTAAGGCCCTACTGTAAAATTGGAACTACGCAGATGTTGGTCTTTTCATCTCTCTTGGCACATTCCCTCACCTTGAGCTCATATGTTTTGAAGACAAAGGCTGAACATTGTTTACACAGATCTGACATATAGAACAATCCCAGGAATTTTAATGCCATCAGGAAAGGTGTGTACTGTCTGTAGACTCATACATTAATCAGCTTGCATGCACTTTGGAGCTAGAGTTCACAAAAAAAAAAAAAAAAAAACACAACATGCACCACAAATTTTGACAAGGGTTTTACGTACTGCATGTTTTAAGTTAGTTAAACACTCACAGAAGGGAGAGGACTGCATCCCAATCTAGCCTATATAGGTGAGATTGGTTAACAGCCCTCACACATCAATGGATTCCAGACCCCAGCCAGTTCCTGTCAAAGAAAGTGTGGATTGTACTGGATGTTTTCAAAACTCAGGTATATTGTCTTTAGAATAAGGCCAAGGCAATGAACTTCTAGCCACTCCTCTTCCTCAAGCATTACCTTCCACACTTTGGTAATCTAAGCATGCATATTAAAGTAATTCTAAAGTCTTTTTTTTTTTTAAACAAACATGTTATACTTACCACCTCTGTGCAGTTGGTTTTGCACAGGGCAGCCCGGATCCTCCTCTTCTCAGTTCCCTCATTCCTGCTCCTGGCCCCTGCCTCCTATCCAGTGCCCGCACAGCAAGCAGCTTGCTATGGGGGCACCAGAGTGGAGCTGCAGCCCCGTATGTCCATTCAGACATGGAGCTGCTGTTCGGCCCCGCACCCTCTCTGATAGGCTCACTCACTTTGATTGACAGCCGCAGGAGCCAACAATGCCACGGCTGTATCTCAGCCAATCGGGAGGGAGAGTCCCGGGATGGCCAAGGGACTCGTGGACATCGCTGGACAGAGGTGGCACAGGTAAGCATTAGGGGGGCAGGAAAGGCTGCTACACACAGAATACTTTAAAACCTTCCTACCTTTACAACTCCTTTATAAGGAATGAATTTAGGACTGTTTGTCAGTCAGATTTTGCTCTCTCATGGCCATTTGAAACTCTTCATCAAGTTTTCATATAGGGCTTTTTCACACGGAGCCGCTCAGTTTCACGCCAGTTCAGCTAAATGGACTTGGGTCCATTTACAACAGGCTACCTCCAATTCATTTTTCCATTCTGGAAAAACAGAAATAGGATGCAGTCCTTTTCCATTTTTTTTCCAGGCTTTTCCAGGTAGGCACATGTAAACAAACACAAGTTAGTTTACATCAGCCTGCCCATAGAGGATATGAGACTTCCTAGTTTTATTTCAGGGTATATTTGGGGAAAAACACAAACTTGTAGGGATGCTGATCACTAAAACATATTTTGAACAATGGGATAGTGTAGTTTTGACTTCTTGGGTTCAAAGTTAAGGGAGACATATATGCAAAGCTATTTTGGCTATACTTCAAGGGGTGACCTGCACTCCTGTGACCCATTTTCAGCCAAAAGCGGGCTAAAGCTCACTGTCTGGCTGGCGTCACTCAGCTGGTCCAGGCTCTGGATTAATCCCGACTATACAGTTGGGATCCACCCAGATGTCTGAACCAGCAGCTGGTTCAGTCTCTCAGCTAGGGAGCAGAGCAGAGAGACAGTTACTGACAGATGATGACCAAGTCCCCTCTAAAAGACAGGAATACCAGGATTCCTCCCCAACCCCACAGGATGGTATCTATAGCAAGCCACCAAGTCCAGGGACAACCTGGTCTTTTGTGATAGCAGGCTCAGTCTTTAGAGACTGGATTAACTTTTCCTATGATGACAGAAAGTTGTGTTGTAGAGGTCTGGAATTAAACTGGTCAAACAGGAGACTGATGACTCCTGGACTGGGGAGAAGAAGCCTGAGACCGGAGTTTCAAAAGTTTATCCTGTAAAAAACTCCAAGTGAGGAGTCTGTTCAAGCAGTGATGTATGAAGTTATGAATTAATCTGAATCTTTGTAACATCTAGACAGTTGCTGACATGTATAACAGAGCTTTGGCTGACTGCTCCCCTATGTATCCCACAATGAGGCTATCAAAAAAAAAAAAAAGAAACGCAGAAGGGTTTGCACTAGGCTCAACATCCTGGTAAAAACCTGGAGGGGCAGGTAAGAGGCTGAAGGGCAGGGCTACAAACTGGTACTGCAGGGCCCCACAGCACAGTGTAGAAATTGCTAATGTGCTGGAAAGATTGGGGCATGCAGGTAAGCATCTTTGGATGTCCAGAGAAGCCAGAAAGTCTCCCTCGTCAAGGGAGACAATTGCAGATTTGGCAAATTCTATGTGGGATTTTTGGACTCGAGACCCGAATGGGGTGAATACCCGCTCTGGGCTTGGGAACAGCGAAGGGGTTAGAGTAAAACCCCTGGAACGGTTCTGCCATAATAACTGCAGCATTGACCTCGATGGAGATGTGTGTGCAGTATAATATTTGCAGTGACACATGAAGGTTGGAGGTGAGAAACCAGAGAAAGAGCAAGGAGTGAAACTCCAGTTTGCAGCCCTGGGAAACTACCTCCTACATCCAAGAGTCAGAGATGCAAGCTGCTTCAGAGTCCATAAATGCTAACACAAATCCTCAGTATGTAAAGTGGGAAAACACATTCATGCAAAAGAAAGCTTGTGTGAGGATTTGGCAGACTTGACACCAGGAATTGGGGGTGTATGACGATCCAAGCTTGGGAGGTCTCAATGTTAAGGTCAAGGGAAAGGAGAAATGAAAAGTAAAAAAAAAAAAAAAAAAAAACGATATGGAGGGAGAAGACATTCCAGTCTGTTCCTTAGGTTTCGTCCAGGAAGAGGGATGCTGTTGTCACCAGTAGAATCCTAGATGATATTAAAGGATACGTTTACCTTTGGTAACATGCTACATGTTCAACCTGTTTTTAGGGTGGAACATGTAACATGTTCCCCAATGCTGCAGCTGCTGCCCACTTGCAAATTGTCACAGCTGAAACTTAACTACAGTCATCTGCTCCACATGTTCCATCAGCAAGGGATCAACCCTGGAAGCTTTTTTTTTTTCTCAAAATACTTTTTATGGAAAGTTTTTCAAACTTGCACAAAAAAGAAAAAAATACAACAGTATATCAGGTGAATAAAGGCAACCATCAGGCATTTGTTTTCAACAGTGTGGGAACAGGGACATCTGAAAGCATCAGCAGCAGGTTGTCAGAAAAGCAGGTGAAATAGGTCCCAAACATCTCTAATTTAACAGTGGTTTAAAGCGGAACTAAACTCCCTGCTATACTCATCTCTACCTTCTAGCAATGTGGCGTTTACATCCCTTGCCGGCCACGGTAATTTTTTCTGTAAGTGCCTTTTTTCCTTTTTGCCTCTTTAATGGTCAGCGGAGGGAAGATGACGTCATCCTGCGCAGAGGAGTCAGTCATTCTTGCACAGTGTCAGGTGCCATAGTGCCAGGAATGCACGATGCACTGCGGTTTTCAATCTGGTCATGGCAAATTTGCATGACCATGGTAATACCTCAGCTGAAAGGGAGAGGGTTCAACTATACCTGACAGAGCTAATAACAGGTCTGAGAATGGAACAAACACTAAGAACAGAAGATAACAATTCCAGGGGGCAGACATCAGCATCATCTGTTGGGGCGCTGCATGCAGACTGAAACAGTTATTAAAATGTGAGCTGGTGGCATCAGATAAGCGAGACTCCCCTCTTCCGCCCTCCCCCCCCCCCCCACCCCCAACCCCTGGCACATGCAACTTCACCCAGTTGGAGGATATCAGATCTCAGCCTGACAGCTTTAACACCTTCCACCGCAAAACAAGAA
Organism: Pelophylax lessonae; assembly: GCF_965119305.1. Taxonomy (NCBI): domain Eukaryota; kingdom Metazoa; phylum Chordata; class Amphibia; order Anura; family Ranidae; genus Pelophylax; species Pelophylax lessonae. Next base: position 278,748,949 of record NC_138772.1, read on the forward strand.
CAATGGGAACTAAAGGCAGCCAGCAACCAGTGTAAATGAGGTAACTACCAATGTGAGCCTGACTAGCCTACTAACGGAGTATTCAGTCAGGCTGATATAATGGTCTCTGCTTTTCTATAAAGGCAGCCAAGAGTAGTGATCTCACATTCTTCCTTCTTTAACAGACGAGGTGAAAAATCACGGCACAAAGTGTCTGAAACAGAGGGTTCCTTATTTGTTGAACATGGAAAACCTCATTAAGTTAATAAGTTTTGTACTACAAAATGCAATTATGAAAATACTATTCATCCAGAAAAACTGGACCTGTCAATACCTTCAAGTGTTTTTCTCTTCCTACAAGTGTAGCAATCCAATGTTTCTCCTCAGCTGCTTCAGCTCAAATGCACAACTGTCATATACTTGGTCAACATCTACTCTAGCTCCTGGGATGAACAAAAAGCATGCCCCTGCTGTGTAGCGATTGTGGGTAAGAACAATCACTTTTTGCTGCAAGACTGGTGCAGCAGCACAACAACTGGTCGGTCTATATGGATTTTCACATTTTGGGACCACGCTCTGCTCCTACCTACCCCTCTTCATGGACACTAGTGCACTGCGGAATTGCTTCTACTAAATCCATCTGTATTACTTGCACTTGTATAAAAAGACGAGAGAGGTTGAAAGCAAACCACTTCTGCTGTGCTCTGCCTTTATAAAACTCATAGTGCTCCTGTCAATTCTATGTCACAAAATTAAGCCAACACAAAGCCATCAAAATAAAGATGGCTTTTTTTTTTTTTTTTTTAATTAATATCATCAAGCTATAAAATAGTGAACAGAGTGAACAAATAAACGAACATGAAATGAGACTATTCTTTTTAGAGCCAAGGTATATAATAATCTGGTAGCCAAAGAACATACAAGTAACCAAGCTACTTCAAAGACATGGAAGTTTGGTTTAATACTGTAAAATGTAACGAAGGAGGCTGCGAAGGCTAAAATCAAAGGAAAAACTCATTGAGAAACCAACCTGGTATGCCTTTCACATGTCCTTCCACTAATGATGTTTTCAGCAAAAGTTATAAACTTGATTTGTGCAAAATGAAGTTTATAAATCTCCAAGGAACAGCATCTCCTTTTCTGTTAGTTCAGGCATATACTTCATTACACTTGTTGTCAACGGCTTCTAATAAAAATGGACATGTTTGCAGCGAGAACAGATTGTCAGTAAAAAGAGCAGCGTGTGACAGCGAAGGTAACAGTAATGAAGACTGGCATTTGTTACAACTGGAACATTTCCATACAGTATTTAGTAATGCAGCTATGCATGCCCAGCCAACATGAAAACTCCTGACTATTGCAGAGTTGCAACAGGCATAACAATGTGAAAAACACATACAAAAACTGAGTTCCCCAAGATGGACTAATAGAGTATCTAAATGCACAAAAATGTGACATATATCGATAACTAAACATACAAATCATATATAGCACTTTCCAAACAGTTACCCAGCTGGTTTTTTTTTGGGGGGGGGGGGGGATTTACAATCATTTTTCTGGTGAAGAAAAAAGTAAAAAGGTCATAATAAAGTAGGCTATTTACCAATATACCAATGCCGTAAAAATTAAACGGTTTGGGAATGCAGCGTGTCAGTATAGTTGGAAAGTACCATCTCTAAACTTCAGACACTAATAACAGTCCACAAAAAATTAAAACTCAGAGTGAACTTTGCTTCAAGAAAGCCTCTGATAGGTTCTGTAACCTCAAAACAAGAATTCTGTGCAATGCAACCCATTGCAAAGCTTGATTTGGACTGCAGTTGGGTGTGGGACAGGAAGGAAACTACCATTAGGAGTGTGCATAAAGAGATTGCAGCGAGTTTTAAAAAACACACAGCTGGGAACCAAGGGAATATGGAATCAAAAGCAACGTATTAGGTGTGCCTAAACCACCAACTTGCTGGAAACCAAAAGGACTTTAAAGAGGACAGCCAATACGAAACAAACAATACCACAGGGTAAGTATGCTAAAGAGCCATCACAATGAATATTCTACTATATTCTGCATGGATAGCAACATGCATGAAAGATGGTGCAGGGCTAAAAAAATACCTCAATGGCATGAATAATGGGCGCCCGTCTAAAATATATATATACAAGCTATAGTGATAATAATCTTTATACATTTATATATAGACACACATCGACCATTTTATTAGGTACACCTTGCTAGTAGTATATATATATTATATATATATTTTTTTTTTTTCTCATTCATTTACGTGTGCTGTTGTGAAAAAAACAATAGTGCAAATACAAACACTACTGACAAAGTATATTGCGAATATGTATATACAGTGCCTGGCGAAAGTATTCGGTCCCCTTGAACTTTGCGACCTTTTGCCACATTTCAGGCTTCAAACATAAAGATCTAAAACTGTAATTTTTTTGTGACGAACAAACAACAAGTGGGACACAATCATGAAGTGGAATGAAATTTATTGGATATTTCAAACTAACAATTAAAAAACAAAAATTGGGCGTGCAAAATTATTCAGCCCCCTTAAGTTAATACTTTGTAGCACCACCTTTTGCTGTGATTACAGCTGCAAGTCGCTTGGGGTATGTCTCTATCAGTTTTGCACATCGAGAGACTGAAATTTTTGCCCATTCCTCCTTGCAAAACAGCTCGAACTCAGTGAGGTTGGATGGAGAGCGTTTGTTAACAGCAGCTTTCAGTTCTTTCCACAGATTCTCGATTGGATTCAGGTTTGGACTTTGACTTGGCCATTCTAACACCTGGATATGTTTATTTGAGAACCATTCCATTGTAGATTTTGCTTTGTTTTGGATCATTGTCTTGTTGGAAGACAAAATCTACATCCCAGTCTCAGGTCTTTTGCAGACTCCATCAGGTTTTCTTCCAGAATGGTCCTGTATTTGGCTCCATCCATCTTCCCATCAATTTTAACCATCTTCCCTGTCCCTGCTGAAGAAAAGCAGGCCCAAACCATGATGCTGCCACCACCATGTTTGACAGTGGGGATGGTGTGTTCAGGTTGAGGAGCTGTGTTGCTTTTACGCCAAACATAACGTTTGAATTGTTGCCAAAAAGTTTGATTTTGGTTTCATCTGACCAGAGCACCTTCTTCCACATGCTTGGTGTGTCTCCCAGGTGGCTTGTGGCAAACTTTAAACAACACTTTTTATGGATATCTTTAAGAAATGGCTTTCTTCTTGCCACTCTTCCATAAAGGCCAGATTTGTGCAGTATACGACTGATTGTGGTCCTATGGACAGAGTCTCCCACCTTAGCTGTAGATCTCTGCAGTTCATCCAGAGTGATCATGGGCCTCTTGGCTGCATCTCTGATCAGTCTTCTCCTTGTATGAGCTGAAAGTTTAGAGGGACGGCCAGGTCTTTGTAGATTTGCAGTGGTCTGATACTTCTTCCATTTCAATATTAATCGCTTGCATAGTGCTCCTTGGGATGTTTAAAGCTTGGGAAATCTTTTTGTATCCAAATCCGGCTTTAAACTTCTCCACAACAGTATCTCGGACCTGCCTTGTGTGTTCCTTGTTCTTCATGATGCTCTCTGCGCTTTAAACGGACCTCTGAGACTATCACAGTGCAGGTGCATTTATACGAAGACTTGATTACACACAGGTGGATTCCATTTATCATCATTAGTCATTTAGGTCAACATTGGATCAGAGATCCTCACTGAACTTCTGGGGAGAGTTTGCTGCACTGAAAGTAAAAGGGGCTGAATAATTTTGCATGCCCAATTTTTCAGTTTTTTATTTGTTAACAAAGTTTGAAATATCCAATAAATTTTGTTGCACTTCATGATTGTGTCCCACTTGTTGTTGATTCTTCACAAAAAATAAGTTTTATATCTTTATGTTTGAAGCCTGAAATGTGGCAAAAGGTCGCAAAGTTCAAGAGAGCCGAATACATTTTTGCAAGGCATTGTACATATATAACCAAAAGTGCAATACAGTGCAATAATAAAATAACAAAAAGTCCATAGGTGATATAAAATCAACCAGTGAGAACTCAATCATTTCTGTGTGCTGTATGCATCACCACCGTGCAAAAACAGTTGAATTGGTTGCTTACCAGACCTGCAAGGGTCAATGGGCATGTGAACTGATATGGGATGAATCCATGGACCAAAAAACGATCAGCATCTCCAGGGTCACAGATGGATATAACGACTGAAAAAATGGCGTCCGCATGCACAAACCGGGGAAACGTGTCGGGTAGAGACAGCCGTGACATCAACACGCACTAACCGCACTGCAGGCGGCTGTGTTTTCACGAGAATCATGCTATATCTCCCAGTCTGTTTTGTAAGTATTTTTAACCTTAGCAAACCTGATTTTACAAGATAATGCACCAAGGTTTAGAACGCTTACAAAACAGACTGGGAGATGTAGCACGATTCTCATGAATGCACGGCCGTCTGCAGTGCGGTTCATGCCTGCCGACATCACTGCTGGGATTGGAGCTCAAATCCCAGTTGACGCCTAATCTGGGGAAACGTGTCGGGTAGAGACAACCATGACGTCAGCACGCACGGACTGCACTGTAGACGGCTGTGCTTTCACAAGCATTGTGCTACATTTTTCAGTCTGTTTTGTAAGTCTTTTCAGTCATTCTCCTTCACTCCTTATATCAATCTGTGACCCTAGAGACGCTGATCGTTTTTTGGTCCGTGGATTCATCCCATATCAGTTTTACATGCCCATTGACCCTTGTGGGTCTGGTAACTAGCCAATTCAACTCTTTTTGCACAGTGGTCATGCATGCAACATACAAACGATTGAGTTATCACCGGTTGATTTTATATCACATATGGACTTTTTGTTATTTTATTATTGCACTTTTGGTTATATATGTTTATACATATTGGCAATATACTTTGTCAGTAGTGTTTGTATTTGCACCATTGTTTATTTCATGTTTATTTCACAACAGCGCACATACAGTTGGGTAAAAAGTATTTAGTCAGCCAACTGTGCAAGTTCTCCCACTTAAAAGATGATAGAGAGAGGCCTGTAATTTTCAAAATTTTAAAGAATTTGCAAATTATGGTAGAAAATAAGTATTTGGTCAATAACAAAAGTTCATCTCAATACTTTGTTATATACCCTTTGTTGGCAATGACAGAAGTCAAATGTTTTCTGTAAGTCTTCACAAGGTTTTCACACACTGCTGCTCGTATTTTGGCCCAGTCCCTCCATGCAGATCTCCTCTAGAACAGTGATGTTTTGGGGCTCTCGCTGGGCAATAAACTTTCAACTTCCTCCAAAGGTTTTCTATGGGCTAGGCTACTCCAGGACCTTGAAATGCTTCTTATGAAGCCACTCCATTGCCCGGGCGGTGTGTTTGTTATCATTGTCATGCTGAAAGACCCAGCCACGTTTCGCCTTCAATGCCCTTGCTGAAGGGAGGTTTTCACTCAAAATCCCATGATACATGGCCCCATTCATTTTTTCCTTTGCACGGATCAGTAGTCCTGGTCCTATGCAGAAATACAGCCCCAAAGCATGATGTTTTCACCCCCATGCTTCACAGTAGGTATGGCGTTCTTTGGATGCAACTCAGCATTCTTTCTCCTCCAAACACGACGAGTTGAGTTTTTACCAAATAGTTCTACTTTGGTTTCATCTGACCATATGACATTCTCCCAATCCTCTTCTGGATCATCCAAATGCTCTCTAGCAAACTTCAGACGGGTCCTGACATGTACTGGCTTAAGCAGGGGGATACGTCTGGCACTGCAGGATTTGAGTCCCTGGTGGCGTAGTTTGTTATTGATGGCAGCGAGTGATAATAAAATCAAGTGCGCTAAACAGGTGTAATGGTGTTCTTCAAACGAGGAACACTTAATAATGCTTAAATCAAAAAGCAAGTATTCATTAATATAAACACAACAAACAAATGTGTTAACCAGTGTACAAATCTTCTAAAACTTTTGCAATAATAGTGCACAACAACAAAAAAGTATACACAATCCCAGATGCAAAATAAAAACTCAATAGTAAAAGGAGACCAACGGGATGTCCGAGAATAGGCGGCAGTTCTGGAAGAGGAGTTCCAGAACTGCCGCCTAGTACCAGGAAGTATACTGCCTGTACATGGTGCTCAGCAGCCACCACTAGATAAGAGGTTTAACACTGAGGGCCTGAGTAGGCTAAGACCACCAGGGAGCATTGGTCCATTGAGGGACCTGAAGGAGAGGAGGAAGTATCTTCAAGCCAGGGAATACCCATAGACCCTAACTATGTGACCATCCGGTAAGAGGCTTACCCACCCTCCTGAAGGAAGGTGTGGGAAGATATTCACCTATTTTTCTCCTCCATTTGAGGTTTACTTTGGATTTGGCTGTCTATATGCCCTTTTACTATTGAGTTCTGGTAAGAAGGAAATCTGTATCAGTGGTGGGACATCAGACACCAAGTTGTTTTCTAGCTGTTACCTGGAGCACCGTTGTTCTGCTTTGTCACTTATCACGGACATCTATTATTCTTACTTGGACTTTATTTTGCATCTGGGATTGTGTACACTTTTTTGTTGTTGTTGTGCACCATTTCAAAAGTTTTAGAAGATTTGTACACTTGCTTGGTTAACACATTTATTTGTTTGTTGTGTTATATTAATGAATACTTGCTTTTTGATTTAAGCATTATTTAGTGTTCCTCGTTTGAAGAACACCATTATACCTGTTTAGTGCACTTGATTTTATCATCACTACAAGATTTCCAAATTTTTCTATGCAGCTTTACACAGGTTATAATCAGAGCACCTTTTACACCAGTCATGTTATTGATGGTAGTCTTTGTTACTTTGGCCCCAGCTCTCTGCAGGTCATTCACTAGATCTCCCCCCGTGTGTTTCTGGGATTTTTGCTCACCATTCTTGTGATCATTTTGACCCCACGGGGTGAGATCTTGCGGGGAGCCCCAGATCGAAGGAGATTATCAGTAGTCTTGCATGTCTTCCATTTTCTAATAATTGCTCCCACAGTTGATTTCTTCATACCAAGCTGCTTGCCTATTGCAGATTCAGTCTTCCCAGCCTGGTGCAGGTCTACAATTTTGTTTATGGTGTCCTTTGACAGCTCTTTGGTCTTGGCCATAGTGGAGTTTGGAGTGTGACTGTTTGAGGTTGTGGACAGGTGTCTTTTATACTGATAAGTTCAAACAGGTGCCATTAATACAGGTAATGAGTGGAGGACAGAGGAGCCTCTTGGAGAAGTTACAGGTCTGCGAGAGCCAGAAATCTTGCTTGTTTGTAGGTGACCAAATACTTATTTTACTGAGGAATTTACCAATTAAATTCATTAGAAATCCTACAATGTGATTTCCTGGATCCCCCCCCCCCTAGTGTCTCTCATAGTTGAAGGAAAAATGAATGAAAATTACAGGCCTCGCTCTCATCTTTTTAAGTGGGGGAACTTGGACAATTGGTGGCTGACTAAATACTTTTTTGCCCAACTGCACTGTGAATATGAATATATATATATATATATACACACATACATACACACACACATACACACATACATACACACACACACACATATACATATATACATACACACACATACACACAAACTTGCTAGTACTAGGTTGGACCCCCTTTTGGCTTCTCAACAGCCTTAATTATTTGTGGCAAAGATTCAACAAGCTGTTAGAAACATTCCTCAGATTTTGGTCCATATTGACATGATGGCATCACACAGTTGCTGCAGATGTGCCGGCTGCACAGCCGTGATGGGAATCTCCCATTCCACCACATTTCAAAGGGTTCTATTGGATTGAGATTGAATGATTGTTGAGGCCATTGGAGTACAGTCAATTCATTGTCATGTTGAAGAAACCAGTTTAAGAATACTTGAGCTTTGTGATATGGTGCATTACCCTGCTGGAAGGAGCCATCAGAAGATGGGTACACTGTAGTGTTAAAGGGATGGAAATGGTCAGCAACAATACTCAGGTAGGCTGTGGCGTTTAAACAATGCTCAATTGGTACTAAGGAGCCCAAATTGTACCAAGAAAATATCCCCCACAGCATTACACAACCAGCCTGAACAGTTGATACGAGCCAGGGCCTATACACACAGGGATTGGACAAAAATTTGACACCTAATACCCAATATGGTGTTTCGATCCCTTTTGCATCCCAGATGGCTTGAATTCTCCCGAGAATTGACAAAGTCATGGGTGGCGGATAATGGAATCTGATACCACTCCTAATGCAAAAATCATTCCAGTTCTCAGAGATGCAGGTGGTGAAAAATGGGCCTGGACCTTGTTCTCCATAATTGGCCATAGTAGATCTATGATGTTGAGGTCCAGCAACTGACTCTTTATTACTAGCAGCGCACGCAGTGAATGACAGAAGTGAGGCTTCCCACCTGTTAAGCTAGGCATTTCATCACACAGCGGAAGCAAAAGAATGCTACATTACTTCCGCTTTCAAACCAAAACATGTCGTCACTTTCACACCTGCAAATCATGTAGTTTTAGTTTGTCCAATATATGACAAAAATATGGAAACACTACATGATTTGCAGCTGTGAAAGTGACGACATGTTTTGCTTTGAAAGCTGAAGTGATGTAGCATTTTTTTGCTTCCGCTGTGTGATGAGTAAATAAAATCACCTTAGGATCACAGAACTAGAACCATGAAATACAGACAGATCTCACTTTCTGTGATGGCATCACGAACATGCTGTGCTCATTAATAGAACAAAGACAAGTCCACAGGATGCAAGGTAGGCTTCTAATAAGGTATATAGAGATCAGTAAGAAATCCGTTCTAAATGAACATACAGTGTTACGGGCTACTCATCAGGAAGAGAGACGTTGGAAGGCGACTCTCTCAATATACCAGTGTATGTATGAGAAAGTTTGCTTTAGGAAAGTGATCTGAATCTTACATCTGCTTCTAGCCTTGAATAAGTGTCTATTACAAATCTCACGAGTGTACATCATTTCCCATCACATCATCCGCTGCATGAGACCAGAGCAGACGTTTCACATCCCACAGTCCATCTGAAAAGGATTTGCAGTTCACTCAATGTTGCAGGTAAAAATATTGTAAGAATTTAACATTTATTACATTTTCTTATCCTTGTCAAAAAGAAAATGTTCATGTAACAAAGTGCAATACCAGGCAAAACATTGGTGAATAAATCACAGGCACGGTTTAACATTTTTTTTTTCATCAAATTAAGATAACACCAGGATTAAACTATACCAGTCGGTACCTTATGAATTATAAGGTTGACAGCACAGCAGTGTATGCACAGATAAGTGCTGCCACATAATTTCAATGCATTCTTTTGCCGCACAGAGCCCAAATCCTGGGACATTGTAATCAGCAAGATTTGACACTTCCTGGCCCCATCTTCTTCCCTGTACTTCTACCAGTCAGTAAGGCTTTCCATCATAGTAATGAGACAAAAAAATGTGTAGGAGGGGACAGGACTAGCTATGAAAACTACTTGAAGCACAAACGTTGCAGACTAAAATTTTTCTGGGATTCTGTATACCCAAGCTGCATAACAGATCATCTAAAAAGGTGCTTTACAGGCTCTGAGCAATGCTGGGATTAAAGTGTTTGTAAAGCCACTTTTATGTTCATACAACAAAAACATTATGTGCTCCAGTGTGTATGCTTCATAAAAAATATGCCGATTTGTACCTTATTTAAGAACGCCTCTTGGCGCTCACGTAACTGCCCACCGCTCTCCTCTTCCAATCTGACAACTACAGTGGGAGGGTCCGAGAACCCCCGCTGACTTCAGCCGGGAGGAAAGGCGCGCGAGCGCCAAGAGGCATTCTGACATAAGGTACAAATCTGAATATTTTTTTTAAATCACATACACTGGGCCACAAAGCGTTGACAATGGGGATTGTATGAATAGAACAAAGTTATGATAGCTAGTGTCAGTGCTTGCCCCTCCCCTCCTGCTAACATGCAGGGAAAGGGGAGAGAGGAGAAAGAGGGTGCACGGAGGCAAGTAAACTGACCATGGTATTGGGGCTCAGCAGCCATGAAAAACGTGGTCAGTTTACAGAGGGGAGGGCAGCACTAGGCAGAATCCGCCAGGTATTTTAGATTATACAAGGGGCCAAATTATTACGGTATTCATGCTTAATGGGAAAAGGATACATTTTTTTTTTTTTTTTTAGGGTTACAAACACTTTAAGGCCTCATTCACATGATGGGCGTGTTGAAGTGTACACCTATACATGACTGCATGTCACAGTATATCAGCACAACAACAACAAAGAGGGAGTTGTGCGATACACTGAATTGGGCACCACAGCTAGAAGGGCCAGCTGCTGGAGAGTTTACCTCTCCAGCAGCTGTTCATTATATGTGAATACAGCCTTACACAAACCACTGCACTTGCATGGTGTAATCAGGGGCATATAGAAAACCATTATTTTCACTGTGTCCTTGCCTTAAAAGAAGATGTATACTCAAAGCTTGTTTGGCTGCATTTCTATGGATCACAGGAATGCAGTTCGTTCTGCACTCCTATAACCCATTTTCAGCAGAGTGAAGGCTATAGTCTGCTCTCTGCTGACATCACAGATGTCGGTCCAGGCACCGCGTCATGACCAAGGAGTTGGGATCCGCCAGGTCTCTCAGGGAGCCGCTGAGAGCCTGAGCCGCCTACTCCACCCCTTCACAGATCAGCGCTCCAATGAGCGAGAAGGTGGCAGAGCAGAGAGCTGCTACTGACAGTCAGCAGCTCTCTGTTTGGGGTGTTGTGAGAACCGAGCAATCTGCAGTGTTCGATCACCCGGTTCTCAGTGCAGAGGCACCAGGGGACCGATGCTGCATCCACCTAGGCAAGTAAAAATGGGGAAAAAAAGGAAACCCCATACTTCTCTTTTAAGTCTGTGCTCATCAATGCAGCTCAACACACCCAGAGTAAAGCAGCCCTAAAAGTACTGGTAGAGGAGTAAAAAGTGATGGCATAGATTTCTAAATTTGTTTGGAATCCTGCATACATTAATAGAGTTAATCCATTTTAAAAGTACACAGTTCCAGGATTCCTAACAATTAAATTAGAGAATTAAATTGTTAGCTGTAGGGCAGGACTCAAAAGTTAAAGTCTTTGAAAGACTGCCAGAGCTGTATAAATACACCAAAAACAGAAGACTTCAGTGAGGTAAATGAATGGCTTGACGTTTGGTGGAAGTGTAATAGATTTAAAGTGTTACTAAAACCACAACAGTAAAATTCAGACTGTATATGCAGTAAAGCATGCTGGATATACTCTCTGTGGAACCAAAGGGGTTAATCCTCTGCATTGTGTAAAAATGCTGTTTGATCCTTTCTTCTCTCCTTCCCTACTTCCAGTATCCCCAATCTATATGCTGATGGAACAGAGCCTCAGGGGCACTCTGCACATGCTCAGTGTGCTGTGTATTGCTAGAGAGTTTAGTTATTTTTTTCTTCGGAGTGTGAATGTGATCAGCACAGGGCCAATCAGCACTGTCCAGACAGAGGGTCAGGGGTACTGCAGCCTCATAGGACAGTCAGAGTAGAATGAAAACTTCTCCTACAAGCTATAACCAGACATTCATTAAAGTCATAAGTCTGCTATATACTGCCCATGAGAAAAGGTGTTTAGCAGTTTATATTTACTAAAATAATTGCATTTCTATGTTCTGTGTACCGTGGGAGACCAAGTTACTAGGCCTCCAAGCTTTCTTTTTATTCCCCATAGTCACGAAGCATATACTGTACATTGAACACTCTCTACATCTGAAAGGAAAAATATCAGCTAAGCCGAGAAGGTATTTAAAGCTGAACTTTATTAAACAATGCAATTGAGATAGATAGAAGGATGGATAGATCATTTTACTTGCCAAAAGGGGCTTATTTCAGTTAAAGGTTGGTGACCCCAACTCTCTACTGCAGTCAAGCAATACAGCCAGGTACACCATTCCCCTCCCTTCCATTTGCAGTACAAATACTGTAGGTGTCAAGTTGTCAGAGAATGAAGCAGAGATGTGGGTGATGTCATGGCACTCTCTAATATAGCTGGGTGGTACAAGGGAGGGGGGTGAGAAGGAGAAGGGGGTATGGAGCAGCGAAGAGGGGGATCCAAAAGGTGATGGGAGGGGGGGCCACGTTCGGCGGCTGCCAACTGGAGCAAGGAGAGGCTTTCCTGCTTTCTATTCCTCAGAGAATGAAGCAGAACCTCCCCAAGATTGGCCAACTTGTAAATGTCTGCTGCTGCACAAACTGTCCCCCCCTCTAAGATAAGTCACAACAAGGACAGTCTGCAGCCTGTTAAGCCACATCACCCCTTCCACCATTTGCTCACACGATGTCCATCAAGCTGCATTTTTCTGCACACCACCACACATACTGTATATGGTGTGAATAGGGTGCAGAGAGAACCATTCAGTTCAATGTGTTCTGTTCACATCATACATGTGCGGTGGTGTGCAGGAAAATGCAGCTTAGGACATTCATGTTGAATGGCTGGTTCACACTGTAACATCACAAGACAGCCCGATTATGCACCTTTCACATAGAATTTCTGACCAGGTCCACCTGTCAGTTTTTCAGGTGGGACGAGATCAGAAGCTCCATCTTGTGTACGTTTACAACTGCCTACCTTGCGCCTCATACACACGGTCAGATTATCGGACACTTTTGTTGCATGCTAGTCTCCTATAGAAAGTGAAGAGGTTACTTTCATACGAAAATTCTCATCCGACAGCATTCAACTTCAGAAGTGATGTCATGTGTTAAATCATTTTGTAGGTGTTTGTTTCCGAGCATGCGTAGTCAGTGGCGGCCCGTGCATAGGGGGCGCCAGGGCGCCACCCCCTTAAAAAAAAGACAAAAAAAAAAAAAAAAGACAAAAAAACAAAGTTATAGAAAAAAATCATTGGGGGACAATGCTGTGGCCACTCTGCAGTGATTGGGGACAATGCTGTGGTGCTCTGCAGTGATTGGGGACAATGCTGTGGCGCTCTGCAGTGATTGGGGACAATGCTGTGGCGCTCTGCAGTGATTGGGGACAATGCTGTGGCGCTCTGCAGTGATTGGGGACAATGCTGTGGCGGCTCTGCATTGAAAGGGGCTCGCGCGCTGAACTCTGCATTGATGGGGGCACAGAACAGTGTTTATTGCATTGAAGGGGGCACAGCACAGTGTTTATTACATTGAAGGGGGCACAGCACAGTGTTTATTGCATTGAAGGGGGCACAGCACATTGTTCATTGCATTGAAGGGGGCACAGCACATTGTTCATTGCATTGAAGGGGGCACAGCACAGTTGCATTGAAGGGGGCATGCACGCTGAACTCTGCATTGTGGGGGCACAGCACAGTGTTCATTGCACTGAAGGGGGCACAGTGTTTATTGCATTGAAGGGGGCATAGCACAGTGTTCATTGCATTGAAGGGGGCACAGCACAATATTCATTGCATTGAAGGGGGCACGCACGCTGATCTCTGCATTAAAGGGGGCATGAACGCTGGTCTCTGCATTGAAAGGGGGCATGTACGCTGGTCTCTGCATTGAAAGGGGGGCATATACCATTTCCTGTACCATGACCTGTGACATGCCTATACCATATCTGTGCCATGCCTATACCATATCTGTGCCATGCCTATACCATCTCCTGTACCATCACCTGTGCCATGCCTATACCATCACCTATGCCATGCCTGTACCATGACTTCAAAGTCACGCAATTTTTTACTGCGTTTGACGCAAAGCAATACCTATTACATTTTTCTTCTTGCGCGCCCCCCCCCCCAAAAAAAAATTTTTGAGCACCAGCCGCCACTGTGCGTAGTCTTACTAATACGTTTTTTTTTTCCGATGAAAACTGCACTCATTAAAACGAAAATCGGACATTGTGTTCACGTACAACAAATATTTTATACCCCGCTAATTCAGCTTTTGTCGTACAAAAATTCGCAATCGGCTGTTAAAAAGCACCGTACTAACCATCTGAAAATCGGCAGATCGTTTGGACGAAAATTTACTTCAGATTTTCTTATCGTGTGCCTTTAGAGTCCATCCAATCTTGTGAAACAAAGGAAAAAAGGACTGCGTCTTTGTTGTTTCTTTTCCTTCACTAGCTGTAAGCCATAATTCTCAAAATTAAAAGAGAAATGCTTGAAATATATCACTCTGTGTGTAATGAACCTATAATATACAAGTTTCACTTTTTGAACTGTAGCACTGCCCCCACAGGGACTGCTGGATATTGACTTTGAAGGCTCCCCTGGTTACCAGCACACGGTTATAATTCAATAAAGTTCCTGGATCCCTCCTTGCTCCTGTTGGCTCTTCACAGAAATAAACTATTATTAAACTATAACAGTCTATGGGTGTTGTTTTTTTTGTTCATTGGTAATTGGGATAGGAGAAGGGAATATAGTGGGATACTCCAATTGAGCTATTCACATAGATGAGAACTTCTATCTTCAGAACTGCGCTAATACTTAGGAACAGCCACTTAGGCTGTTAATCCACATTGCCACAAGTGTAGATAAGGTTAAGTCTCTTGCTCTCTTTACTCTGACAAGACGACTTGGTGAGACTTGGTGAACGTTATCTTATCTTCAGGACACACCCGCTAGCATCCTCTTCCCGCTGACACCCGTCCACTGACTATCCTAGGAGCAGGGTGGCTCCCTTCGGGTCAGGCCCTTTGACATGAGTTTCTGTACTCACTGTACTGAAGAGACAGATCCACCAGTGTCTCCCTTCTCATTCAGCTTCCCTGGACCTCTGGGTTCAGCTCCTCACTGCTACTCTTCCGGCCCTCAGGACAACCCCCTGAGACTGCATGGCGCTTCTACAGAAGAGGAGGCAGCCGCCCCTTCCCTCCTGGACTCCGCTCCCCAACGAAAGACCTCGAGCAAATGTGCTCCCAGCTTTTATACAGTATCCCAACGTGCAGAGGCGACTTTCCCTCTGCCAATCATCAGGACTGTATCAAAAGCCCATGCATCCATTTGTTAGGTTTCCTCCCACTGTCCAACATGCCTCCCTATTGGACCAGTGTGAAACACTCTCTAGACAGAATGAGTTGCACTCTGAGCACAATGAGCAGACCTCACTAACAGGTCCTGCTCTCTGGTAGGCAGAGAATATAGATTTACCTGCAGCTCTTCTGGTAAGCAGACAGAGCAGAAACTATACTTTCTTACTGACACCTACCTAGGAGGGTGCTACAGTACTGCATTTCTGAAATAAATTAACTTTGAGGATATTCTCATTTTTTTAGATGCACCTGTAAGAGACGAAGACATTAAAACAGAAGAAGTACTATGTGGTCAAGCTATAATTTCAGTACCATTAACCTTGTGCCAACCACCCACCGTAGTATTATTGAGGCAGGGTGGCTCGGCTGCGCGAAATCACGTAGTACTACATGATTTTGTGCACAAAGGTCTCAGCGGCGCGCGGCGCCGGAGCTGCGCTCTCCCTGTGTTTAGACACAGCGGGAGGCAGGCTGCGGGAGGAGCAGCGGTGATTGCCGACGGCCTCCCGCGATCTGAGAAACTGACAGAAACTGACAGAAGACCCGCCTGCTTATGTAAACAAAGCAGGTAAGTCTTCTGTCAAGCTGAAACCCCAATTTCTATGTGCTTGTCACAGAGCCCTTCCCCCACAATGTCAGTAGGCGTATTTAGGCATTTACCCCTTTGATCACCCCCAGTGTTAACCCCTTCCCTGTCAGTGTCATTTATACATAACCGTGCATAATATTTACCACTGATTACTGTATTAATGTCACTGGTCCCCAAAAAGTGTTAAAAATGTCAGTTAGGAGCCCGATCTATCCGCCGCAATGTCACAGTCTTGCTAAAAATCGCTGATCGCCCCCATTCCAAAAAAACAATTAATAAAAATTCCAAAAATCTATCCCGTAGTTTGTAAACGCTATAACTTTTGCGCAAACCAATTAAAATACGCTTTCTGGAATTTTTTTCACCAAAAATATGTGGCAGAATACAAATTGGCCTAAACTGATAAAAAAAAATTGATTTTTTTTAAATGTTTTTATTGGGAATGCTTTATAGCAGAAAGTAAAAAAATATAGCGTTTTTTCCAAAATTGCCGCTCTTTTTTTTTTTTTGTTTACAGCGCAAAATCTAAAAACCGCAGAGGTGATCAAATACCACCAAAAGAAAGCTCTATTTGTGGGGGGGGGGGGGAAGGACATCAATTACGGTACAGCGTCGCACGACTACGTAATTTTTCGTTAAAGTAACGCAGTGCCGAATCGCAAAAAAAAAAAAATTGGCCTGGTCATTAAGCAGATAAAACCTTCCGGAGCTGAAGTGGTTAAATCCCTAATACTTACTGCTCTATTGCACATTTACTTCCAGTAAGCAATCTGGACATGCCTTCTTGCCATTGTTTACCAATGACTTTAATAATCTGAAATCTTTATTAACATGTTTGCAGATGGATTTATTCTTAGAAATGACATTACAGTGCTCCGAATGGACCGATAATCCTGGACTGCTCAGTGGAAAGTTAAAAATCTAAATTAGATATGCTGCTCTAGCAAGCTTCTCAATCTCTCATACAGAGATTTCACATGCTCAGAAAGCAAGGCCTCATTCACACGAACATACCAATATGTACGCCCGTGTGAAGGGTCATTTTCAACCTCTTAAGATGTGCAGGTTTTCTGTGCAGGCGCATGCAGGCACCCTGTTGAAATCAATGACAGGAGGCCAGCTGCACAGAACTCCATGTTAATCGCAGAGTTAAATTGCACATCCACACGGGTCCAATGCATGGATCAGGGTCAGAAAGACTGCATTCAGATCCGTGCATCAGACCCACACTCTGGGATGTATATGAAGGTCTGTGCAGCTGGCCACCTGTCATTGATTGCAACAGGCTGCCTGCACTCCCCTGCACAAAATACCTGTGCATCCCGGAATGCTGAAGATGGCCCTTTGAAAAGGCATTTGGATATGTATGCCCGTGAGAATAAGGCCTGAAGCCTGCCACACACACTTGTGCTATTTTAAAAAGATAAAAGTTACAAATACATAGGAAGTGGTTCCTTTCAGAGCAAACTACATAACAAAAATGATCAGAGGATCCAGAGTTATAAGCAGCTGACGTTATAAGCAAATATCGACTTTTCCTGCAAAAGTTGTGTTTAGCCCTGCCCCTTCTTTCCCTCAGAGCCTCCCTATTGGTCAGTAAAGCATTCATCACATTAAATGAACAAAAGTGAGACTCGAGCG
This sequence comes from Pelophylax lessonae, assembly GCF_965119305.1. Taxonomy (NCBI): domain Eukaryota; kingdom Metazoa; phylum Chordata; class Amphibia; order Anura; family Ranidae; genus Pelophylax; species Pelophylax lessonae. The sequence continues at coordinate 278,766,213 of NC_138772.1, forward strand.
TTTGGAGGGAGCAGGGCCAAGTTAGTCTTTTAAAGCACGATTGAGATTTGAAATCGCATCTAATTTCTGATGCCTTTATCAGAGTCTAGTTATTTTAAAGAGAGGAACTTTTACTTTCTCAATAAATATTAACTAGCTTTACTTGACACATCAAAAGATAGATGGGAATGCCAAACACACAAATAAAAAAATAAAAAAAGTTACCATTTTTTTTATACAAATGTGAAAGAATGTTACGAGTAAAAAGATACAAAACAATTCTTGATTTAAAATTGCGAACGCTCATGGAATGGCGACTACGGAATTTCAAAATCTCCATAGGCGACGCTTCAGATGCCTTTACAGGCTACCCATTTAGTGTTACAGAAGAGGTCTAGCACTACAATTATTGCTCTCCCACTAACATTTTCAGTGACACCTCACATGTGTGGTTTGAATACAGTTTACATATGTGAGCACGGAGGGATGGGGCGCTTTAAAACTTTTTTTTATTATTTGTTTAACTTTTTATTTTTACACGGTCCCTTAAATTTGTTTTTGTTGTTTTTTTTTTTTAATATAATCACTTTTATTCCTATTACAGGGAATGTAAACATCCCTTGTAATATAAATAAGGAAGACCGGTCCTCTTTTTGGAGAAGGCTGGGGTCAAAAAGGCCCCAAATCTCTCCGTTAACCCTAAAAGCAGATTCTAAAATCTTTTGGCAAAAAAAAAGAAAAAAACAAAAAACACCACGTCCAATAATTTCTCGGGCATACCAGTGGAAACAGTAAGCTAGAGAAAACACCCCCTCCCGCCACTTCAGAAACCATTCCAGCGGCTCATGTGCTGCTCAAAACAGATTTATGAGAAAGCCATCCGCCTGCAGAAAAAAAAAAAAAAACAACGGTACCGGGTTAGAATATCTGATCCTCTTCTTGGGTCCCCCGCCGGCAAGCAGCTAGCAATTGGGGCATCCAAGCAGGCTTGTTCCAGAGCCAGGGCTACATGTGTCCATTCACAAATAGGGCCATGGCTCAGCCCCACCCTCTCTCATTCTTCACTGGCTGTGATGGGAGGGGAGGGAGAGTCCCTGAAAAACTGAGGCCTCGTGCACATCGCTGGATCGAAATGGTAAGTATTAACAGGTAAGTATTGGGGGGGGGGGGGGCGCTACTGCACAGAGAAGGTTTTTTAGCTTTGTGCATAGAATTAATGAATGTTAAAAAAAAAAAAAAAAAAAAACACTGAGCCTTTAGAACCACTGTTTTTTTTTTTACATTAGTTCAGCTGCTTCCTGGTTTCTGGCCTACGACAAAAAGACATCCAAAGATTCTTCACAGGCATTTTTTTTCCTTTATTCTGGAGTAGGGGGGTTTGTCAGATAAGCACACCCTCCTGCTAGAATGCATGAGGCAGATGGATTCCAGAAAGAAAAATTCTACCTGAATCATCTGCCCTTACTCAAGATGGGGGGAGTTCGCTTTGAACACTATTTATTATTATTATTATAATACCAGGATTTATATAGTGCCAACAGTTTGTGCAGCACTTTACAACATGAGGGCAGACAGTACAGTTACAATACAATTCGATACAGAGAAATTTAGAGGTCCCTGCTTGTTAAAGCTTACAATTCAGGATACTAAAACACATTAAACAGCATTTGTGGTGGATAAATGCAGTTAAAGTAGTTGTAAACGTAGAAGTCTTTTTTATACCTTACTGCAGCCTGTGCACTAACGGCATAAACCACCTGCATGCAGCTCCCCCCACAGCCCCCCCCCCTCAATACAAACTTGAGCCCGATCTTGATCCAACGATGTGCAAGAGAGCCAAGGCCCGTTCTTCGCTTACTGGCTCAGATACAGCAGCAGGAGCCATTTGCTCCGACTGCTGTCAATCACAGCCAGTGATGAGGGAATGAGGGGGTGATACAGAGCATGACTCAAGCGCGTGCTCAAGCCCACGACTACATCAAAGTACCCCATTGTCAGTTGGTCCTTCACTATCCATAAAAAGAAGGATGAATCCGGACTCTCTAAACCACCGGAGATACTTACTCCTTACTGGGAGAGATGTGCAACTGCACTATACGGGACTCCTCCTATATCTACTTGCTAGTGGACACTGATAGATTACAGGTGTGGGAGGGTGGGGTGCTCAACCCCAGAAGTCTGGATTCATCCTTTTTATGGATAGTGTAGGACCCACTGACAATGGGGTACTTTGAGGTAGTGGTGGGCTTGAGCACGATATGGCCATATGGTGGGACTAAATCCCCATTTTTATTTATTGATTGCCTTTATATTTGATAGTAATTTATTTTGCATGTGTGCGCTATTCTCTGTAAATATGCATGTTGCTTTGTTCATAGCTGCACCAGCTTTAGAAATGCATGCTCAGGGTGTGCCCCCCCAGCTCTTTGTTTAGGACTAAAGAGCGGCTTGCTATGGTGACACCTGGCGGAGGGTGGAGCTAGAAGGGACACTAGAAGATCGGCGCTGCCCTGTGCAAAAACATTGCGCAGAGCAGGTGTGACTTTGTTCACCGTCACTGGGAGTGAAGTCAGCAATATCTTCATATAGAAATATGAAGATTTATTCCCACTTCACACTGGGAGACTTAGACTGTTATAGACCATTGCCATGAAGTCTGACTCCTAAATAATGTGTGTATTCCATGTCCCTGCATGCCATACAGGCTTCCCTATTGTTTGTGTATTGAAATGGAATGTGGACTGTACCTGTCCCATTGTTAATGACCTCACATTGTTCTGTCCAGATGGCTAGATAGTTTAGGTTAATGCTGTTCCTGCATAAACTTTCATCTGCGTATGCTACTGTAATCAGGCAGAGGGGAGGGATTGTGTACACTGTATGGGAGTGTAAATTGGATTGCACTGGATTGTGAATGTCATGTGTTCTCCACAAAGTCCACCTGGGCGGTAACTTTGTGGGGGAAAACTGTATCAAAGCCTGTTTCTTGTTCAATAAAGAGATATACTTCACCCACAATCTGGAGTCCTGTCCCTCATTGGGGGAAGCTGCTACAAGGGATTGCTATGCTCTTCATACTCCCTTGGATAATCCCCAAGTTCTTGTAAGAGCTTGTTCCTGCTTCACTCTCTGGGGAAGAGAGGGTCACCCACAGTAACCTGGAGCCTTGTCCTAGGTCCAGGGTGGGAAGGAGACGGTGAGACCCCAAACAAGCTGCGGCGGTTCGTGGGGTCTGAGGTGGTTATGGTGTCTGGTGGAGTGCTTGGAGCCCTCGGGATGCACTAGGAGCATCCGTCAACGGAAGTACCCAACCCAGCCGGGGTGCCAGGTGATCCGTTACAGCAGGTAAATATGATAGGTTTGTTATTTTAATAATAATAATTAAAAAAAAAAACAGCTTTACAATCGCTTTTCAGTTTCGCTTAAAACTTGCGGTTTTCACTAGAGGTCATCCCTGGCCATTTTTCCAACATATGTTCAAATTGAACTGCCCATGTTTGTAACAGTAGGTTCCAAACCTTTGTGGGTGAGAACACTGGAGTGGTTGCTAGTGGATAACAAATCTCAGGTTCATGCACGGTCATCCACATTAGGAAACAAATGGAAAAACGATATGGTATGTATAAAAATAAAAAGATACAATATATGTGCTCTGTAAAAGAGATTCAAGTTGACCATTTTGACAGCAATTTATTTTAGAATGACTAGGATGACTCAGACACACATTGAACACTATGCACACTCTGCTCCATATTAATGTTCGAACATTATGACAAGGCCCTAGGCACTGTAATATATGAACACAGCATCTCACAAAAGGTGTAATTTTAAGCATACACAGACTAATAGGCAAAAGTGCATTTTATCACAGAATGTTCCAATATAATGAGTACATAGGCAAGTCTTGAAGCCAGAGTCCATTTGCGGAGAATCTTACTTTAATGAACTCTTGATTAGGGCTGTTTGTAATCATTTATTCATAATTTTGCCTCTGGGGAGCTCAGTGTCTCCTAATCAGTTTAAAGCCATCTGTTGGCTGCGCTAAATGTAGTAACAAAAAGAGAAATAAATAACTACATTTGTGCAGGCAGCCTTTAAAAGAGCAGAGATGTTTTATGGCCAAGCAAAAGATTTGATGTATGAGGATGAGAATTATATTGGATGAATGAGACTTAACAATAGCTATTCAGAACACAGCAATTTGGCCAAAAAATGGAACCAAGGATAACTGTAGCTTTTAGCTTTAATGTGGATCTACACTAAAATCTTTCATTTTTGATGTCTCACCCGTCCTCTAATGAATTTATTGAAGCGCAGATTGTACTGCATTTTATTCTTCCCTATCCATGCAGGCCTGGGGAAAGACGTTTTACAGGTTGCTTCCAGGCCAGCAAGAAGGGGAGAAGAGCAGTTACATATTCACTTGGCTCCCTCACCTCTACCTGGTGACAACCCCCATGCCAGTCTCAGGCAGGTGCACGGAGCCCGAGATGCATGGCAGGTGTTCGCTCGTGGGAGGGGGGGTGTTTGGAAGCGATTGGGCAGAAGTCTAGATGGCAGTTGGCTTGTCAGATAAATACACTCCTGGTGGCTGCATCCACCAGGTGTGTGTGCGTAAAACCCCCCAAAACGAATACAGTGTACAGGCCTGACCGTAAAATGGTTAAATGGAAGTTACTGCGTTTATTGCTGGCTTAAAATAAGCAGTAGCATTTTCTGCCTGCTGTGTAAGATCTTTTAGCTGGCCACTGGGTTGCGAAAGACAAGGCAGCCTAACAGCCAATTGAAGCCACACATAGCAAGCAGACAAAACCGTGTCTACGCCTAGGTTCACACACAGGCCATTTCAAAATCGTCCGAGTGACTTCAAGCTGGCATTTCAGTCTAAGTTCGGGGACGATTTCACAGACATCTGTGTGGGTTCCTGCAGAGATGTCTATTGAAAGCACCCCCGAAGTCGCCAAAAGTAGTACAGAAACTACTTTTGGGAATAGGGGCGGTGGCACAAAGTCAGCGTCGCACTGGTTTGGACGGTGCAATTGCCAACAATTGGCTTCGATATGACATGCGATTTGACATGTCAAAATTGCATGTTACAAATCAGACCAATTGTGAACGTGGGCTAATTGTGAGGAAACAGCTGACAGGGCTTCCTGGATCATAAGGTTTGCGAACAGAAAGACGGATCAGGGAGTACATTTTACATACAGTAGATGTATTTTAGCAGTATATTTTGAAGTTTACCTGGAGTTACACAGTACTATAAAATAGGACATGCTTTCACTAAGAATACAGCTCACTCGGAAAATACTAAAAATGACAGTTTGAGAAAAAAAATAAAAAAGAAAGTTAGATTTTTACAATACCAGGGAAAGAGCCAAATATTTCTTGTGCTGGGAGGCAAAAGAACAATAAGGACCCAGTCTTTACTAGAACAGAAGTAGGATTGTTCCTTCTAAACAGGTATTGCCTTGGCACTTGTACTCGGCATCAGAATACAGCCATTTAGACAATGTTGTATTAGGCTACAGAAGCAAAATACAAAATCTTACATTTTAAACTGGACTTAATCTGCAAATTAGGGGATGCACATCTGTATGCAGCAAAGCCAAATGTGCCATTTATACAGTATAAAAAAAAAAAGTGTAGAAAACTAATTTTATGATAGTATTTAAATATAGCATTAATAGTTCTGTCTTTGGTTTATAATTCATTACCAGGAGACTCTCGTTCTAAAAAAGTGCCAGCATGCCATTCCAAAAGTCTGGCATATGACTGACACTGTATAACCTACACCATCAAATTCCTAGCACCTCAAAATGGAAAGCATATGATCCGCAGCAGGCTATTCATGATCAAGCGAGCTTCTCTTACAAACCTACCATAGCAGCGCTGAGGTTATTCACATTTTATGGGGCACATTCAAAACTCTGTTTTGAGGTCATTGGCACCAATTAATTTCAATGTTCCTGCCATGCAAAAGAACATGGTACCTATCGCTGTAATAGAAGTCTAACTAATAACAAACTGAAAATGCAACTACATCCCACAGTATGCATAGAATGAGAGTTTGAATGCCAAGTTTTGGAAATGTCACGTTTTCAAATAGACTAGCAAAGTTGTCCAGTATGGCGTTACAGCTGTCCCAAGTACTGTACCTAACGTATACCTTTACACAAATTGTAAGTGGACCTTCTATTCAAACAGAAGATCTGTTTTGTTCACAGGCCCCAATCCCCAAATATAAAACTGCTTAACAAAGGCAATTGAAAAAAAAAGAAAAAAAAAAAAAAAAAAAAGTTTGTTTTAAAATAACAAAAACACACTCTTCCTTTGTCTGACTTCTACAACAGATGTGGAAGAAGTCACTGTACCTCGTAGCAGAGTGGGGCCCTTGAAGACCCACAAGCATGAGCTCCTGCAAAGGGCTGTTTTTTGTTACATACAAATTTTTTTAATATACTGTATTCTCTCCCCCCCCCCCCCCGTTTTTTTTTTTAGTATTTTGAATTGCCTGCTGGGGGTCTGCCTGAAAGCAAAGCGGAACTTCCATTTTCTAATCTTCAATATTGTCTCAGTCTTTGATGGCCATCCCAATTTTTGATGCGCAAAGTAATTCATTTTAATCCTGGTTCCACAAATGAATATGTTTGTCTCAAAAAGAACAAGTCTATTGCGTTAGAAAAAGAATGCACTAACCTGCATTTCTTTGCATGTCATAATGATGCAAAAATACACTATATTGTATTAAGTATTGGGACGCCTGCCTTTACACGCACATAAACTTTAACCACTTTACCACCGGAGGATTTTCCTGCTAAAAGACCAGGGGGTTTTTTGCGATTTTTTACTGCGTGACTTTAACGGACAATTGCGCGGTCGTGCGACGCTGTACCTAAACGAATCTCACGTCCTTTTTTTCCCCACAAACAGCTTTCTTTTGGTGGTATTTGATCACCTGTGCGATTTTTTGATCACGCGCTATAAACAAAAAAAAGAGCGTAGTTTTTGCAAAAACAACAATATTTTTCACTTTTTTTTATATGAAATTCCCCCCAAAAAAAATTTAAAAATCAAAATTTAACATTTTCGGCCAATTTGTTTTACGCTACCTAGGTTTGGTAAAAAAAAAAAAAAAAAAAAAAAAAAAAAAAAAAAAAAAAAAAAAAAAAAATCGCAAAAAGCGTATTTTGATTGGTTTGCGCAAAAGTTAGTTATCGCGTTTACTAACAAAGGGAAAGATTTTTGTCATTTTTGGTGTTTTTTTTTTTAACGAGTAATGGCGGCGATCTGCGATTTTTTTTGCGGTACTGCGACATTGCGGCGGACAGATCGGACCCTTGACTGACATTTTTGACACTTTTGGGGGTACCAGTGACATTACTGCAGTAATCAGTGCTATATATATGCACTGTTACTGCAAAAATGACACTGGCAGGGAAGGGGTTAACAGTATTGGACAGGGAGGGGTTAAGTGTGTCCTAGGGGCGTGATTCTAACTGTGCAGGGACAGGTCTACTAGTGTAAAAACAAAGATCAACAGTTCTACATAGTAGAACTGTCTGATCTTCACTTTTACACAGGGAGAACTGACAGGCGGCTTGTTTACATAAGCCGCTCTGTCTTTCTCCCGCTGTACCGGCGATCGTAGTGTGACCGGCGGACATCGGGTCCGCTAGTCACACTCCCGCACTCCCCCGTGAACGAGCCGAGGCGGGCGCGCCCCCGCCCGCTATTGGCTCTAGAAGGAGTGACAGGCGAGCGACGTAGACCTACGTCACTCTGCCTGGCCGGGGCCGACTGCCGCAGTAAATATACTGTGCGCAGTCGGCAACCGGTTAATGGCGTCTTAATCCATAGAGTTCAATACTGAGTTGGCTCACCCTTCGCAGCTATAACAGCTTCAACTCTTCTGGGTAGGCTGTCCACAAGGTTTAGGAGTGTGTCTATGGGAATGTTTGACCATTCTTCCAGAAGCCCATTTGTGAGGTCAGGCACTGATGGTGGACAAGAAGACCTGGCTCAGAGTCTCTTCTCTAATTCATCCCAAAGGTATTCTATTAGGTTGAGGTCAGGAGCATGAAATGGTCTAAATTTTTTTGGTATGTTGACATCTTAAGAGTTCCCTTCACTGAAACTAAGGGGCCAAGCCCAGCCCCTGAAAAACAACCCCACCCCATAATCCCCCCTCCACAATTTATTTGGACCAGTACAAAAAGCAAGGTACATAAAGACATAGATGAGCTAGTTTGGGATTGAGGAACTTGACTGGCCTGCACAGAGTCCTGACCTCAACCCGATAGAACACTTTTGGGATGAATTAGAGCGTAGACTGCAAGCAAGGGCCTTATGTCCAGCATCAATGCCTGACCTCACAAATGCACTTCTGAAAGAATGGTCACACTCCTAAACCTTGTGGACAGCCTTCCCAGAAGATTTAAAGTGGTTATAGCTGCAAAGAGTAGGCCAACTCAATATTAAACTCTAAGGACTAAGACTGGGATACCATTAAAGTTCAAAATGCTTTTGAAAATATAGTGTATGTGACCAGCAACCCAGGAGATACAATTTTAGGTTCCAATACAACTGAAAAATCTATCGGAGATAGCTATGCTTCGTCCAATCCAAAATATTTTGGTAAAAAGTGGTCCTGCCGCCTTTCACAAAAGCCCTGCAGCTGGTAAAGATGTTATTTCATACTGAGATTTTTAATCAGTTTTAATGGGAAACTTGCACTAAACGTTTAGGCATGGATACAAGCTAGATGGCTGGCACAGAGGTACCACTGAAAAAAAAATAACTGGTTGGAGCGCTTCTAGTCTATTGCACTACCACTGCATTCCATTATACACCCCACCAAGCGCTGTGCCACTTGCTTAATGTCAGCAAAGTAAAAGGCTCTCAGAAGTATTTCCACAAACTGTTTAGTCCGTCAGGACAAGCAAGCGCTCAAGCATAAATGGCGAAAATTTTATGGACATCAAATAACTATTTTTGTGACCCACCCCCCCCCCCCCCCCCCCATTTTTAACTTTTCTTTTTTTTCCTTGTCTAGGTTAGATATTCTAAATGCAATTTCTTCATCCTGTAAAATTTTTGTCAAGAGCTTATAAAATTCTGGTTTTCAGTATGTTGCATTATTAGAAATGGAAAATGTAATAAGCATTGATTATAAGATTTTAAATTTCCTAAACAAATTCTGGGAGGACAGTAATACAATTGCTGGTTTACTAGTTTAATTAAACCAATCAATTTAGCGTAAATTGAAGAAGGCAAAGCGGACCTTAGGCAACCTATGCCTCCTTTGAATTTCCACACAAATGTAATTTTAAGTACCTAGCAAATCTAAGTCTTGTCTGCATGGTTTTTCATCACGATCTCACCAAGCTATGTGAGGGGCACATGGCAATCACACCGCATTCTTCCACCAGCAATTTACCACAACTTAGATAGCAGAAGGATTTCTTTTGTCCCCCCTATAGAAGTAGTTGTCAGCTTCAGGTTAATATACAATCACTGTCAACAGTGAAACCCAGCAACAGGTCTGCTGCTTGGAAAATATTTATTGCATTAGCCTGAGCAGATGGCTCCTGCTGGTACAAAGAGGAAAGAAACAGTGGTAGAACACGGAGAGCAGGAATCAATCACAAAGCACCTTGCAGCTAAAGCAAGCTGAGGATTATAGCACAACATGAAAATAAAAGGCATATTGATATTTAATAACAGACAAAGTGACTTGTAAGACACAGATCAGTACTACAGTAAACAATGTCAGTAAAAGCCATTGTAAAGTCAGAACATGACATTTCACACATAACTAGAATAAGAGCATACTATATAGGTGGGGAATAAATAAGACTTGATAGAAAGGAATATTTTGATGAAATGTGCCACGATTTTCCATGGCTGTGCATACACACATGTGCTTTTTATAGGTATACACCCCTTTTATTTTGTTCAGTTAAGCAGGGCAAACTATACCACTACTAGTAAAGCCAACAGACTGTACAAGGGCACCTGGTCTCAGTACAGAACCAAAAGAAGATTGGCCATATTAACCCACTGAAAGGATGGCTTTGTACTCCCATTCACAAGCTTGTGTTCCAGAAGGTTCCATTCACACTAAAATGCAATGCTCGAAAGCCACATTCCTGTGCAGCTTCCAGCACCGCATTCTAATCGCATTGCCCTTGCAATCTGTTGCTGGCGCCAGTGCAAAGTTAACACCCCAAAAGCAGGTCACAAGCAGTGCATTTGCCCGTACCGGCTCGTATGGTACAAAGGAACCATGCGATGAGGTTGCAGTGCATTTCAAGAAGTAGTGCATGCACTACTTTTGGTCTGGTGCAGTGCGATTTCAGCCCCTTCAAAATGAATAGGGCTGAAATCACACTGCACGTGAATAGAATAGGAACCGCAGGTTGTATGTAAGTGAATGGGTGCTTGGGCTCAAAAAAAAAAAAAAAAACTACAAGCAATGCTATTTCAGTTTAAGGACATTAGTGGAGAGAAGCATAATTATACAGCTGGCTTCAGACCCTGAAACTGATCTTAGTGTAGCGTAATGTTAAACTAAGCTGCCACCACACAGTTTTGACAGAAATGCCAATCGGTAGAGCTGCAACAGAGCATGCATGTGCCCTAAACCCAGAAACAAACAGCGATGTACCAGTATGGGCTTCCTGGGCAGGTGGTCCCCAAGTGGTTTATACCACTTTAAGGGCTAGTCATATTTGTCTGTCCTCTTTTGATGCAGCAAATTCCTTGAATTTTGCTGCATGAAATGCATGTCAATTACAAATCCCATTATTTCCAATGTGGCTAGCTCAAATCTATGTTCTGCAGTTTTGCGTATAAGACTTAAGCCTCGTACACATGCACCAATTGTTGGCCGTGAATTTTCGACCAATCTGTGATGACGGTCCGATCGGCCGATTGTCGGCTTGTTAGTATGATGCTTCCGACAACCGACTGCGACTTTTCGGCCCGAACAAAATCTGGTGTGCATGCTATAAAATTTGTTGGCCGTCAACAGAATGGCCGATTGTTCGTCAGTCAGTACAGATTTCGGCATACAAAAATCAGATGAGCAAGACTGGGCATGCTCAGAGAAGAAAAAAACACACGGAAAGTAAACCAGCACATGACATCACTTCTGAAGTTGGTTGTTGTTGGCCGAAAAAATTAGTGTGCAGTCTAGAGCAGATTTCAACCAACACAACAACACTGGACAAAAGACGGCCGATCGGTCGGCCAACAATCAGTGCGTGTGTACGAGGCATAAGGGAAACTCTATGGCCCCATTCACAGCTATGTGTGAACGTGTGTAGCTAGCAAAATCCAGCCTATAAAGCCCTGTTCTCACCTCGTAAGCTCGTAAAACGCTCCTCTGAAGTCTCAAAACCGCCCAACAAGAAAAATCCATTCATTTCAATAGCCCCTGTTCACATATGAGCATTTTGTCGCCTGAAGCTCAAAAAAGTACATGAGCTTCTTTTCTGGCAGATTACTTTTGTTAGATGTCAATGCCTGCCTCCAAACACCTGCAAAAATGCCTGAGAAAACGCCTGAAAAACGGATAAGCTCAGGTGCGAAAGAAGCCTTAATAAAACTGGTCATAAAACAAATACAGGTGCTGCAATTACTGAAAACCTGAAAAATGATAGTTGCCCGTCTCATGCTGACCCACTGGTTTTAATCCATACCGAGTCACTGACCTATAAAAAGAAGACAGACAAGGAAAGCGAGTAAAGTCGAAGTCCTTATTTATATTCTTCCTCATAGGATCTATAACCAGACAGGTAGTATTTACAGACAGGAT